>NC_140497.1:29685780-30033280 GCF_964271855.1 Acomys minous | reverse complement strand
TTTATTAATTTATTCATATTACATCTCAATGGTTATCCCCTCCCTGTATCCTCCCATTCCTCCCTCCCTCCCATTTTCCCCTTACTCCCCTCCCCTATGACTGTGACTGAGGGGGACCTCCTCCCCCTGTATATGCTCATAGGGTATCATGTCTCTTCTTGGTATTCTGCTCTAGATGACATAAGTTAACTCTTAACAGCACTGTCGGATATTTCTCAAAAGAATAAAATGAGGGACCTCTGACAATGCACGATGGTCTGAGGTCGGGCCCAAGGTAACCGAGGACTGCGAGAGAAAGCTTTAACCAGATTCTCCACACGAGAATCCTTCTGTTTGGTCTTCTTGAATTCCTGGTGATGCTAAGGTGACAGTCCCCAACTCTGGGAAATGTCCATTTTGAATACAGAAAATATTCTCAGAGTCAAAAAATGCTAAATTCCCTGCAGCATGCAATGGGATTTACTTAAAATGCAATAGCAGCTATTTCATAATTGTGTATTAAGTTTTATTTATGCCAGTAACACTAGCTTCTCATGACAATAATATGAAGTTTGGCTTTAAAACAAGGTTGAGAGCCATCGACGCTGCTCAGTGGGTAAAGCATTTGGCATGCAAGCATGAGAACCCAGACCTGTGTAAATACATGGTGGGCACAGTGACACACCTGCAACGCCAGTGCTCGGGAAACTGAAAAATGGTTTCCCTGGAGCAAACAAGCTAGCTAGGCTAGCCAAGATGATGAGCTCCAGAACCAATGGAAGGACCCTTAGCTTGATGAATAAGGTGGCAAAAGATCAAAGATGACTCCAGATGTCGCCTAGAGCCAACACATGCACATGCATACATGCATGTGCATACACACACATATGTGCATCTATACACATATGTGCACTCACATACATGTAGAAATGCAATACATATGAGGCACATCCCACACGCACTACATTAAATTACCAGGTTAAGGATATATATATCCTTAATGTATATATATATATCCTTAATATGTGTGTAAATATATATATTAACTGATATGTGTGCATGGAGGGAATATGAAGACGAAGGTAGGAAGAAAAGTCAAAGAAAAAATTGACTTGTGTTTGGCATGTGACACAAGTCAGCTTCAAATAAGCACTCCTGTCCTTTTGTAAGTTAAACAAAGTTGAACCATATGTTACAGGAATTTTTAACACATCCAATATTATCAGGTCTCAGAACCCTAATATACAATTTGGGAAGTAAAAGAATCTTGAAAACAGAATTTTATTTAAAAAAAATAGTTAAACTTGCTACATAATAACATATTTGATGGCATAGAAAATAAACATAAAATACTACTTAATTTAGGGACACATATTAGCACAGGAACTCTTTTAGGGTACCCTCATAAAATTAGAACAATGTTTTAAAAAGGAACTATCTTAAAATCTTTCCAAGGATAATTTCACATTTCATTAATTATACTGACTATTTCAAAGGCTATAAAGATCAGCTTTTGCATCATGATAGCTGCCTTGCTTTTAAAATGTCTGAATACTTTAATTTCTTTCTTGTGGCTTCAACAGTTATTACCTTTTAAATTTTAATAATTTAATAAATCAATTAAAAAGAAGCAAAATTTTTTGGGGTTTTTTTTTTTTGAGACAGGGTTTCTCTGTGTAGTCTTGACTGTCCTGGACTCACTTTGTAGACCAGACTGGCCTCAAACTCACAGCAATCCACCTGCCTCTGTCTCCTGAGTGCTGGGACTAAAGGCGTGCGCCACCATGCCCGTCCCTAAATAGAAGCAAATCTTTAAAAGGCTACGCCCATACAGGCTTGCACCATTCATAAATATGACAGTTCTACTTTTACTCTTCTTATTCCTTGCGTAAGGAATGCTAGGACAAGCACAACATGATAATTAACCAGTGGTTGAGGGACTCCTTGAGAATTCAATTATTGCCAATATGATTACAACAAATCTAGTTATGTAACAATATTTATCACATATCTATTGCATCAAAGAATGAAGCCTTCACAATCATGGAAATTTTACCATTAAGGAAGAAAGACTAATACACATACAATCAGGTGATAACAGTAAACTCAATGACCTCCTATGCTTCTTGCAATGAAATATTTGTATCCAAATGTTATTGGACATGGCCTCTTGTGTACAGGGAAGGGTAACAGACCCCTACAATTCTAGCACTGGGGGATGAAGGGGAAGAAGATCAGGAGTTTAAAGTCATCATTAGCTCCATAGTAACGTGAAAGCCTGTCTAACTCTCAACGCTCCTCCCCTTCCCCCCATGATGGTTCTCAATGCTGTTGCTTGGGAGCAGACGAGAACTGGCAAGTACAAAGGCACTAAATGCAATGTGCAGTGTGCAGAGTCTAGAAACGGAAGAAGACCTTTGTGTTTGTGGGTTGGAAATAGTGAGAAAATGAGAGGGAATGACATGAGAGAGGTTTCAAGGGCAGATATGAAACTGTCTAGTAGGCCAGGCACGCACATTTGTTAGCTTTGATATCTATATCTATCCATATAATTTCTGCAGTGTTAAGGAATCAAACTTAAGGCCTTGCACATATAATAGGCTTGAGTTCTACCACTGAACTACATCTCAGGCCTTTGACTTGAATCAGTCTCTCTATGTAGGCCAGTCTAGTCTTTAACTTGCTACATAGCCCAAGCTGGCCTTAAACTCAGGATGCCCCTTAGATGCTTAAATTCAGCCTCAACATTTAAACGAAAGAGAAGAAATGCCCGTTGGGAACACATTCAGGTTCCCTTAGCAGGCTAATTCTGCCAGAAGTAGCATTTTCCCCCAACGGGCTCTCACCCTGTGGAACACATTCCCTTTGGTGGTGGGGGTCGCATATCAGAATATCACATGTTTACACTACAGTTCAGAACAGTAGCACAATCACACTTATGAAGTAGCAATGAAAATGGTTTTATGTTTGGGGGTCACCGCCACACGAAGAACTGTATTAAAGGGTCGCAACAGTAGGAAGGCTGAGAACCACTGTTACAGTACTGAAAAGATGGAGAAAATGGTGCTTCTAAAGCCTACAGATTCTTAAGGTACCAAAAGCACTTAACAGGGAGTCAATAATATTAATGTAATCTACTATTAAATTTTGCAAAACTTTGAAAACATATCCTAAATAATTTATTAGAATTCAGTTTATTTCTTTGATGTGTAGAAGAATCCATTAACATTTAAGTGTGTATACATTTCAAGCCAAAGCGCATATAGCTTGACTCAGGAAGTGACTGATGCCTTTGAGTGTCTCCGCGAAAGGCATCACAACAGCCTTTTCACTAATGGGTAGAATTTGATCTGTACACAGCTCACACTAAAGACGGGGTGACAAATATGTTTTAAGTCCTTTAAAAACTTTAATGTGATTTTGGAATGTTTGCCAGGATCACAGCCTTGAAAATAATTCTGGGAACATTCCAGAATCCATAGGGAAAAAGCACTGTAACCAATATGGAATATTTACAGGGTAAGTGGCCCTGTGCATCTGAAATTATAGGAATGAAGAAAATGTCTAAAATTTTATAAATAATGTTTATACTTTTGCCTTGACTTTATAATTTTGACTTTCGTTTTAAAGTCAGTATGTTGTTACTCATATAAACACATAAGATTAACATTTCAAACCACTGGAAATCCTCATATAGGGGTTGGAGAAGTGGCTCATCAGTTAAGGGAATTCCCATATACATATGGTGGCTCACAACTGTCTGAAACTGCAATCACAGGGGACCTGACTCCCTTTTGAAACCTGTGGTAGCAGGCAAGCATGTAGCACATGTGCATACATGCAGGCAAAACACTTACGCACAAAAATAAAAATAAAATAAACACATCTCTTTTAAAAATTTCCAGCAAGGCATATGTACCCTTCTTAAAAAAAAAAAAGGACATAGTTATTTTTCTTTTAAAAAAGAAAATTCCTATACAGCAAATTGATTGGTTTTGTCCCTTTTTCCTTTCTCCAGTTAGTGAAAAGTAAGAATTAAACTTCAATCTTCATGTTGCTATCCCCAAATCCTTGATAGACTAAAACACATACACGCACACATACACACTTGTACATGAACTCAGGTAGGACTTAGAGGCCTTTCAGAGCCCCCTGAACCCTCAAATGGATGCCTGGGGGTCCTTTTGATCTCCAAAGATCCAATTTAAGGAATTTTCTTTAACCTTTATAAACATTACCTCAGAGGAAAGGCCCAGAGGGTGAGAGAGGAATTCTACTTTGACTTCTCAGAGGAGCAGAGGGCAACTGTTTTTGACTTACATTATTTATTTAAATATTATTAATATTTTTAAATCATAGTATATCTTGGGCTAGAGAGATGGATCAACCATTAAATGCTCTGCTTACAACCCAAAATCATAATGTATTTTACTCAACTAAAATGCTTAGAGGTTTAACACCTGTTGTCTTTACTCCTACCACTGTGGACAGAACTGTATGAATGTTACTGAAAAGATGTATCCTTCCTGTTAAACCATCACCTCCCGCCATCATTGCAAGTAAGACACAACAGAATAAAATACATCACTTGGAAACAAAACAGGAAAAAAGAAAGGCAGCATTACTTTTTAGCTGTTGAATTTAGTCCTGCAGGAGTGGACGGTTGTTCAGGATCCTGGTTAACAAGGCAAGTTGGAAAGGAACATCCATCACCTTGACTGTAATTAGAAAACACCACGTGGGTCAGTGTGTTAGCGGCTTTCCACACTCAACAGTGCATCCCTAAAACAATACTCCAGAGCAGGGGTTCTCAACCTTCCTAATGGCGCGACTCCTTAACACAGTTCCACACACTGTGGTGACTCCCAACCGTACAATTACTTCGTTGCTACATCCTAGCTGTTAATTTTGCTGTTATAAGTCATAATGTAAATACCCAATTCATAGAATATCTGATATGAGACCCCTGTGAGAGGGTCATTAAACACCCAAAGGGATTATGACCCGCAGGTTGAGAACCACTGCTCCAGAAACCCACAGGAAGAAAAACAACAGACTTGACTCTCTTTTTTCTTTGCTTACTTTCATTAGTTTAATAAAAAACCATACAGAACAAAGTACCTTGAAAATATTGGTAGCAGCCAGTACTTTTTCTCGTCACCAAAAACTTGTCGCATGTTTTTACTGAAACCCAAGCTGAATCCGTTCTTATCGGTTCCATGTCTAAATACTGGATTTCTGAATGCCTCTAAGAGAAACAGAGAAGTAATGCCATAGATACAGAATGCATATATTAGCATCCCTAATACCGAAACAAGTAGGCTGAGGAAACACTAGGAACCGACGGGTAGCCTCCCAAGAGTACTCAGGAAGCTAGCCATAACCCTGAAATACAGGTTGTCTGTTCTGGTTTAAGGTACTAAATGAGTAGGTCTGTTTTAATTTTTTAAATTATTATAAGAATACATGCATACAAGAGAAAAACAGAAAACACAAATGAGTGAATAAATTAAAACTTATATCTTTCAGGTTTTTGTTTTATTATTATTAGTGTGTTTGCATGAAGAGGTCAGGGGACGACACTGTGAAGAGGGCTCTCCCACCTTAATGTAGGATACGAGGATTGAACTCAGATTATCAACCTTTTTGGCAAGTTTTATTTTTTAAACTACTGAGCTACTCTGCCATCCCACATTCTAGGTTTCTCGACTATAAATGGGTGGACAGACTGAATAATATTGAAATATTTAAATATACATTTTAACAAAATGTGATTATATTTTACATATACTTGATCACCTCATTAAGTCAACTCCATTTTTAACTTTATTGAAACTTTTATCCCATCATGACTTTTCCAGCTGCCTTATAAGTGTACTTTATAGCCAGCTTGTCCAAATAAAAATCCAACCCCCAGAGAGAGATATCTAGCCATGTCCACTCTATGCATCAAAGCTGTGGTCCAAAAAGACGTTAGAATTGCCCGCAGTCACACATCAGATAGATGGACTTCTGGAACTTCATGATGGCAAGGCCATCAAGCGTTCTTTTCATTGAGTAACGCTTTCCTCTTGAGTAACTGTGCGAAGAGAATGCTCAAATCTTAATTTTAGGATACGAACACATTTGGAGGCATAAGGACTTTGCCCATCATTTTGGAGACAAAAATCTAACTAGGGGAGAGTCAGATGCTAAGAGAAATGTGATGTTATGAAATCTTAAGCCTTTGTCGCTCCTGGATGTTCAGCTTTAAGAATGAAACAAAACAAAACTTAACAAGAACTTCTTTATTAGACAGGGTCTTGCCCGTGTGGCCCTGCTGTTTCTGCAGTCAGTTTGGTGCATTGCTTCTGGTCATTTTCCACCACGCCATTTCACGCAGTCCTCTGAAGATCCTTCATGTGAAGTCAGCTATGCTGCACCCTTGCTGCTCACTTTGGTAATAACTCTTACTTTTTTTTTCCCCCTAGCTAAGCTTTGTCAAATTAGTTGTATTAAAGATAACAGTTATCGGCTTCATTTATTTATTTTCTTCCTTCCTTCCTATTATTGTCCATATTCATGTGTCCTCCCCTCTGCTTGCTTTGGGTTTCCACTCCACTCCTTTACCGGCTTATCACAGTATTCAGTTACCAGCTAAGATATCTCTTCCTTTTCAGTACGGGCATGTGCAGTTGTCCCTTTCCCTCGAAGGCCTGCTTAGTTTCTTATGTCTTCGTTTCTTTTCCTGGGAAAACTATTTTGATGAAAGCAACGTAAGGGAGAAAGAGTTTATTTGGCTCACAGTTGCACACTGCAGCCCACCACGGCAGGGAAGCTGCTCGGGCAGGAACGTGGAGCTGGTAGATACATTATATTCACAGTCAGATGGAGAGAACAGTGAAGGCAGGCTGCTCTTCAGTCCCTTCCTTCATTTAGATGGCTCAGGATCCCAGCTAGAGAATGATGTCACCCACAGTAGGTGGTTCTTCTCCCATCAGTTAAGGTAATTGAGATAATCCCGGCCCCTTATCTGAGGCCTGCTCAGAGGCCCATCCCCCAGGTGAGTCTAGATTTTGTTTATCAATTAACACTATCTATCACTCCTTGTCTGTGGAGCTTTCTAACAGACTCTGTTCTGTGCCTATGATGCTCTGGATCTTTCTATGGTTAACTCTTCATACTGACTATTTCTTGGTGTGGTGAGGTCTTCTTTGACAAGTCATTCAAAATGGCACCATCTCCAGCCCTTCTGTCGTACTTCATTGCCTGTTTGTTTCCTTCAAAGTACTCTGCATTTTATAACTGCTCTTATGTTTTTCCTTTGTGCTCCTTAATAGGCTGATTTTCCTTTGTTCTCACACCATGCACAGTCAATTAATGTACACAAGGAATGGACATGTCTATATGACATAACAAAACACATGGCAAATAAGAAAATTTTCTTTGACAACTTTAAGACACATTGGTTACACACATGTGACAATTTTTAGTGAATGGCTGCATATGTATTTAAAGTTCTGTTCTCTGTAATAATTGGATACTCACCTAATGTAGATTTATTTTTGCTGACTAGCCAACAATGATAACCAAACAGAGAGGACAAGCTGACAGAAAACATAGCTGCAGCAAAGAATAAAAACATAATATGGAACTTGGCTTGAGTATCAGGCAGACCATTCTATAAGGAAAGGCAGAAAACAAAACATTTTGTCAAAAGGATGAATGGATATTCCCATACATTTATTAATTAGATAATACAATTGTCTTCTTTAAATAATTTAGAGATAGAAAATGATACATAACTTCATGCTAATTTTGAAGAAGAGTAAATATACATTTCATAGTAAATTAAAGGCTTACTAGTATATGAACTATATATTCAGGAAAGATTAAAGTTGGAATATTTATTCTGCTTTGCATAACCAAATCAAGTCCTAGAAAAAAACGCATGGCAGCATAAACTATTCTTACTGTAAATGAGATAAAAGAAACTATAAAATGGAGCTTTAAATTTACTGCCTGAACATGTGATTAGCGTGTCACACATTCATAAATGTTTCAATGATTTTTGATTATAGTGCCAGAAAAATACAGATTATTTGGCATAATTTAGTTCCTATTCTCATTGATACTTTAGATTACTATGAACAACAGCATCAAGTAATCGAATACAGGGGACACACCTTCACAAATAACACTTTAGGTTCTGTTAATAGCATCACAGAAAAGATCCACATTGGTAAGGCCTGCCTGAAATAATGCCCATAATTGAAACTAGCCAGCTCTGCAAAACCTATTTGTCCTTGACGGTTTACAAATCCAAGAGGGATGTGTTGGCTCTAGAATGAGGGCAGGGGGCCTGACATTCAGTAAAGCACCCAAGATGCCAGGGGCCTCCCGTTCTGACATGATCACAGTGAATCACTTCCCTACAGTGTTAGCCATTGACATAGGTGGTGAGACCCCAGCCGGCAGCTTTTGACAGTAAGGTCTGCATGACAGGAACTTTGGTCTGTCCTGTGCAGATGTAGTTGAGGTTTGGAATGGAAACCACCCACAGGAATGGGGGGCAGGGAGAGCGCAGTCTGGAAGACATTCGCTGGGGAGCAAGAGGACCCTGGAAGTATCTCTGAATGCTAGAAACACGCCCACCTACATGTGTTTTTCTGTTTCTTAGCAATGGGACCAGCACAAAGTAAGCATTCAATAACTCCTTAGTATTAAATTTGGTTTAAGTCTCATATAAATTACTCAGCAATTCAGAAATTCTTGCCACAGTAAAAAGATAATTTAATGAAAATAAAAGAAAATTCAGTGAGAAAGCAATTCTAGCAAGGAGGAGAATGCTTTCTTATCATCATTTCGTGTTCACCAGGAATGTCTCTGAATTGTTTACATACTCCATAGTTTTGTTTTGCCTTTATTTAGAATATATTGTAAAAAAAAAAAAAAACAAAATGAATTACCTAAAGCTTATTAATGGAATATGTAATAAAATTTCGGGACATTGCAGACAGAACAGTTTAAACTTTAACACATGTGGAGAAAACACTTGAATTTTTAAATACTGAGAAAAACATCTGCTTATATAGTCAATTCTCATTATCCGCTGTAATTGTGCTGCATGAGATCGCCTTGAACAATGGAACCCTGAGTATGGATCTCGGGGAAACAAGACATTGGTTTCCTCATGACGCCTTAGGCATATGCTGACCTATTCACAGCCTTGTCTGGAGTTGTGTTCTGCCTGAATGCCCCTTATTTAATATATTGCGTTGACTTATTGATATGGAAATTCTGTACAACAGCGCTACAATTACTGTCTGGATGAAGCATGTATTTTTCTCCATAAGACACATCAGTCTTGTTTTAGACACAATAGCCAGCTTTTCGTTAGTATGCATAAAGATAGTTTTGTGCTATTAAAAAAAAATCAACAAGAGGTAAAACAAAACACAAACAAACAAAAGCCCCCAACAACAAAACATGGAAGCAAACAGACCATGGGAGAACATATCTGTTTATAGGCTGCGGAGACGCAGATGGTACACCTCCAGCAGGAATATGCAATGTGCACTGTGCAAATATGCCCATGTCTAGAAACCGCTGAAGTAGTTCTGAGTACATCGCTTGGGAAGTAACAAATAAACTGAGAGAGGATGAAATGTGCAAACACAGACTGTGAATAATGAGGACTGACTGCAAACAGAGTAACCCTAGAAAGTCAGGGTCTGAAATAACTCACTACTGAAGGTTGCTATGTAGAAAAGTCACTAAAGACTTACTGTCCAAAATCTGATAAAATACTGTAAATCTGTAGCAGCGATGAAAAGGCAGTACAGCAGAGAGTAAGCCAAGAAAAGGAGGAAGAACTTATAATTTGAAAATCCAACACAATTGTTCACCCTGCCAAGAAAACAAAAATAGTCTTAATGAGGTACGTCTCCAGTCTAGGGATAAATATGTTTAAACATAGCATCGGTTTGGGGTTTATGTTTATTTAAAACTCATTAGCATTTCATTCATAATGAGCCATAACTTTTTCTAACACATGGAAAAGGAAGCTTAGATATTCAATATATGATACTTAATACGATTTTTAAAAAATTTACTTATTTATTATGTATACAGTGTTCTGCCTGCATGTACACCTGCTTAACAGAAGAGGGCGCCAAATCTCATTATAGATGGTTGTGAGCTACCATGTAGTTGCTGGGAATTGAACTCATAACCTCTGGAAGAGCAGACAGTGCTCTTAAGCCTCTGTGCCACAATACTTAATACTATTTTAATCAATCACAGGGAATGTCTCTACACTGCATATACAAAGAATTACATAAATAAACACACACCTAAAGCCGGAGAGTTTGTGACAGACCTAACAAAGTCAAACAGATTTGGAGAATTCACTAGGTCATCTCTGGATTCTGTTTCCAACTATGATTAAGTAGGTTAAAGTCTTTTAAGTTTCCCCAAACTGGATGAAGTCCCGCAATATTCCTTGCTGCATGCCAAATTATGGAGGCAATCGAATTAGCAAAGAATACAAAATGTTAGAATTAAGAAAAGGAGGAGTGTGAGGCAGCTAGGTAGAGCTTACATAATGCCCATTTGGTATTAGATAATTATGTGGTTCTGGAGGTGTGACCTAGCCTATTAGAATTTCATCTACTTTACTGGGAAATTAGTGCTCAGACAACTTCTGAGGTCAAGATCTACATTCTATGATTTTAAATATGAAAATTTCTAAATCCCAATTCCTATTCTTAGATCATTATAATGATGGGTTTGGGGAGGGTAGAATCACAGTTATAAATAGCAACAACACAGAAATGAGTACATTTCAATGTGTAGCCACTTTCTCTGTTTTCCGTCTAACAAGGGCATGACTCCATGGTCCTCTGCAAATGTTCGCAGCCTCCACGGCTAAACCAGTCGGTACACATGATGGAGTTAACTCGCAGTTAGCGGGGATGACACGTCTACTGCATAGAGTGTCAGCCTCCCTCTCTCTTCTTCTTCCCCCAAGTCCCTTTCCTTCCCCCTCCCTCTCTTTCCTCCTCCTCTCTTTGTCCACCTTGGTAATAAAACAAAACATTTTTCCTTTCTTGATTTTAAAAAAAAAAAAACAACCTATGTTCTCCCAAACTATGCTTTTATACATCAAAAACATAAGGAACAGCTGGAGATTTTAGTAAGTTTGAACTTAAAGATCTTGTGCATGGAGAAGCAATTCACAAATAAGCTAAATTGCAGATAGGTATTACTTGTTAACGGTTATGTCTGCAGCTTTAGAGGGCCCAGTGGGAATGCAAACAGATCTTGGAGATTGTTTTTTTATGGCACTGAAATAAAATAGTGGCAAGAAAGAATATTGGAAACAGTCCTGTACAGGCTTCCTCTAGTTGATCTCTCTCCAAACAATGCGGGATAGTGCCTTTGTTTACTAGTGTGGGTTTCAAGAGGCAGAGTGGATAAGTAAAGGTGGGATGCGGGCAGAGTGAGGTTAAGCAAGGGCACCTGTGAACTGAGTTACCATTGCTCCTCTTTCTGAAGGAATGCAAACAGAGGGCTTTTATTACATGATGAAGGACATTTTTATAGAAAGCAGATCATCTTGATCATGTTTTAGTAAGACCTGATTCAATTTGTCATGCAAGACCCAAGAATATAGAACATGGAATCAAAACCAAGTGTTTCGCCATTTGATATATGTTCATAGAACCTTCTGGAAGGTACATTTCAAGAGGAATCAGAGGATGAATATTTATATTGAATAATAACAACATATTCTTTTCACAACAGCTCTTGGTTAGAGATTGTAATTGCCCATTGCAGGCTCACTTTAGCCCAATGAGGGTCAGGCTGCGTGCGCACAGGCATCTTCCAGGAAGGGTGGCAATGGTTTCATGCAAAAACAACACATTTCGGGTTATGTCATTTCAGTTTAGTGTAAATCATAGCTGCCGGGTGTTTCACAGAAACTGCTATATAAACCTAGTACGGAAAGAGAATATACTATTTTGGAAGTAAAGTAGCTTTTTAGACTCCCAGAAAAAAAAAAAAAAACAGCTGTGTGACTTGGAGTCCACTCTTCAACTTTGCTGAGCCTCAGGACAAATAATTTCTACATCTTGCTATTATCGGTATACAAAGATAAATTTTTAAATGTATGGTCTTTAAAATACACTGGACATTCAATACGTTGAAGCTAAAAGTATTTACTTTTATTTGAGGGAGTTACTAGATGAGCCTGCCAAAGTATTAAAGATAGAATTAATTAGAAGTTTATGCTAAAAGTAAAATCATTCCTCCAATAGAAAATTTGAATAAAATAAACACTATAGAAACTCTCATTTAGTTAAAATGATATGTCTGAGACTGGTTTCCTAAATTCTAATGGGTAATTTTAAGTCCCCACGCAGACCTGCAGATCTCTAAATACAAAACGGACAGGCACTGTTTAATGCTCCAAATGCTCTGAGTTCAGAACCATATACAAGGCCTATACTAAAAGGCAGCTGTACAATCTGTTAATATCCTAAAATCCCACTAACAAATTATACTCCCAGAACAGCTGAACAGAGATTTTGATATGGTAATGTGGAAACGGTTCCAGAATATTATGAATGAAGAAATGAAACATATCCAATCTATCAACTCTGTAGCCATTTGTACTTTTTAAAAAAAACCACACACACACATATATGTGTGGGCAGTGTATACATGGATACATTTAGAGCTAAACACTAGCCATGTCAATAGCAACAGTGGTTCTCTGTGATTAGGGAAGAAGTAAAAACAGACGTGAGAAAACCTATTCACTGCTTTGCTTTTGAACGCTAATAAGCGCACTATGCTTTGTCTGTAATTTTGTAGAGGGGGCATACTGAAGCTGAGTTCCCGATTTCATCACATACTAAGCATGTACTCTACCACTGGGATACATGCCTAACCCTCTATATTTTTTAAATTAAATTCTTACATTTCTTTGTGATGCTAGAGATTAACATGGGGCCTCATGCTTGCTAGATCAGCACCCAGCTTATTCTATCTTAAAAAAAAAAAAAAGTCGCATTCTCCACTGATGTGACACCTGCTGAATATGAGACACGTGGCATCCAGTCACTCACATACTGACAAAGCGGCTGATTTCTGCAGGTGTGTGTGTGTGTGTGTGTGTGTGTGTGTGTGTGTGTGTGTGTGTGTGTGTGTGTGTGTAGGGAGGATGCTGTGGGAACAGCGGTAGCAGCAGCCTGGGGAATGTTAGTGCAGGAAACAGTTCAATAAACTTCAGATCAAAGAAATTACGCTTCAGAAGCTTATCTCTTAATAGTTGCAGTTGTCTAGCTATTCTTTCATGCCTGCTTAATAGGATCTGTCAAAGCGTGAAAGATCGTTCAATTATCCTCAAGTTTCTTATTCTTCCATAATAACTGCTGGTTTAGAAAGACTGCTCTAATCCTGTCACTATTTTCTGTTTATGCATCTCACAACGGATGGTAAGAGGTACGGTATGCACTGACCCGGGAGAAATCTGATTGTTCCCCCCTCTCCATTCTTTATTATCACAAGTTTTCCTTAAAATGGAAAAAAAAATCATATGTACTCTATGCCCTGATAATTTTGCTATTGGCAATCGTGTTTAGATCACAAGGAAATCTAGACAGGAGAATACTCAACATGAGTTTCCTGTAAGCAGACCCTGAGACAGCAGTTCTTCCCGAATCAGGTAAGTAGGTAGGTAGGTTTGTGTGTTCGCCTTTATGTAAAGAAGGTTAGAAGCGCTGGAGATGCAGCTTAGGGCAGAGAGCTTCCCCGGCATATGCAAGGCCCAGGGTTTGATCCCTGGCACCATAGAAGGCGGGGGTGGGGGGTGGGATGTCAACAGCGTTGAGTTGTTAGTCAGGCCCTCGCTGGCTGAAGGCATGGTCCTGCAGGTGGTCACGTCCTGGCACTTTTGGGCCGACCATGCTGTGAGATGAGCAGCCTTAGTCAGTTAAAAGAAAGCCCTGATGGGGAGGTGAGGGAACACAGACAGGTTCCTGAGACAGAGGGATGCCATGAAACAGAGGAGCTGCTCACTGCGAGAGAGCTCACAGGGCACTGTCGAGGGCACTGGAAGATAGGGGAAAAGGGGACGAAAATCAGGGAAACTTGTAACTAAGGATACTGGCTGGGTGGGAAAAACATGCTGAGAGAAAATGGGGAGCAAAAGGACCAACGTAACGAGGGACCAATAATACAGATTTTTAAAAAGAAGACCAACATCCTGATAGGTGTTGACTATCCTTAACACTTTCAAGCAAGAAACCTGCTGAAGAAAAGGGAGCAGTGTAATGGTAAGAGATATAGCATAAATCTCTGATCTTCCCCTGCACTAATCTAATCTTCTGTACTGCAAACTGCCTAGTGTAGATTTATGAGCATTCATGTCTTCACTGTGTCATCCCTAGAAGAAGCAAAGTCTGTGCAATAATTATAATTAATGATTGAGTTCAGCCATGGCAACCTTAACGTGATCAACATGTGCACTAAATAAAACATGGCAACAAGAGTAGAAGAATCAACCGTCATTAGTAGATCTTTCTATAAAGTCATTTAGTAACTTAGAAGTAGGAAAAAAAACACAAGTAAGTTGTAAGTAGAAAATCTTATTTAACCATATCAGTGCATTTGCATGTTTACTCTTCTACCCCTTAATGCAGTTTCATTTAAAATAAGTTGTTAAAAGTTTATTATAAGCTTCTATTGAGGTATTGTGGCATACAATTAATATATAAATACTTAAATTTCTGGAAAGTATTTTAGGGCACTTGTGCTTATATATGTGCATAAAAGAATATCCCTTGTGCATGTAAAACATGCAAAATTAACTTTTATGCTATTGACACACTAGTTTTAAAATTATTTGATGGAAATTCTCCCAAATGCAGGCTCTTTGAAGCTAATTAAGGACTAGAAACTAACCCTGGAAGTGCCTCCTAGGACAAGTACAGTAACCAAGTTATAAAAAGATTTGTAAAAAGTGACTCAATATATATTAACTTAGTAACTGATACAAACTTTTTTTAAGTATAGGTTCATACTCACCATGGGCAATGATGATCCATCTTCAAAATACATCTAAACATACCCCAAAAAACAAAATATGACACATTATGATGTCCATTATAATAATAAAATGCAAAATATTCCCAACAGTCATGTCATGTAAAATACTACAGAGTTACTTATTTAAAAATAAAAATCCAGGAAGAGCAGACACTTTCATCTAAAACAGTCTCTATAGCTGATTCTAGCTAGAATAATAAAACTTCAAAATGTGCATTCCTTAAGATACAAATCAGTTTCTTTTTTAAAGACTATTACACTAATATAATACTGCTTTGCATTAAGAAGTGCAAAACCTCTGTAGATTTACACGAAGTCTATGTAGAATTTGCTCTTGACTATCAATCTGTAGGACAAGTGTTACTATTTCTGTCCCATATCAAGAATACAACAATAAATATGTGAAGCCGATCAAGGTGTCTTTTTAAAGGCGGAAAGCACTCACAGAAGTAGCATTTGCTGAGCTGACCTTGCCACCCAAGAACTGCTTTTTAAAAAATGTGCACATTACATCATCATGAGCTTGGGGAAATGACACTAATTGTGGCATAAGCTACACACCGCTCTTAATACAAGGACTGATTCCACTCATGCATCTAAACAGTGTTCTAGAAGGCACGAACGTGGGCTACAGCGATAGTCTGGAAAGCAGTAAGGCAAGCCTGAACAACACGACCACGAGCAATGTAGACATTCAAAAAGCGAAAGCTTTCTTACTTATCACAGACGGAACAGTGATGGCAGCGGTCTGGTTTTATAAGTTGGCATCTGTCACAGTATCGGATTGCTGGGAACAAAGAGCTCACTTAAGTCTTTAACTCACTGAAAATGCAATTAGCCACGTTTTAAGCATCACTCCAAATTTAAACTCTACGAAGCATACTGAATTTAAATTTGTTTTTTTTTTTTTAAAAGATGTTCAACCCATTTGAAACAGGAAGGATTAAAATATTTGCCTAGAGACAGACTTTTCTGTAGAGATTCCCCAAGACCAGGAGGCCTCCAGGGAAAGTGTGCTCACTTCTGCTCCTCAACAGAAAGTCAGCCTCAGCTAAACTAATGTATTCCTGTGTCTAACTGCATGAGGACGCACCACAGAGACATATTCCAGAATATGTACATACACGCTATTGGTTGCATAAATTGGAAAAGACCTCACATCTCTGTGAATTGTGATCTCTGTTAATAAGTGTATAAACAAGCACTGAAGAAGCTTTTTCAATAGAAGGTTTTAGTTCCTGCAGGTAACCATGGCATCTTTTCTTAAATAGTCCAGGCGGCACAGACTATCTGGATGACTGGTTCTGAGATGGTACTTCTTTACACAAACCTCACAGGGTACACTAAATTACAGAGAAAATTGTGTCACACATAGACTCAATATGGTTCTAATGTGAGCTGAAAGCAAATGGAAATCATATAGGAACATTAAGGAAGCATCTTACATTTTCATTCTAAATCTTTGAAAGCATTTGTGTATCTTATATTTAAGAATTCTCACCTGGTCTAGCTATATGTTAAGTACTCAGCAGACAGCTGGGCTAATGCGTCATAATGGAGCAGGCAGAACTTTAAAGCCACAAAACATGTCTTGGTAAGTCTTGGTAGTAATTATCTGTAGTTCATGTGTCTTGGTTTTTTAAGACAATGACTTAATTAGGTGTTAAATGACCTTAAATATGAGCTAAGCAGACTTTCTATTAGTTTATTTGTATAACAGTTTCCATTTAAAAGACAGCAATACCTAAATTATGTTTTGTATAATTCACACAATTACTGCTTTAATCTTATTTTTTTTTTTAAACTTGCAAAAGTATTAGCTTTACATCCATTGCGGATATTGCTTCATTAAACATAAATAGAAAGAGTTATAACTAAAGCTTTTAAAGCAAGTTTTCTGCTGTAGATACAGACTTCAGCAGTCCTTAAGTCATCACCAAGTCACGACAGAGTAGGAGGAACAGAATTGGAGCCGGTTCTGAGATCTTGGAGCCACCTGTGACTCATGGTTCCGTTCTGTTTTACGGAAACGTACTGGAAAGATTTAATAGCTACTCAAGAAATAGCAGCAGCATCTTCAAATGAGCGTTTGACAGTTCGTGGACGTGAGCGTGGTTTCTGAGCCTTGCTTGGGTGCTGCTCCAATGCCTGCATTACCGTTGCTTACCTCCAGACATAGTCCTGGTATAGATGGGAAGGTCCTTGGCTGCTCGCCTCAGAACTTCCTGATGGGCTTCTCCTCGTGGCTCTCTCTCCAGCAATTCTTTCTCTGCATAAGAGAGATGGAACTGAGGAATAAATTTAAATTTTAATCAGTATTTTCAAAGGAATGACAACACATTTGTCTGCTCTATTACGCCTAAAGGTACTTATAAAATATTAATGGTATATAGTATATTCTGAGAGGTAGATAGAGTTTAAAATATGGACATGTCACTTAACCTCACAGATAACTATTTTATGAATCTTAAAAAGAATGTGATGATAATAATAGGTATAATAATTATTATACTTATTTCCTTAAATGTTTTTAAATTTAAAGGGAACAGAATGTAGAAAATTGTTTATAAAAAGAAAATTATGTCAAGATATCAATTATGTAATAGATAAGATGGCCCAATAAAGATGCATGGCTCAACAAATGAATTTTTTATTTAGATATCATTAGAAACAAAAGTAAATAAAGAGAATCAATCAGATATATATTCTCATTTACAACCATTTAAAAATAGCCATAATTGTCTGTCACACAGGGTCTCCTCTGAAACTCAAATAACTAAGTATCCATTTTACAGCTTATATTGATAGCTTGGTTAAACTAATAATACTTATTTGAGAAAATCAAATTTTTATTTTGGTTCCTACTGGATAATCACATACATATACAAAAGCACCAAAGATGGTGCTGTGTGGATCCCCAGAAAGGACTCCAGGAGGCATGCGCAAGATCAGCCACAGTGTTGCTCTTTGAAATGAAAAAAAAAAAATACAAACTATAATCCAGTGTCTACCAATGGTAGTGGGTAAATAAATTAGGACAAGATACATCTAAACATACTACTGGTGCTTAATCATGAACTACAACCATTCGACAATGAAAGACCATATCTCACTCAATATCTTGCTGAAAACAGCAACAAGAAATTATCTTAGAGAACAGGCTCTTTATAAAGTTTCAAATCAAGAAGCTAAACAGCCACTGTATTATCAATAAGGGCAAAATCGTATGTGATAAAATTATTTAAAAAAAAAAAACAAGGGAAAAACTAAAATAAAATGCAGGATAGTTGTTTTTTCTTTGAGAGTGCAGGGAAACACAACTGTGAAGTGTATAGCAGATAGGAAAAATAAGTACACTCTATATATTGGATGAATATTTGCTTAGGCATTTTCAGTTGAATATTCATAAATTGTACATTATATATGCTCTCTTTGGCAGTACTGGGAAATTAAACCTAGAGCATCGTATATAAAAGGGAACTTCTCCACCACTGAGCTAAATCCCCTGCCTTTATACACACATTTCATATTAGGAAGTACCTCACAGGGGAGGAGTTACTAATGAACCTCTCACAGAATAGACAGATAATTTTTAAAAAAATGATTAAGAACAACCTGGAGTTGGGTATGGCACTGCTTGCCTGTAAGCTAAACACTTAAGAGACTGAGGCAGGAGGATGATGGTGAGTTCAAGACCAACCTTGGCTGCCCAGAGAGTTTTTGCCTCTAAAAAAAATTAAGGTGCCTTACATATGCCATTTATATAAAAATAAAATTAGGCCATGACATTGGCTTAAATCCCTCACATAAAATAAACTTAATTAACTTTTTTTTATAGCATAGGGGCTTCATATTTGAACACAGGTCTTCATGTTTGCAAAACAAGCATTCATATAACTGAGCCATCTCCCAGTTCTTCTCATTGCCATTTCTAAAATCAATTTAAAACATGGCACTATTTTAAAAAAAAATAAATTTCTTTTATTCAAATGCAGTAAGAAAAATGATAATTTGATTCAGTTTTCTTATATTAATATTATTTCAAAATCTCAAAACTTCCATTAAATATATTGCCTATTCTGTATTTTCATGAATGAGAAGGAAAAAATAAGTAAAATATTAAGTACAGCGAAGTAATGTTAAGGCCAGTTTCAATTGCCTCCTTTAATATCGTGTTATTATGATTAAAATGTTATAGTAGCATTTTTAAGTAGCAAATGTGAGTTTTATTTCATCAGCAGTATGTTCACTATTGGTTAACAAAGTAGGCCATCAGATTAAATATATTAAACATAGTATAGTGTTCACCTAAGAAGGCACAGTCTTAAATGCATAATAGAGAAGTGTATGTAATTATAGATATTAACACACCACACTGAAACCTGAATAAACATGTCAGGAAGTATGCAGTAAAAAATACTTTAAAATCATAAGACCCAGGCTCTGGAGAATCCCTTCTGTGTTTAAGGAGTGTAAAAATTCTTCACAAATCTGTTGAAGGTTTTCCTTTCCTCCTAACCCAAGACAAGGAAGATGACAGTGGCATCTTAAAAATCTTAGGTAAAGGCATTAAGCTGACCACCCTAACTGATTATGAATTGCCAGTGAATTGGTTTATTAAAAGACTTTTTTTAAAAGAATTTTCATGGGAATTGAAATAATCAATATTTCATGACATTTCACCAAGTTTCTGGGTTTTTCACCTTAAGAGTAACTTCTGGGGAGTATCGGAGAAGGAAGACCCTAGCACGTTTAATGCTTAAATTAATAAATTAACCAGACCACTTTGGGTAAGCTCCAATATGTCAAATTCAGGTTGGTGAATCTTTCTTTATATTAATACAGAAGTCAAAACTACATTTCTACCTTGGCATAGGGTAGAGCTATATGGTCCTTCCTTCACCACTTCCTCCTCCAGAGCATTATGATATGCAAAGACCTGTGGGGTCCCAGATTAGACGTTGCTATCTGCACAGACCTGAAGGTTCTGAGCATCTTGAAACACAGAGCTGAGAACTCCTGATATAGTCTCCAGCCTCCGGATGTCACAGTTCTCTCTACATCCTAGTTTTTCTTCTGTTACACAAGTTTTATTTTATTTTTTTAAAAGGATACATTAGATTTACTAAAAAATTGAGAAAACAGTATAAAATGTCTAACATTCTTACATAGCCCATCACTAATTCCCCATATTAATATCTTACAGTATCATGGTACATTTAGCACTTTAAGAAGTAATATTGATACATCACTAACTAAAGTGAATTGAATAAAGTTCAGCATAGACATTTATGGTTTCTGTTTTTAGAATATCCTTTTCTGCTCCAGTACTTCTACTCTATATATCTCCATAACACAGGATTATGAAAAGATCATAATATTTTCAATTGCTACATCCCTCAGGTTTATTTTTAGCCTCTGCAGTTTCTCAGATTTTCCTTCATTGCTTATGTTTTCCGTTTCTTGTTTCTTCTTCTTACCATGGTAGTTCTGAGCACTACTGGTATTGTGCAGAGGGCCACTTAACTGCAACTTTTCGGATGTTTTCTCTCCTGGTAAGATTGGGTGTATGGATTTTTAGGAGGAAAACTGACATTGTCAGTAGGTCATGGTCACAAGCCCGGCCATACGATGCTGGCCTTGATCCTATAGTTAAAGGAGTATTAAAATTTTTAAAGATTTATTTTGTGTGTATGCACATACGTATATGTAGTATGTGGGTGTCTGGTGCTCTCAGAGGTCAGAAAATGGCATCATATTCCCCTGGAACTGGAGTAATGGCCAGATGTAAGCTGCCATGTGAGTGGTGAAGACTAAAGAACCCAGGTCTTCTGGAAGAGCAAGTACTCCTAACCACTGGGCCACCTGTCCAGCTTGAGGGAGCTTTTTGTCAGGGGTTTCTACTGTAACCATCCTCAGTTCTTCTCCTTTTCCATCCTTATGCTTTGGAGGAAACTCATTCATATGTAAGGAGTGGGAGTTTATGCCTCTACCCCTAAGAAGTGAAGCATTATCAGAAACTATTTAGAAGCCTTCTATTGGCCAAGTGTTTCTGTTCTATTGGTTATTTGTCAATTTACTCATTTGCTTATATAGTTAGGTAGTCTCACAGGTGTTTACGTCATAGGCAGAGACTTTTGCTGCTCAAATCATTTGACCTTTTCCACCTGGCTTTCTTTCATTGGCCTCTGAGCATCCTTGACATATTCTCTTCTGTTTATTTTGCTTCTTATTTTCCAGCACTGGAAGGTGCCCTTGACTCATCTTCATTATTCCTGCACAATCCTAAAAGTAATCATCTCTCCAAAACGCCTACCTTCTTCTTACTGGTGAATGCAATAGGAACCAAGATCTGGGCTCCTCTACAGCTTCCCAATTAAAATAGAGAGTAATTTTAGCCATATACACAAAAGAAGATGACGATTTGTATTTTTAAAAACCAGAGAACTCACATGAATACATTTTCTTGTCTGCTGGTTGTCTTTCATGTAGGATGTATATATACCCTCACTAGAATCTAAATGTGGAAGTTAAAATACACAGAACATTTTGTCTACTAAGTTGCTAACAGAATTTTTATAATAGCAAGCAATGCCAAGAGTCCAACAGAACTGGTAGTATTGAAAATTACTGCACTCCTTTTGGGTAACAATTTGTCAAGCAACTGAAATTTCCTTAATCTAGTAAGTCTACATCAAAGAATTTGTTAATGAAGCAAATAGCCTAAAATGTGGATAAAGTTCTACATACAAACACACTAATGCTAGGACTATACATAATATGAAGTTAGCCTAAAGTTTTTTAAATGAGGTGTTACTACATCAATCATTACACTTTCAATGAAAATATTATGCTACTATGACAATTAGAAATATGGGCTGGAGGGATGGCTCTTGCAGAATACCCAAGTTCAGTTCTTAGCACCCTTGGCAAGTGGTTCAAAAGCACCTGTCACCTCAGTTCCTGGGTATGTAACACCCTCTTTCGGACTCTGAGGGCACCTACACACACAGGGATGCATATACACACATGTGAGAGGATATGAAATAATATCTATCTCACACAGTTACCTGAACACACATACATATACATGTGGTTTTATGTAAAACAATCACCCAGCAAAGTCATCACTTTCTATGCTTGCACCAGGAGGCTTGCTATTTTATATGGTGTAGTTACAGAAATCCTGAGCAAGATACTGCAAATATGTAAGAAAGGGGTGATGATGTTGCTCAGAGTGGTGGCAAGAGACGACATGAGTTCACACTGTAGGCATCGGCTAAAGTTATATCATGACGCTTAAATTGCTAATCTGATCTGGGATTGGGGAGGAAGGCTAGTCGAGGATGACTCTAATGCTTTTGGCCTGAAGAGTGGCGGATGTAACTGGCATTGCTGAGATGGAAGCACTTTAATAATATGATTAGAAAATGGAGTAGGAGATCCAGATGTTTTCAGGTACATTGAATTTGAAATTTTTGTCAGATGTCAGAGAGATAATTATTGATGTGTCTGGAGTTCAGGAGGATGGCCTGGGCTAACGTATTCATTTGAGAATTATACCAATGGAATACTACCTAAAGTTATAAAATTACACAGGATCCCTAATGCAGATACATAAAAAATAAGTCCAGAAATTGAAGTTTTGGATAATTCCTAAGAATTTCAGGAGGAGCTGGAGAGATGGCTCAGAGCTTAAGAGCACTGGCTGCTCTTCCAGAGGTCCTGAGTTCAATTCCCAGCAACCACAAGGTGGCTCACAACCATCTATAAGGAGATCTTCTGCCCTCTTCTGGCCTGAAGGCATACACATTAGCAGAATACTGTATAAATGATAAATAAATAGATCTTTAAAAAACAATTTCAGGAGATAACTGCTACTGGAGTAGATGCAAACTCCTAAGAGAAAGAATATTATATTTTATTATTATCAGGAATCTATACAAGTTAATCTTAGAAGAACATAAAGCAGCAGAAAGTCAGACTCAGACAAGGATAACTATTGCCAGACAAGGGAGAAAGAATTTTCCCTGTGGGGGTATGTGCCGTCACAGAACAGACACATGCAGCAGACAAAAGTGCTAAGGTTTCCCTTGGATGGAACACTCCATTTCAAGGTGGAAGATGAAATTTTGCAGGGTTCTGGGAAGCGGGTATTCGTAAGCCTTAAATACCATGAAGACTATAGTGTGTCAGACTATGGAGATGGCACAGATGCTAAGATGGGGGGACAAAAAGACAGAAGTAGAGGGTGGAGAGGAATTGGGGAGAAGCAGAGACACAGAGAGGGACAGAAAGACAGAGACAGAAAGATGGAGAGAGATATAGAAACAGAGAGGCACACACAGAGAGAGACAGAGACAGACACCAGAATCCTGGCCTGCATTATCAGATGGATGGCAGAGACATTTACTAATATAAGTACCAGGCACGGTACTTAGTGAAGGACACGTCCTTAGTGAAGGACGAAATGGCGATCTCTGTTTTATAGTTCATATTTAAGGTGTCAGTGCACGGATCAAGGTGGAGCGTTTGACAGACACATGTATGTTAGGCTCTCAGAAGAAATCAGAACTGGGAATAGATGTGAAAAGTTGTCAATGCAGAGGTGGTTGGTAATCCTCCTGAACAGGTGAGATCACTCACTTAGTTCATTGAACTCAGGATTTTCTATCAGACCTACACAAAGGCCAAGACACTGTGAGAGAGATTATAATAACGTGAATATTGTATGAAGAAGGAAAAAACACACAGAAAAGGAAAAAAAAGTGGAGAATCAAAAACAAAGGATGGTCTGTGGAAGACTATAGTCGACACACACCATTATTTCTGTGCAAATATATGTGGTTTGGGTTTTAGCACCATTTTCCAGGCCAAAAGCATAGTTTTTGATAACAGACTTAATTTCAAACTGATTGCTCTAGGGAACAATTTATCATGATGTCTTTTCTTTTTTATGCTATGCTATGTACAACAAGGTTTGTTACATTTCAACAAACACACGTTAGAGCAAATGCCAAGAACACAAAAGTGTGTAAAATACCATTTCTTGCTCTTAAATCATTTAACCAAATGAGAGACTCAGGGATGAGCAGAACAATATATTTTAAAATGCAAATCTAAAAATAACTTTTTAAATGCAAATCTAAGTTAGCCACATACTACTACTTGAAACCTTTGTGGCAGATTACTAGCTGCTCCCCAATAACCACTCCTGCCTCTAGTGGCTGACATGACCACTGAGGATAACAATTACATTTTCAGCCTTCCATGTGAGATATGGCCCCATAATGAAGTCATCTAAATGCAAGTGGAAATGGAATCAGCAACTTGAAGAAAATGTCACTGAAGGGAAAGGGCGCCGCTTTCCTACTGTCTGTGGCCTGCTGGCTATCACATATTCATGATGTCCGAATCAGCCAAGAAGTGGCCCATGGACTCAAAATATGTGACATAACAATCAGATAGAAGGAGCCTGGGTACATAAAAGCTGTGTACTGCCTATGCATATCTTGAATACAGAAAGCATTAAACCATCTCTTGTTGTTTCGGGTGACTGACAAACACCTAATGTGTGTTTACTATAGTAATTAGTGTATAAATGCTCCAAATAGTTTATCTATATATCTATCTACCTATCTATCACTGATCTCTAACTGGTCCATCTGGGTCTACCTATCTACTTATCTATCTATCTATCTATCTATCTATCTATCTATCTATCTATCACCTATCTCACTGATCCATCTGGCTGCTTGACATTAAAGTAAAAAGGAATGCATAGAAGATTTGATAGAAAAAAATAGAAAAAAAAAGACGATTTGATATCAGATACAAAAGTAAAGATCTAGTGAAAATTCCAGTGTTTGTACAGATTTTTTAAAATCCAAAAACATTACTGTATTCAATACATTTGAAACAACTTATGAAAATAAGGAAATTCATTTTCAGAAATTAATATTGCAGATTGCTATATGTAGGTTAATTTTACTATTGCTTTAACCTACCTCTTTTGAAGGATTCATGGGCAATGTAAAAATGGTTTTCCAGTATGACCAGACGAACATTGCAAAAAGTAGATGATAAGCCATGAGGCACACAACTAAAATGGGAAAAACAGAATCATCATTGTAATATGCAAAATTTTACTCAAATCATGGTATTCACAAAATATTCAATAATGATAAACTGTAAAATATTATTTATATCATATTCAAATAAGCACAAATCTTTGAATAACAGCCTAAAGTCAGGAGGATTTTTTTAAATATCTCTGAATGTACCATTATATCTATATCCACAAATAGAACCCCCCCATCTGTACATCTCTTCACAAACTGGCTAATTAGACCTTTCCTAGGTTGTAAAAATAGGGCGGTTACATAAGAGTAAACACAATATTAACCAAGTGCTCAGACGTTCTGGCTTTATGAACTTTGCTTAAGAGAGGCGGAGAAAGCAGTTCCCATCAGAGAAGCTGTTTGCCTGTTTGCTTAGCTCTCGTTGACACTGGTGGCTCTCTCGGCTATGATGACAGCGTGTAAACAGGGACCATCTGGATGAAGTGATTTCTGCCCGTGGGGGTTCTACTGCTTGCTTTACTACACAGGACAACCGTTAAGAAAAGCATCCTGGGTACTTTTTGTAGAGAATATAAACACACTTTGGATGTTCTTTTAAAGGCTTCAAGTACTACATGGCTTTAAAATTGGAATTCCAGACTACTGATAATAATTCTGTCTGAATAATGTATTAGCACAAACAGTTGCAGAAAATGAACCAATTCGGAATACAGCCATGTTTGAGGGCTGGGGTGGTGGTAGAACAGAAGTGAAGTCCATTTCTAGTGTGCACCAGGCCCCTACTCCTCATGGAAACCAAATAAATACGTAAGCAGGATCTGACATGTTTGATATCTTAAAATCTCACTAGCAATTTTTAATTTTTCTAAGGAATTATGATATTTGTACCTGTGGATCACTTACAGTTTGGATTATCTAGTATGGAACTTAAATTGACACAACATTACTAGTGGCAGAATTTCATAAACTCTGTAAATAGAAGAGTAGTTACAGAGTAGCAGGCGAAGCTGAGACAGTAGATTGCTCACGTCCTGGTATTGTGGAGCTATAAAGACCTTGGAAACGATGATGGCCGTTACAGGGTTCTTTGCCAAACGTGGGACAGAATTTAGTTTGGGAACTTGGAGAAATGATGTGTCATTTACTCTACCATATTACCATATTGTCAAGGAATATTCTCTTCATCCCAACCAAATACAATGAATACAGGTTGTTATATCTGCAATTATAACAGTATTTTACCTTGTTCACCAATGTTTTCCATGGACACTAGAAATAGAAAAGATAGGGCACAGGTTATATGAAGTTTATGTAAACAAAGGGTTCTGAAGACAAAAAGACACAAAAATGGATCAATAACTTGTCTTCCCTTCAAATCAGTATTCCTTAAATATTTTTTCAGCTTTCTGGAGAGGAGGGGCAAGCATTGTGGGTCAAGGGTCGAGAGGTGGGGCTGGCAGCTTCAGCCAGCAGTGCGGCAATGGTGCCCCTCACCCAGCAAAGCAGTGTTACCAAGCATGAGCCTGTGGGCCTCTGTAGATGATTAGCTTACTGGCCTTCAGCTACAGAGTTCACATGAAAATGGTGTCCTCCAGGCCCAATGCATTTCCTGAGCTACTTATTGGTCTTTATGAATGAGCAACCATATAGTCACGCCTCCACGAAGAACCACATGTCCGTGCTTACAGCACACATACTTCACATCCTAAGAGCAGAAGTTCTCATGCCCATGGCCCTGACTGCTCCTCCAGCAACACTGAGGCCCAGACAAGGCATGAGGAACCACTATCCCTCAGGGGCTTCCTCTGGAGACAGCAGTTGGGTGAGGACAAGCCACTGACTATCTGAAACAGGCTGGAGCAAAAAAACCTGCAATCAGTAATTCACACAATTTCTTGACCCCTTGTGCAGTTTGTTTTGCTGTGATTGGCCTGTGTTGGTAATGATGTCTTTCAGAGTTTGGGTCTTTCTCAGTTGTACCAAGGGAAGGCTGTATTTCTCATAATATATATATTCTGTTCAATTTTCATTACTCTTGAATGAAACGTCATGTGGCAGATTTTTTTGCAGTATCTGATGAAACCCTCCTCTTTGCTAAATATTCCTCTCTCCTCCCCCTCCCCCCATTTCTCCCTCTTTCCCCCTCCTCCTTTCCCTCCCTGCATCTCCCAGTCTCTCCCCCTCTCTCCCTCCCCCCTTTCTTTCTTTTTCCAAGACAGGGTTTCTCTGTGTAGCCCTGGCTGTCCTGGACTCCCTTTGTAGACCAGGCTGGCCTTGAACTCACAGAAATCCGCCTGCCTCTGCCTTCCAGAGTGCTGGGATTACAGGGCATCACTGGGCCCTGCTCTCTCAAGTATTTTTAGAAGCAGCTATAGAGAATAACCTCTTACATTGCTGAATAGCTCTAAGAATGAAAACATAGCATGTTGGAATTTGCTTCTGCGTGGCTTTGAACTGTGGCACCTAGATTCCATTTTGTAACAGTCAATAAAACCTAAACGACCAGACCTCACATAGTTAACATTATTTTGTGCCTTTAAACACTTCTCTCAGGTCAAATGTCTCCTCTCCATCTCTACCACCTACTTCAGAGATCCAGTGAGAAAATGATCTCTGCCTACCGCTAATTTGTTCACAAGCATGCAAGACAAAGCCATTTGTGAGCTGAATGTCATGGTGCCTATCTGGCTCATACTGGACATAACAAAAGACAGCTCAGGAAATTGCTTGCCTGGGAAGCATGGACACTTGGATTCAATCCCCAATGTTCACATTAAAAAATACAGGTATGCACTTGTAAATGCAGTGCTGGGAGGCAGAGATGGGTTTGAAAGATTAAGGTATACAGCCAATGAAGAATAGTATTAGAGGTTATCCTCTGGCCTCTACATGTACATGCACACACATGCACATGCACCTGCACACACATGAATGGACACCTACCCACTCCTACAAAAAGCACACACACACACACACACCTGCACGCACGTGCGCACACACATACACACACCACATGGAAAAATGGTTCCTACGTTCTCAAACCTTCCATGTAAGTTTGTTTACAAATGAAAGTCTAGCCAGTTCCCTATCCGAGACTCCCTGAAGGAGCTTATCTGACAGCATAGGAAAGATTCAAGACTTAGCTTATCCTCTGTGTCTGAGGAGACTACCACACCCACCCACGCATTTTTCTATATGCCCAGACTTCTCTGCCTTCCCAAGGGCTCAAAACTGATTGTAACCCTTTCCTATCTTCCAATATAACTGAACAAAAACAATATAAAAGCAATTTGGATCCATATGTGTATACTGCTGAGCAACCATTTCAGAGGTGCTGGGCTGTAAAGAGAAAAGACTTGCTACCCCATGACTGCAGTGGTCAGAAACTGAACATGGTAGAACAAAGAGACATCAAAGAGACATTCAGAAAAATAAGTACAGCTCATGTGAAGTTTCTGTCCTGGAGCAGCACTCCATTAAGTAGATAACGAGTATTATTAATTACATTATTAACTTCACACACAGAAGTCAGTCATACGTTTTTTAAAAAGCTAACTCTTTTTTTTTTTTTTTTTTTGCCAGCCATGGCTTGTACACCACCACCCACTCTAAATGTGCTTCAAAATCTACAAATGTTCTTTTATAATTAGCCATGTTATATGTAGAGCCACATTTACAGCAAATTATTTCAGTAACATTTATACAATGTAACAGTCTCCAAAAGCCGGGTTCAATTATACTAACATTATAGAGCTATCAAATTCCTTACAGCCATGAGTCTTTTTAATTTAGTCACCATGATAGGCCGAAGGAAAGGACTACTGTCTTAAAGGTGGGTCTCTCCGCATTGGGGGTGGCAGAGGCAGGAGGATAGACAGTTCAGGGTTAGTCTGGGCAGCATAGTGAGACTCTGTGTTAGAGTGTCGCACTGGTAAGGCAGATGCCTAGCATGTGCAGGCCCTAGTTCAATCCCCAGCACCAAAACAAAGAAACAAAGAAACGAAAAAGGTGTTTTAGTATTAACTTCCCTTATTACTAGTGAGGGTTAGTATTTTTTAAAAATATATAAACATGGGTTTTCCTTATATATTCTTGGTGAATTGTGACTTTCTTTCTTTCTTTTTTTTGGTTTTTCAAGACAAGGTTTCTCTGTGTAGCTTTGGCTGTACTAGACTCACTTTGTAGACCAGGCTGGCCTCGAACTCACAGCGATCCACCAGTCTCTGCCTCCCAAGTGCTAGGATTAAAGGTGTGCTCCACCACGCCCGGCTGAATTGTGACTTTCTTAATGGCCCACTTATCTTTTATTTATTGAGATCCTCTTGTATGCTCTGGACAGTAATCCTATATCTGTTTCACATATACTACAAATAAAGTTGTATGTAACCGTTTCAAATGATAAAACACCACTGATTAAACATCAATACTCAGACTTAGGGACCACACTTCATTTTATTTTTTATGAAAGAAATGAATGTCCTCCCCAGAACATTTAACAGATAATTCCATTAGTGCCTCATATTTTGATAACTAAAGTTTAATGGCAGAGCCATAAAAATTTTAAATGTCCTTTCTCATTGTGTAAAACATGTTATTTTCCAGTATAGCTTTTTGTTTCGATGTTCAAACAGGGTTTCTCTGTATAGCCTTCCATGGAACTTACTCTGTAGGCCAAGCTGGCCTCGAACTCAGAGATCCATCTGTCTCTGCCTCCTGAGTGCTGAGGATAAAGGCATATGCCACCACCAGGCCACTGGTATAGCTAATTAAGAAAATGTCACTCTTTGGCTTTGAACATTTTTTTAATCGTATGTATGTGCACAAGTAGAATATATGGGAAACATAAATTAATTTTTTGAAAATTTGACTGGTAATCAAGTATAATTTGGTTACTTATATCAGCATAAGAATTAAATAGTGGGGCTGGGAGAGATGGAGTAGAGAGGTTAAGGATGCGTTCTTTGTCTAGTTCCTCACACCTACAATCAGGAACCCACAAAGCAGCCCAATTGCTAAAGCTGTTGTTACTGGTAAATCAACAACAGAACACTCCTTTTTTGACAAACTGAGCACAAATCCATAGAGCTTAGGAAGAGCTAGTGTTGGAGGGAAACGGCTGATCCTGAAGCAACTTCCTGTCTTCATGGTTGTCAGAAGCCAGGTTGACTTTTCTGTCTTACAGGACTAGATACTTGTCTTCCTCCCTCTTTAGAGAGGCCTTGCCTTCCCTCTGGAAAATAACACAGGTAGGGAACACAGAAAAGAGTCTCTCTCTCTCTCTCTCTCTCTCTCTCTCTCTCTCTCTCTCTCTCTCTCTCTCTCCCTCCCTCCCTCCCCTTTTCCCTCCCTCCCTCTTCCCTCCCTCCCCCCCTCTCTCTCTGAGAATGGGGAAATAGAAGGATCCAGAGGGTCCTAGAAACCTACAAGAACATTATGATGGGCAGATCTGGGCCCAAGGGTCCTGCTCAAACTATGGCACCAGCCAAGGACAATACGTGCAGTAAACTTTGAACCCCTACCCAGATCTAGCCAATGGACAGGACATTCTCCACAATTGAGTGGAGAGTGGGGACTGACTTTCACACGATCTTTGGTGCCTCATATTTGACCATGTCCCCTGGATGGGGAGGCCTGGTGGCACTCAGAGGAAGGATAGCAGGCTACCAAGAAGAGACTTGATACCCTATGAGCATATAAAGGGGGAGGAGGTCCTCCTCAGTTCCAGACATAGGGGAGGGGAGTAGGGGGAAAGCGGGAGGGAGGGAGGAATTGAGATATAATATGAATAAATTAATAAAATATTAAAAAAAGATAGGAGTGCTTTGTCAATTACTAGCTGTATTTCTTCATTGTTCTATGAGGACATAGTAAAGGCAACCACTTCCTTGAGTTATTCATACAAGTAAAAGAGAGACTTAACATTTCTCATATTCTGCTTCAATACAACATTTAATGGGATTTAACGTAGTGGCTCCTTCCGTTCGTCTGGATCTGGCGGGGCAGATATCCACTTAGTGAAGAATCCATTCTAATATGATACAATAAAACCCAAAGTTTTTCTCAACTGCATGAAGTTCTAAACTACAAGTCAGATAATTTCTGAGCCAGAACCAATCCCTGCATGGATGTTTATCACTGCATCAAGCTAATCTGTTTCTGTTACTGAGTAAACTCCTTTTTTCCTTTAATGAAGACTGCCAGCAACTGTGTGCATTTTAATAGTGGGCTTTAAAAGACCATGATAAAATTACCTAGAAGATACTTGGAGGAGGTTTTCCAGGAGTCAGTTAGGAGTGTGATTTTTAAAGAGACCAAACTAAAATCCTAACACTGGCCCCTCCTCAAAAGCCCTGGGACTGACACTGGGACAAGACACAGGACACCTGGATTCTAGTCCAGTCCTCCTATAAATGTCACTGGGATCACAGTATGTAGCTGACCCATGCTTTGTGAAGTTAATGATACAAGAAAATAATATTGTGTCACAAGCCAAAACCCATGTTAAAACCCAATAGTTATTTTTGGAAGATGTATTACAAATATGTTCAGTATTATTTAATAATATAATTAAATAATATTTTATTAAAACACAAAAGCCATATTAAAACTTACTAGTTACTTTTGGAAGATATAATATAAATATGTTCAGCATTACTATTCAATTCATTAAAATTTTTATTTTATTTTAAAATTTGTGACTGTGTGTTCAAGTGCATGTGTGTGCATAAACTACGGAAGCCAGAAGATGGCCCTGGATTACACATACTTATTTACCAGAAACTACAACAGTAAAATTGTACTTGTCTTTAACACAAGTAATGAGACAAAACCACACTTTAAGTCTTGATGAGACACTTATTATGATACTTGTGAGAGTGTTTCCTAAAAGTGAGAAGGTTTATTTTGGATCTAACAGTTTAACTTAATAAACACAGACTCATTTTTTTTTTTAACGTGCTAAAAAGACTACTAAATCCTGTATCCTCCTCAGATAAGACAAATATAATTTACTTTTTGGGGGGAGGTTGGTGGAGGTGGCAGGTAAGAGCACTGTTACACTAAAATGTTTATTAAACATATGCTGTAGTAACACTGTGGACCACATTCAAAATGCATTTGTCTAATTTTATTTTAAATGAGTAGAATTTCTTCTTGGCCCATGGCCTACAATTATCTATTTTGCTCCACAGACTTTCACTCCTCTACTATGTCTCCAGCACTTAAAACTCTTCCCTGGCTGATTGTGGTACAGGCATCACAGCCCTTCGTTGGCACGGGTGGGACGCAGGAGAGCAGGAACAACACATGTTCACCACAGTTACTCAACTGTTCCTGTGTGCCAAGAGCAAAACCACGCCTTCCAGGAATGGCACCTTAGACCCCATCCGGCGGCAAGGCTAGGAGTTTGGATACCAGACTGCCCACACTTCGTAGACTTGCTTCCTGTCTCAAACTGCCATTGCAGTGTCTTTGTTTTTGTTTGCTTGTCTTTTTTTTTTTTTTTTTTTTAGCATTTTTACAAGGAAACTGAATTTTAGCAATTATATCTGTATCATTCCCTCTATTACTACCGTCCTGTTATTCCTTTGTTCACTCCCATTAGTCTTTCGTAGCTAATTTCCCACTGTCATCACTTTTGTTGAAGTCCCCCATGGCCTCTCCCTACTGCTAATTCTTTACGCTCAAATAACCCTAGCAGATCTAATTATGCTCATTCTGAGAAAGTTTGTCAAACTGACTGTGAGGTTTTCGTGGATAAATCCAGCCAGTGGAAGCCTCTTATAGCAGAACCCTTTGTCCTTTGCACTACTTTTTAAGAGGCTCGGGTTCATCTTTAATGTATTAAAGATCAAACCTGGCATTGCCTCAGGACCACTGTAGTGCCAGACCTAAGAGACACCTGCCATTCCTACAATTATTTCCAGTTTAATTCTAACTACAGCTCTCCCTTCCTACTGTGTTAAAATATTTTCCTAAAACATATCTACTTCCACATTGATCTTTTTTATTGGAGTTAACTTTGGGTCCAAGCACATACTAACATGCACCCTATGTTATCCTCAGCTCTGTTTACCTTTTTTGTGGTCTTTATAAAGCTTTCCTGAGTGGTCCTCATAAGCCATGGTGATTTTAAGAACAACTCCAGAGCCCTCCTTCCTCTCCATCCTCTGTTTTCCTTCTTTTAATACACAACGCTTCGACCCTGGACCTTCTGAAGAGCACTGCCACTCTCCTCAAAAGCCCTTTGACTAGCATTTTAATAAGTCACAGGAAGCCTGGACTCTAGTCTCGTTCCTCCATACATGTTACCATGATCACCATATGTGGTGGTTTGAATAGGTTTGGTCCCCATCAACTCATATGTTTGAATGCTTGGCCCACAGGGTGTGGCACTATTAGGAGGTGTGGCCTCATTAAAGTAGAGGTGGGCTTTGAGGTCTCCTGGTGCTCAAGCTCCGACGCCGAGGGGTGAATGCTCTCTTCCTGGCTGCCTGCAGATCAGGATGAAGAACTCTGGGCCTCTCAAGCACCATGTGAGCTGCACACAGCCATGCTTCCCGCCATGGTGATAACGGACTGAGCCTCTGAAACTCTAATCCAGCTCCAATGAGATGTTTTCCTTCATAAGAGTTGCCGTGGTCACGGTGTCTCTTTATAGCAATGAAACCAGAAGACACCATACACAGCTAAGCCGGGCTATAATTTTGTTGTTTAAGCAAACAGTTGTACTTTATCTTGAAGAGTCCTCCTTCTCAAAAACTAAACTATTATCTTTTAATGTTTTCTGGAAAAGAAAAAAAAACTGACTTAAAAACCTAGGTCAAAGGTGATCCTAAGAATTAGGTTGTCATTGGATTCATGTAGGAATCTGATCTGTGAATGACAGGGTAGTTGTTTCAGAGTAGAAACCAAGGGGAAGGATGAGGCTTCACTAGCAATAGAACTTAAACTCCAAGTACACGGCTTCACACCTGGGTTACCATGGGAGCCAGTTCCCACTTACATACGTACGTTACATACATCCCTGACACTCTGTGCCCCACACAGCTTTAAAAAAAAAATGCCACCTGTCAATTAAAAGACAAACAAACCAACCACATTTTCCCACTAAAAAGTAAGCTAATGATGCTATCATCTCCCTAAAAACCAGTCCAAGACTTGTGCTGCATTTAAAAGAAAACCACCATGTCCTTATATCATCCTTGAGGTCACAGGTGACCAGGATGTGGCCTACCTCTCCTTTAAAAATCACAGCTTTGCACCCGTCACCCTGTCTCCGAGGCCACTGCGCTTGTTTCTAGAACACAGGCTGGACTGTGTTTTTTTGAATCTGAAAAGCTCATCTGACACCAGCCCTGTGCTCTTTACTGTCCCTTCCGTTCCTCCGCTTCACTCTTTACTTTTCTTTCTGGTTTCTCTCCTGGGTTGCTCACTGAGATTCACATCCTGGCTCTTCAGCTTCACTGACATTTTATCTTAGCTAGATCTTTTTTCCTTCCTTCTTTGTTTCTTTCTTTGTTTCTTTGTTTCTTTCTTATCTATGTTTCTTTCCAAACACCCAGCTCATCTCTCAGGACTGTTCAGAGAATTAAATTATAAGAAACAAGAGCACTTAGCACAGAACCTGGCGTGTATTAGGGGCTCTTAGTTGAATGTGGATAACGACATGGCCAGGAAAAACGAGGAGTAGTGTTCTCTGGTGCAGTGCTAGGGGCTGTACACACAAGCACAGCCAGCAGCACAGTAAATTTGTACTTTGATGTGGGCTCAATGCTGCTGTAGAGGGGAATGGGGAATCCTTCCTGCTAGATTGGGGCAAGGGCTTTTAAGGCAAACATGAGAAGAAAATGTAACAAATCACATTTCACCTTGGGCAAGGATACAAAACAAGCTAAGTCAGGGAAGAGGGCAGGCTTTTTCTGAATGTCACATTATGTTGCCTTGCTGAGTCTGCCCTCTCCCGACATTCCCCCAGGAGCTGAGATTACAGGAGTCTGCCCACATGCCCAGCTTGGTGAGGGGTCACATATTTCATTACCCTACCCTTCTCTTCCTCCTGCCTTTCCCCTCTGCTTCAGCCAAACAATGGCACGTGGTTACTTTATCAGAGATGTCATAACAAAGTCCCAGTCTTGGGGTCCTTAAACAAAGGTGGCAAGAAAAATAAGAGCAAGATGTTGGTGAGGTTAGTGGCCTACCACCTCTCTCTTTGGGTTACAGTGGCCATCTCCTCTCCTTGTCTTTAGGTCGCCTTCCCTCTGTTACAGCTTTCAAATGTCCCTTTCTTATATGGACACCACACATAATGGATTAGATGGTACCCCAGTGACTTCATTTTGGCTTAATTTAATCTCTTTAAAGACTCTATCTGCAAACACAGTCACATTACTGGTACCCTGAAATTTGAAAAGCTAACCTAAGACTTTTGGATGGAAACATTATAGCTTACAGTGTCCTCCAAAACCAGAGGTTACTTTGAAGAGAACAAAGGTTGGATGATGATGATGAGAGGGAATCTGGAAGTACTGAGGGTCAGATGATAATGGTTATACCAAATGATTTTAAAAAGAAACATTTGGGGAGCGGGGGTGGAGAGATGGCTCAGTGGCTAAGAAAACCGTCTGATCTTCCAAAGTTCTTGAGTTCAATTCTCAGCAACTACATGGTGGCTCATAGCCATGCATAATGAGATCTGGTGCCCTCTTCTGGCCTGAAGCTGTACATGCAGGCAAAATACGGTATATGTAATAAATAAATCTGTATAAAAAAGAAACATTTGTTGAATGCTTACTATCTGCAGGGAATTTAACCTAAAATCTTAAAAGTTCATCTCATTTATACTTTATAGTAATCTGTGAGGAGGGTCATATTATAGTTTTAAAGACTTTCAAGCTGGGCAGTGTGGCACACACCTTTAATGCCAGCACTTGGGAGGTAGAGGTAGGCGGATCTCTGTGAGTTCGAAGTCAGCCTGGTCTACAGAGTGAGTCTAGGACAGCTAGAGCTGTTACACAGAGAAACCCTGTCTTGAAAAACCAGAAAGAAAAGAAAAAAAAAACACCTCAGACTTTCTTCCAGAAATAGGATAACTTTTTAACACCATGCAGATTATATGCAGTTGACATGTAATTATGTGCCTATTGACCCAAACATCTCTCAAAGATGTCTCATGGCCTCCTGGGACCTGTGACATCTGGTGTCTACTAGCCATGCACCCCGCTAGGCTTCCTGGTCCTAGGTAGGTCCCTTCTGTGATTGCTTCCAATGTCAGTGACCTTCATTCTGACAATGTTTGATATCACTTTGGTTACTTCTGGAGGAAGTGTCAGCAAGCAGGTGATAAAAATTCCTCTACCACCCCTTACCACCCTCCTCTTAATCCTGCTTAAGCCATCTAGGAATAGACATTATGAACTTTAGCTACAGTTAAATTATTCCAATAACCTTATTTATGGTCACAGTGTGACTTTACATTTTCCAGAGTGAATAAGAGCCAAGTTGCTAAGGCAAGACTGGGTTGGTGGTGACAGAAAACCAGGGGTGTCCTAACCTTTAGCCTCACCAATGCAGAGGAAAAAGGAATTTAAGCTGGCACATTTTGAGGGTCCATCCCTGCTTGGATAAGCTGCTAGTAAGGGGTACAGAACATGAGGCTACCCTGACTTAGATTCTCTAGTTCTCACATTTGTGAAAATATTAAAACCCAGTACTGCTTGGTGTGGTGGCACACGCCTGTAATCTCAGCACTCAGGGAGACAGAGGCAGGTGGATCTCTGTGAGTTCCAGGCCAGCCTGGCCTACAAACAGAGTCCAGGACAGCCAAGGCTACACAGAGAAACCTTGTCTCAGAAAAACAAACAAACAAGAAAGAAAAAGGATGGAAGGAAGGAAGGAAGGAAGGAAGGAAGGAAGGAAGAAAAAAATGTAGAACTGTTTCTTTCCTGCACCTATAGCAGGAAAAGTCTCCTTTTTTTTTTTTTTTTAAATCACAGACTCAGCTTAAGATCTGCCTCCTTTAAACATTTTAACTGCACAATGCAGTAGTGTTAGGTCTAAGCACAGAAACAGACAACAGATTCCTGGAGCCATCCAAGATGTCTGAAAACTACATCTTGATGAGTGCAGTCCGCTATTCTTCTCTTCTTCCAGGTCCTGGAAACCACTAAACATTCAACTCAGTCTTTCTCTAAGTTTGGCCGTTTTGCATCCTTACAGTCAGTGGAATAAGTATACCTCCCGCACCGCCACCATGACTAACTCATCTCACTCAGCACAGTGTTCTCCGGGTCCATCCACGCCACTGCTGCACAGGGCAGATTTATCATCCTCACTTGGCAATGTGCTGGTCACCTGATTGCTCTAAGTATCTATGTAGCTCCATTTTAGGTTAACACTAGAAACACATTCACTGCACTTAAATCATTAAGAATGGATTTTTCCCAGTTTATTGTTCTGAGAAGGAAGAAAAAAAAAGAGTATGTGATGGCTCACTGACACTTTATTTATAAATAAAAAAAGGTGATTCCCAATTACTGGCTAATGAGTACTTTAGAAAAATGGGGAAATTGAATCTCTAGGCTAGTCTCTTGATGTTAGTATTCTGGTTTTACTCAATGGAAGCCAATAGCCAAGACGGACAAGATTAGGGGCCAGCAATCCTGCTCAGTTGGTAAAAGCACTTTCCTCAGAGTCTGATCCCTTGGACACATGTAATAAAATGACATGCTCAAAAGTTGTCCTCTGACCTCCATCCACACACTGTGACACATGCACACACATACACATGCACACACACAATAAATAATGAATTGTATACAAAATACAAGATTCCCAATGCCAGCAAGCTGTGCAGACTTGAGTGTGGGTACAGTTTATTTATACTGCGTACAGTGGCAGGGCCCTCCATTTTCCACACATGGCTACAACTCAACATCAAGTTGACATGATCATGGAACCTTTTCAAGTCAAATCCTCTTCCTTCTCACCTTCAAATGTTGTTCCTTAAGGAAAACCAGAGGGGCCATGAGAAATTTCTTCGAACCATGGACAATACAGTGGATGCTGGACTCTCACCAGTTCTAGCTGGTTCCCATGTAGTAAGCTATCCACTACCAAAGGGAAGGTCAAGAAGAATCCTGGGACGTTTTCATCATTAGAACCAAAATTTTATAACTGGAAAGACCAGGCTACTGGCATTGCTCAGTATACTCACTCATCATCTGCTTGCCTGTGCTTACATAGACATATCGTCTTAGTTACTTTTCATTGCTGTCATAATATCCCATGACCAAGACAACTTATAGAAGAGTTTATTATAGTTTCAGAGGGTGAGTCTGTGACCAACATAGCATCAGGCCATGAGGCACAGGACTGACATGTAGCTTGATACACAAGAAGGCAGCATAGAGAGAGTAATTGGGAATGGCATGTGCTTTTGAAACCTCAGAGCCTGCCCCCAGCAACACACTTCCTCCAACAAAGCCACACCTCCAAATCCTCCTTAAATAGTTCTACCAACTGGGAACCAAATAGTCAAAACATGAGCATATGGGGTCCATTCTTATTCAAACCATTACGTATATATTGCTATCAAAATTTCTGCTTCTATTTTAATTATCACTTTTGAAGTGTATATTAACAAAACCAATTTTTGTCATTTAAAAAACTGTCATTACATCAGTCTTTCATTATCTGGTATGGTGATAATTATGGAGGACAAAATACACTTTGTCTTTTTTCTCACTATCAAACATTATTTATTTTATACATCAAGATAAACAAACAAATAATGCTTATTCAAGGAAACACACAACTTCCTAAAATAACCCCCACTCCAAGTTATTAGCCTCCAGACAGAGTATCTATGACCAAAGAATACACGCAACATAATTTTAAAATTAAGCCACTATTTCTAGGTTCGCAGGAGTCACTTGACACTTAGGCAGCACTTTACAGCTCTCCAGAGAAAGGAACTACACAAGGCTGTCATTCTAGCTGCTGTGTTCACAGTACTCGCTGGAACAGAATTTACAAGGCTGCCCTTGGAGAGATAAAGTGGGATGTAAAACAACGCTAGACCTGCTGCAGTTACAGCACTGGGTCACAGCCTCTGCTGAGCTTCAAGGGAACCAGGCATTAGCTAGCTCTTCAGTGCTGGACCACTGGGAATCTTCATCACCTTTGGAAACGTCCCTGTCAAATGGCCACAAAGTCCTTACATATCCTCTCTTTTGTGGGGCCCCAGCTTGCATTATGTATGATCTTCCTTTGGGTCTGGCTTCCATGACACAATGTCTGTCCCTTCTCAGTTATAGCAGACTGTGCCCCTACTCTGTGAATCTGTTTCCCTACAGCATTACCGCGGTCTGCCTGGCAGTTACTGCTGTAAACAACGAACATTCACTTGAAGTCAGAGCAGATTTCGCATCCATCAAATGCAGCTCACAGACGAAAGCCTGGGATTCCTACAGCAGAACCGGGCAATGTTACCCAAAAGTGCCAGGTTACATACTGGGTCTGTCCCTTAATATAAGTGGCAAGTTATAACACTGTTTTAAGGAAGGCAGTCATCAATACTTGAGCTGAATTTCTTTTCTTTGCTCAATGTGAGGGCTCATCTCACTTCCTGCTGGGATAGATCTTCATTTTGGGTTTCTAGAGCCATTCCCCCTCATCTCCAGCCCACAAGCACTATAGAAAGTCTGTCATTCATTCCTGAATCACGCTCAGGTTGTGGCGCAGGATCTGGGTCATAATTAATGTCTATATTATTAATTCAAGTGCATTGATTGCCACACTGCTCTCCACCAACTTGTGTTTACCCACTGTCACAGTAAAGCCAGCAGCAATTAAATTTTCTCCCTTGGGGATGCCTGGTGGCTGACATTTTCATGAGCGCATACAACTCAGTAACAAAGGCTTCCCCATGGCTGAGCTGGGACTAGTCAATCATCCTGAATATAAACTTGCTCCTGCATCATGAAAGGGCTGGCTAGGAAGATGCTGACACATCTCTTGGGAGCCCCTAGAAACTTTTACACTTGGACAACTATTATAAACACCTTAGGGATAATTTTCCACCAAAATTGCCTTCTTTGGAAAACTCATACAGTGATCTCTTAAAAAGTAACAGAGAGTGGCCATACTATTAAGGAATTCTATTCCTAGATAGCGCAAAAGAATTTAGACCAAGAATGCAAACAGGTGTTTGTACACACTGCTGATGGCAGCATTATTCACAATAGCTAAAATAAAACAACTCAAATACCCACTGACAAACAGAATGTGGTATGCATATTATCCAGTGTTTAAAAATGAAAGTCAGCCAAATGTTACAACACGGATGAGCTTTGAAGACATCACACTACTGACACCAACCAGGAAAAGGTCAAATATCACATGTTTTCTTTCAGAGGAGGTCCCTAGAATGGTCAGACTCGGGGTCAGAAAGGTGGATGGTGATTTCCAAGGGTGGGGCTGTTATTGTTTAACTTGCAAATTTATCCTAGAGAGAGAAGATGATTACGGGTAAAGCAATTCGAAGGCACTTAGCACTGAACTGTACACGTAGGAATGGTTGAAATAGTGGATTTTGCGTTATGCTTTACCACAGTAAGAACAAACCTCACCCACTCCAGCGTCTGTTCTCAACCACAAATACATTAATACTGAACTCTAGCAGAATTGTTCTCTCTTAGCCTGGGAAGCAATCCCAGAGCGATAAGCAGAGAAACACAGCCAGGCCTCTCCCCGGGTGAGGTGGCTCATTCATGAGTCTGCCCTGGGTCCTCAGGGCCTGAGAATCAAAAGCATGCCCCAGCAAAGCAGCAAGCCCCACTTCCCTGTGACCTTTTCCAGTCAATAGGAAATAAATTATGCTCAGCACATTCTTAAGAAGGTTGGGGTAAGGAAAGGAAGGAACTGAAACATGTTTTGGAAAGTCATTTTCAAAATCTAAAGTGAATAACAATTTCAGTATTTTAAAGGGTAGATGTAGTTATCTGAGAACTACAAAAATGAACAAGGGGGTATCTGTATAATGCTGACTCAGACTGTGCCCTTCCTGCAAATAAATTTTATTTTATTTTTTAAAATATATTTTATTAATTTATTCTTGTTACAACTCAATGGTTATCCCATCCCTTGTATCCTCCCATTCCTCCCCTCCCTCCCATTTTCCCCTTATTCCTCTCCCCTATGACTGTGACTGAGTGGGACCTCCTCCCCCTGTATATGCTCATAAGGTATCAAATCTTTTCTTGGTAGCCTGCTATCCTTCCTCTGAGTGCCACCAGGCATTTTATTTTATAGTGACCACCTCTATAGGTATATTGGTTCTTGTAACTTAGTCTGAATTGTAATTACTATTACATATAAATGTTATTATACTATATTGTCCTATCAATTTTCAAATAACATCTACAGTTAATTCACCTAATTCCTTATTACACATAATTATACCCAAAGTCCAGAAGGGAAAAGTTACTTATTTGCAACCCTAAGACTATGTGCATGTAAGTAAATACCAATATAAGCTCATTTATGAACATGAGTGGCCATACAATAAAAGTTATCTTCTCCTGAAGGACTTCACATTCTTCGCTTTAAATGTTTACTGTTCTCACTGGGCTCAATTAAACAACCTTAGCTGACATAGCTCACACATTCACTCCTTCCTGAGAGCTGATGGGCCTTTTTCCTTGCAGGACCTTTTCCCTATGCACACGCCAGACATGGTCACTGCCATGCTACTTCTGTATGCTGTTCCCAGATAGTAAGAGTTGAACAATCCTGCTTTGGAGCATTTTACAGATCTTTCCCTCTGTCTGAGGGGCTTTAGTGCCTTTATGTCCTTCCATAGTACCTGAAATTGGGACTTTCCCTTTGCATTCTTAACCTTCTGGTATTTGTTGTTGTGGAGGGCGGGGGTGGAGGGAGCGGGGCAGGGTGTTGTGGTGTTGTTTTCAGACACGGTCTTAGCAAGTTGCCTAGCCTAGCCTTGATCTTTCATTCCTCCTGTATCTAATCCCAAGTGCTGAGACTACAGGCGAACGCTAATATGCCCAGCACCCAATCCTTCCTGCCCCACTTTCACTTTTTGTCAATGACACTACCGCCCTCTGACATAGACTGCGCTGTTTGGTTTTTGTCAACGTAACACAAGCCTAGCCACATCTGAAAAGAGAAATCTTTTCTTTTTAAGAGAAATCTTAGTTGAGAACATGCCTTCATTAGATTGGCCTAAACACAAGTCTCTGGGGTATGGTCTTGATTAATGATTGATGGGTGATGGCCCAGATCAGTGGAGGTGATTCTATTCCTTTGGTGGTCCTGGGAAAGCAGGCTGAGAAAGCCATGAGGCACAAGCCAGTAAGAAACACACCTCCATGGCCTCCGCTTCACTTCCTGCCTCCAGCTTCCTCCTGTCATTTCCCTCAGCGATGGACTGTTGCCAGGCAGTGTGAGCTGTAATAAACTCTGTCCTCTCCAAGTTGTTTTTTTTTTTTGGTCATCATGTTTTAGGACAGCGATAGAAATTCCAACCAAGACAGAGGCCAATCAATAGGTATTTTTGAATGAATAAATTATAGCTGTTCAAAATTTATGGGTGCTTGAAATGCATTTGATCCTTGGATTTTGAAGTTACTTATTAAAGGGTAAGTTTATGAAAACTGTAGTGATTCGATACTATCTCCCCTGCTCTGGCTAACACAGAGCTCCCAGTCCTGAATACCTTAGTTCTTAAAATGTACCTATTTCTGAAACTAATTGTATCTTGTGAAAAATGTGTCATAATGAAAGCCTTGATTAAGTCACACTGGTCGCTGCCCTTCATCTTTTCCTGTTCCCTAGACTCCCTGGAGAAGCCCTGGATAATCAGTAGTCAGGGTTAAGTACATAAATCCCTGACAGCCTTTCTTCCTAATGCATGTCACATGGGGTTGCCACTTAGTAATGAACCAGATCGCACATTAGCCTTGCAATTCAGAGCAAGCTGGTGACTATCAGTTGGAGACTGGCAACTGAATTCATTTTTTTCCCCTCTCCTATAACTGATAGCAGGCATCTCTCCTTACAGATCAGCCAACTGTTTTTTTCAGCTGCCTCTCCCACTCAAGTACCGCTGATGTGAATTGCATGGTAGACAGCCTGGAATCAAGCCATCTCTAGAAACCCAGTGAAAAGCCACTCTGCGGATGCAGCTACACAGCCCTTGGGGAATGAGATAACCCATAAGGCCCCAAAAGAGTGGGGGTCATAATCCAGGAGATCATGGATATAACCCAGGCTGGATTGTGTTATTTTAGTGTTGGGGAAAACCCTAGGTTTCAGACATGCTAAGCACACGCTCTACCACAAAACTAGGCTCCTAGGCCCTAGTCTAGGTTTTAAGTCACTTCATAACCAAAACACACTTCCAATGCAATGAAAACCCATTTTATAAAGTGCACAAGAAAGAAAAATGTTCTTTTAGCTGAATCACAAAGCATGTAAGGAACTACATGAAGTCTTCATACAAATTTTATATCTATTATAGGATGATCCTGGAGTTAATACCGATTCAAAGCTCTCAAGATTCTGTTTTAAAAGGCTTGTAACAAGGAGTTTCGCCTATTGGTTAGTGTTATTTGCTGACGGACTCCCTGAGGGTATCTTGCTCCTCTTGGTGACAACATTAGTGATGAAAGCCAGGGAGGCCATTAACAACAAGTAATTAATTGTACAGTCCACGAAGGAAAAAAAGCAAACAAACCAACCAACCAACTTCGGGACACCAGGGACAAGCATTAGCAAAGTATATAGCCCAGCCAAGTACACAGGCACTTCATTTGCACTCTTTAATGTAATCAACAGTGTATCGATAATGAGCTACCTTCAGGTGTGCAGAAAAGTGATGAGATGACAAATGCAGCCAGCGTTGACTCTTGCCTAAGAGTGTCTCTCAGACAAAACTGGATTTTGGAGGACAGGATGTTGGGAGGGAGATTATGATAAGGGGGTTCCTCAGTGGGGGTTGAAGTGGGAGATGAGGGGGGGTATATAGAACCAAGATACACTGAGTATGCGTATGAAACTTTCAAGTAGTAAACTAAAATTAAATATGGATTTTTATAGCACTTTAAAGCACCGCTTTATAAATTCAACTTAAGAGGCACAGTCAAAAATGTGGTTATAATTTTGAAAAGGGAACTGTCACGAATCACAGCTGGCTTGTTGCTATCATATGGCTTTTTGAGAAATTAAAAGCAGTGGGGGTGTGATAGCACACACTTTAATCCCAGGATTCGGGAGGCTGAGGAAGGAGCAAAGGCCCTTAGGCCGGGCTCACTTACAAGTGCTTTGATACTTTTTATGTGTAGAAGTTCTAACCACCTTTGGAATGTTGCTTTACCAGCAGACAGCATGAGGGAGCTCTGTCAAGGTTCTAATTTATCACTTTCAGGCTAGAGAAGATGGTCATTTCTATAGTCATTATAGACTGAGTGCTGCAATCTCAGGAGACCCCTGAACTTGCCTCTTTCTAAGGAAAAGAAGGCAGGGAGAAGCGATACAACTGTCAAAGCACATGGAATCCACAGGATACTGTAACTATTAGCTCTCTGTGTGCCTGTCTCTGTTTTTCTGTCTCTTTCTGTTCTCTCTCTGTCTCTCTCTCTCTCTGTGTCTCTCTCTGTGTCTCTCTCTGTGTCTCTCTCTGTGTCTCTCTCTGTGTCTCTCTCTCTCTCTCTCTCTCTCTCTCTCTCTCTCTCTCTCTGTCTCTCTCTCTCTCTCTCTCTCTCTCTCTCTCTGTTGTGTTGATGGAGACTGAACTTAGGACTCCACACAAGCTAGGCAGATGCTCTACCAGTAAACAAACCAGCACACCCCCAGCCCACATTCCATCCTTCTGAGAAGGAAAGTCACAAGAATTCCATAAAATAAAAATAAAACAACAACAACAAAAAAAACAATAAAGGATATTTCATTGAGAATTCATTCTAACATGTACTGTGTATATTTATCTCTGAGTAATTTCGTCTGCTTTTTAAACGTGTGTCTTAGTGGTGGCATTTCTCAGCACGAAAGTCAAAAAAGATCAAATGGCGATCTTTCTTGAACCACTTTGCTCCCTCCTCACCATAGGAACAACAGCCACAGCTCACCTTGTTTGTGCTCAAGCCTTTAATGTTGGGACCATTTTTACTGGCACCACAGCATCTTCAGTGTACGACAGCTAACCCCCAAGGCAGTGGCTCCTTCAGAAGCCCATCCCTCTGGCATACTGTTAGCTCTGCTCCGTCTGCCTTCTCTTTGATCCTGCGAATTTTCTAAGATATATTCTTCTTCAGTCTTCCCATAGGTTCTGAGAAATTATATTCATGAAATTCCTTGCTTGTTTTCACAGACTAAATTAGGGTGGAGCTAAAGTGGTCCATCTCTCATGCAAGCAACAAGGAAGTTAGTCGAACCACCACCCAGTTCACAGCAGGAGCAAGAACATCTGGTCATAATCTGACTGTGAGATGCGCAGATGGAAACAGCATCGCATTTGAAGGCATCACGGCTGAGGCGCTCTCCCAGCATCTTTTCATCTTCTTCATTGATTATCCTTTCATGTGGGTCCAATGATCAATTTACAACTTCCTGGCAGTTCCCTGTTCCATTTCTGTCACCCTAACACCTGTTCTGTGTAGCTGGCAAGAGGAAGGCACCCCTCTTTCCTCATGTACAAGCTGAGGGAGGCTGGTCTGGGTCTCCGGGCCCACAGTTTTTGGTGGCTTTTGTGAAATATCTCCATTAAGTTCTGTAAATCATCTCTGAGAGGGAAATGCTTGCCAGGGAACCAGGGTTTGATGGCTGAACCTCCCTCAGCTTTGGACAATGATGACTTTTCTAACCTTTGTGTACACACACACACACACACACACACACACACACCTACCCTAGAGAAGTTTACTTTGACTTAGGAAACTGGTCTTTCAGCTTCTGGTGATGGGAAACACTTATGAAAATGTTAGGATATAGATTACAATCCCAGGAGGAGTCTAGAAGCAAACTTTTCTACAAGTTAGTTAAAATTAAATCCTAATGGCTAGATCCTCTCAGATTTATTTGTGTTTTTAATTGGATGTCCTCACATGAAAAAAAAAAATAGGAAGTTAATTAAAAATCACACATTAGTTCCTTAAACACTTATCAATCATCTCTGAATGTTAAGAAGGTCAACTGTTTTATTTGTGTTATTTCTAGTAAAAATTTAACAGCATTATCCTACAAACCAAAAGGTACGGGATGCTCTAACACATTAATGGAGCCAAGAAGAAATCAGGCCTTTTTCTTTCCCCTTCTTACTCTGCCTCGAACCATTATATTGAAATTAGATAGTGACATCCAGAATTTTAAATGTTTGAATTTTAGATTAAGACTTGTTAATGCTTTACTTTTCAAATATTTAATATTATCAAGAAAAAAAATCACAGAGTGCATTTGCATTAATTTGATAAGAAGCATTTTAAAGTATAGTGGGGATCAAATGTTTTATGTCTCAACTTTTCATAGATGTATCTTTCTTTCTTTCTTTCTTTCTTTTTCTTTCTTTTTTTTTGAGACGTGGTTTCTCTGTGTAGCCTTGACTGTCCTTGAACTCACAGCGATCCGCCTGCCTCTGCCTCCCTAGTGCTGGAATTAAAGGCATGCGCCACCACCGCCTGGCTCACAGATGCATCTTCTATTTCATTTCAAACTATCCTGATACTTAAGCATAGTAACATCTGTTCCCTAAATTATCTTTCTGGTCTTTTGTTAATCTTCTTTTTAGTTAATTAATATTTCTATCCAGACCACACTTCCCCTTCCTTCTCTCCTCCCAGCTCTTCCCCTGTCTCTTGGATCTTAAAAGACAAACAAACGTAATGTCCTAAATAGTTTATAAAGTGAAAACCAACAGTAAGAATAAATTTTCTTATTTTTGTGTGGCTCAAATTACTTTCAAATTGGAAGGCAGTCTAGGGTCCTCAAGCTTCGGTCCTTGGGATTGCAGTGATTCTGGGCTCATGGAAGAACAGAGCTTAAAAGAACCTAAAAATGAGGGATGATATATTTTATCCTTATGGATATTTGTTTTGTTTTTAAGGAACAGAAAGTAAGTCTACATTACTCTTATTACTGATCCCTAAATATGTGGGTTGATTCTGGCTTTTTCATTTGTCTCCTCTATTTATGTACATAAACTGTACTCATCTATTTTGGAGAGTTAACTGGGTCACCCAGGCTGGCCTGAGACCCACGGTCCTCCTGCTGCTCTCTCTCCAGTGCTGGGTTATAGGTATGCATCTTCACACTTGGCTCCCTCAAATTCTTAAACATCTTCATTACGTATTATGAAATGTAATAGGTTGCAATCATGGCTGAGGTGTGTGTGTGTGTGTGTGTGTGTGTGTGTGTGTGTGTACGTGTATGCTAGTTGATGGAACACAGGGAGCATATTCAGAAGTCATTCCTCTTTACTAGCTCTTTACTTTGTTTTTTGAGGCAGGGTCTCTCTCATGAACCTAGAGTTCACCAATTAGGCTAGGCAGGCTAGGCAGTGGCCTCCTAGGAATCACCTGTCTTCATTTCTCCCAGCATTGGGATTGCCAGTGTGCTACCATGGCTAGCTTTTTACACAGGTGTGAGGGATCAAACTCATGTCTAAACATTTACCAATTGAGTTACTCCCTCAGCCCCGGAACACCTGACCACCATGTAGCTGGGCTTTTGGCTACTTAATTGGGTTCTTTTACCCACCTCCCTACACCACCCCTACCCCTTCCAATCTCCCAATACTAGGTAGGAAAGAAAGAAGTTAGAGGGAAAAGGGGCATTGATACGGTTAGACTACTTTCTACTGATTAGGGGCATCAAGTTTTTTGGGGGGCAGGGTTGATATTTGTCTTCGGGATATCTCCAACCAGCAATCCAGCAACCAATAGCAGCAGCAATCCCTGCCCCCCCCGCCCCCCACCCCCACACTCCGCCAGCCTGTTGGGATCTGGTGTTAATTATACCCTCTGAAGAGTTCCTAGAATTCCAAACACAAACTATCTTCAGCTAGCAAAATCACACCTGTGCTAGAGCAGGAGGCAAAGCATAGTCAACTGCTGTGGACAATCTGAAGTAGGCCCACATCCCACACCTGGAATTAAAAAAAAAAAATTCACATAACATTTCTATGTTAAAAAATAATTCCCATTACACCACATGGTAGGATTCACAGGAAACACCTCCACTAGGACACTTAGGGAGGGGGCATAGAATGTGGCAAAGGTAGCATTCAACACTTCCTCTACAGTCAGGCTGGGGCTGTCCTACACTACCTCTAAGCTTTGGAAACTGTCATAATTGCTTGAAGTTACTTAAGTGAAACCACAAGGAAACTCAAGAGTTGTGGGTGTATAGTCTAGTACTAATTGTCTTGTAGACAGCCAGGAAAGCATAGGAAATAATTTAGAAACCTTGGACCCTACTTATCTTGGGCTGAACATCCCTCTCGCCAGCGTAAGACTCTCAAGATATGCACAAACACCTCTCTCTGAATGCACTAAGCAACATGTAAGCAACATCAAGCTGCACTCATACCGCACTCCCCACAAGTAAAAGAAGCTTCTCTTCCTCTTGAGAATTATCCAACTTAGACAGGTTCTGTTTAATCACACTCCCCTTATGTGCCAGTAGACATTTGGGAAGGTCACTGCAGCCTGAACTGATTTGGGGTACATATACAATAAAGAAAGACTATGTTCTCTTTAAAGAAAAACCTCTTGTTTATCGTCTTTTGCCTATGCATAAAAGGGCAGACATACAGCTTAAATCAGATGCTTGATGGGAAAGGACAGGTGCAGTAGAAAAATGATTATTTAACCGAACCAACCAACCCACTCAAGCCACACCCCTTCTTAACAGATCCTCCTTCCTTTACACTTCATTAAAAAGAGCCTAGGACATAATCACGGGGCTTCTAAGCATCTTCACACATGCAGTCGGCATGCTCTCTTACAACATATTCTGACCTGCTGTAGCACTCTGCTTTGAATAAAGTTTCCTCACTCCTTTGCAATCTATGTGGGCTTCCATATCATTAAAAAAAAAAAAAAGTCTCAAACCCAGAAAAGTCTTGGCCTAGACCATGACCACAGCACATGCCCAAGGTGAAATCACGGCAGTGAGACATTTTAGGAAAACAAGAGACCAAAATGGTTCAGCAATGGTATGTGTTCGTCTCTTATAATAATTTTAGGAGATTTTTGGCAAAATTGGAATTATAATAAGACAGAAGGCATAAAAACAGATAAATCCATTTTAAGTGGTAGCACTTAAGAGGAACAAGTTCAATTGCCTTCTTCAACAAGCAATGTCTCCATACTAATTGTCACGGTGGTTGTGTGAATGGCACAGATCAGGTCTGCCATATCCCCTGAACACTTCCAAGGCTGAAGACACTCTTATTCCTCTGACTTTGCATCCTAAGTACACACCCTTATACTTTTTAACCCTTGGAGTGTGTTTCCATATTACCATACAGAAAATGATACAGCTAATATTTGAATAGATCACAGATGGGTAAGACAAAAAAGAAACAAGGGATGGAAATAGGAGCAAGAGGAAGAGAGAAGTAGCTTGATGAGAGAAATAAAAGCATGGAGGGGGATATGATAAAGGAGTTTTATTAACTAGCAGCCCATATAAACATATTCTAGGTGATTACCAGTATAATAGCCCTATTTTGTCTTTTATTGGCATAATTAGAAGCAATTTTACCTGAAATACATGAATCTTAATAGCTCTACACCCGATATATTTCAGATACACATTCCAAAAGAGATGAGTTATTTTTGTATAAAATACAAACACCAAGCAAAAAATTATGCTCACTGAGAAAGTGCCTAGAGAGCCACATACATGCATGTTGTTAAATATAGAAACTAACTATAATGAGAATCATTATCTCCAGTTTCCAAGGATACCAGCATAAGCACTACTCCTAAATTGCAGTTCATTCAGCAAAGGGCATAGAGTAATTTATATTCAGGGTCATCACCAGCTGACAGCAGATGTGGAAAGAGGACCAGGGCAAATCACCCTGCTTGCTTAATTCTGTTTATTACCTACTTCACTTTTCAGTCCCTGACCCCTATTCCTTTGGTTCCCAACACTGGCCAACATTTCATAGGAGAATTTTGAAGAATATGGTTGTAAATAACAATTTCCAAGAGGGGTAAAAAAAAAATCCTCAAAGGGCAGGGCAGAAAAAGATGTGATTAATGTTAGAGTGGGGGTGGGGACTGGCATTCTCATTTTCTTTGTTTGTGAAAAGCAGCAAAAGCTGTTTGCATGCATCAGTCTCATTGGTCGCCATCTTTCCCTGTGCATAGAGGAAGAACCGTACAATTAACCTCAACTTCTCAGCCAACCAGGATTGCGTAATTTGAGGCCCTTGGAGAATACTACTGGCCAACTGCCATGATTTCCAAAATCAAACTCACCATCTTGGAATTTTACTTTCTTGCCTTAAGGATCTAGACTTTTTACAACACACCCATGCCCTTTGTATGAACATATTTAAAACTAGCTTCCAATGACTTTGGGGGTAACCTCTGCACCACTGACTTGTTTGTGATAGTCCGCATTTGATTGCTTTTAGTATGGCAAGCATTTAGGTCACCATAGGTGGATAGTGACAAGGAGAGGTAGGACACTTTATTGGGTAAATATCAGGAAGAGGCCATGGATCCTAGGGAATTGTCCTGCTAAGTCAAACTGTCATTTATGAAAAGGTGATTCAGATTTTGCAGATACTTTATTTTAAAATTATGAAAATATACATAAAAATATATCTCAGGGGCTGGGGATGGCTCCATGGGTAAAGTGCTCGCTGCACAAGCATGAGGTCCTGAGTTCAGGCTCCCTCAGACCCACATAAAAGCCTGCTGAGTGCATGCCTGTCATCCTGCTCTGAGAGGTGGAGCCAGGTCAAAAGTAGGGACTCGCTGGCCTGCCAGTCTAGTGGAAAAGGTGAGCTCCAGTTTCAGTGAGAGAATGTGGAGTCCCAACACTGACTTCCGGCTTCTACACCCACTAGCATGTGTGAGCGAACCTGCACACACATGCACGTATGCAAAGACTACAAACAAATACAACATGGATGCATAATAGTAGCAATTTTTTCTATTTAGTTCCTTGACCGTCACCTATCCACTCAGAGAACTACAACCTCCCATGGAGCATCTGGAACCTTTTAATGTTGCTTCTTACTGGACATGAGCCATTATGCCAGGCTAAGCTTCTTAGCTTAATGGGATGATAAAGAACAAGCTGGCTATTTTGATAGTAAAGGCCTTCTAGGGCATTCCTCTTCTGCAACAAATGATACTGTTCGCTATTCCTCAGAAGTGACAGAATTAAAGCACAACATAAATTCCCAATAGCTATGTAACTGTATATCAGTAAGCAATCTATTTACAGATTAACTGTAAATACAGAGACTGCAATTTCTTTCTTCAACGTTCTTCCTATACATTATACATGATTAAATATTACATATTTATATGCATTGTCATGAAGATGTCAGTATAGCCTTGTATTTTTAATCAAAACAAATTCCTTGATTTGGGACTAAAAGGTGAGTTTCTGAATCTAATCAAGAAAGTAGTAAAAGCAAATGTAAAGACTATGTGACTGGGAAGATTCCTCGATTATCTTGTAAATCATGTCAAAATTATTCTGGTGTGTCATTTTGACACCATTTCACACAGGACCAACATTTGGAGATAAGATGGCTTCAGACGAGATTTTTGTGTTTCTTTCACGAAGCTGTTCAAGTTGCAAAGCTTTAAGGAAAGGGACTCTATTTACTTCTTGTCCCACTCAAGGCTAAGCACTAATTAGAGCAAAGTATAGTACCATAAGTGCAGTGGTGGTGAACATCAGACAAAATATTCACAGGTCACTAGCAGAAAAGTCATCCCGTTTGGACATTTCTTCCTGATAACATACATTAGCTTTCAGGAAGCCTCCAAAGGCAGAAAGTTTACATTAAGTTTCATAACTGTTTTCCCTGCTTATGCATAATCAATCTAAAAAAAATATCTTCAGCAACTGAACGTGCTCCACCCACCAAGCTTTATCTTGGACTAGGGCCACTTGGCTCTCTGGATGTAAAAACCTCAGATGATGGGTTTCCCCGCCCCACTTTCTATTATCCCAGCATCTAAATTACAGTCCTGTATTTTGTAAAATACTTTCTAGTGGCTCACCCCCTCTGCCTCCTTTTGAATTAGAAAAGTGTCTAATTATCCTCAAACCATAAAGGCAGTTACAACGCTAGTGAGCATTGACACGATTTTGTAAAAAGTGGGTCCATGTCCATCAGAAAAGAATCTGACTCTGCCACCAGAAGCTAAGGCCAACAGTTCCCCTCCCGGGTCTGGCGGAGCTCTGATTCTTGGCCCAGCTTCCAGCCCTCGGTCCTCCAGCGCAGCTTCCCTGGTCTCAGCTCTGCACTGAGGATGCAGAGCTGGCAGACCACTGTGGTCCCAGTTTCAGTCCTGCCCAGAGAGGGGGTGTGTCTGGCGTGGCAGTGGGGAGCAAAAGGCAAAGAGGGTACTCCGGGCTGTGCGTCCTGGAGTGACCAGGTAACCTGAAAGCTGCCAGGGGAGGCCAGGGGAGTGACAGAGTGCATGGAGGTTTCCAGGAGGCTGGATAACATCCACTTGGGATGTGGACAGGGAAGAGGGCGAGGGGTGAGGCAGACATGCAAGTAGGGGCCAGTGCCCGGGGCGCGGTGGAGCCGGGCGGTTGCACAAAGTGGAGGCAATCGCAGAGCGGGGCAGCAGTCCCGGGATGGCGGGGGAGACATGAGGGAGCGTTCTGGGTTCCGGCCGGGGGCACGCACTCACCTATGCACAGCTGGATAGCGTAGGCGTAGTAGGACCAGCCCAGCAGCAGGCTGATGAACACCACCGGGATCCAGTAGAGCACCCGCCGGCACCGTCGCCTCACGCCGCCCGGGCCCGAGGGCGCCATCTTCCAGCCGCACACACCTGCCCAGCTCCGTCGCCGCCGCCGCCCGCGGGCCTGGCTCGGGGCCGGGCTTGGGGCTCCCGGAGCACCCGGCGGGACAGGCCCGGGGGCGGCGGCTGGCTGTGCTGCGGCCACTGCGGCCGCCGTGGCGCTAGCTCCCCATCCCGCGGCGGCGAGCGGGCGCCGCGGACTCCGGCTGCTCAGCCCAGCTGAGGCGGTGGCTCTAAGGGGTGGGGAGTTGGGGGGGGGCGGGGGGAGGACGGAGGCGGCGAGGCGGCGGGAAGCTCCGCTCCGCCCCCGCCTGGTCCCCGCCCGGTCCCCGCCTCGCTGCCTCCCACTGGGCGGCGGGCTGCGCCCTCCGGAGGGTGCGGGGGCTCTGGGCTCGGACTCCTACTGCGCCCCAGGGCTCTCCTCGCTGACCCTTGCGCCGCCGGGCCTCCACAGGGGCGCTAGAGGTGGCGACCCCGTGCCCAGCTTGGCCCGCCGCCCCTTCACTTGGCACTGGATCGCAGGACTGCTACGAGGAGTGACACTTGCTTTGGGTCACCCTGCCCAGCCGCAAGCCACTCCCAGGGCGCGGACCCTGATCAGAAGAGCCTGTGGCAGGAGGGAGGAGCGGCCCGGGGCAAGGGGAGGGGGGTGGAGGGCCAGGGGGACCGGACTCCAGGCAGCTGCTATCTACCAGGCCCTGGAAGGACTGCGCCACCAAGTCCTCAGGCGCCCAGGCATCCTGCCTGGAAAATTTCGCTTCAACTTGTGGGTGCTGGTAAACTGACAGACAGCCGCCAAAGTGTGGCCAGTTTCTAGAACAGACCAGCGAAATAATGGTGTTTGGGCATGTGGACGCCCAGCTAGGTGCTCAGATAGTTACCAAAGGGGGGTTGTAGGAGGCCGCTTTCTGGCCTGAAGGGGCCAGCCAGAATGGGCCAATTGCATTTTACGTTGTGAATCCACTGATAACTAGAGTTAGGCATGGCGGTTCTTTGCTTGGAGAAGATTCTCTTTTTGTGCGTGTTAAATTATTTGGTGATTTTAAGAGTGAAGTTTACTGCTATCCGCTCCCAAGGGTCCTTCTCTTCAGTCTTTCCCATCCCATCCCGCCTAACAATGTTTTCTTTTGTGGTGGCAATTCTAAATTTAGCATATAGTAGATTTTAAAGTGGTTGCCAAAACCACTGAAAAGGATCCTAGTGACAGAACAAACATCCCGCAGTTAACTGCTGGCAAATCAAAAAGGATACATGTTTCTGAGATTACCCCTTTCCCATCATATACATAATTAGTATGTGTAACAGGAACCAGATAACATTAGTGAACACTATCCTTGCACCACACAACCATATTAAATAAAATTATCGTGATAATCATAATCGTGATAAGAACACTGACATGTAGAAATTCAACCCAAATTAACCACCTGGCTTTTCAATGATCTCCCTTAGACTGGATTAAATAATAAGACAATCTCCCTGAAACAGCTACTGCGTCAGTTCAGAAAAAACTTCATCTCACTGGCATTCAAAAGTGCATAGGAAACAGTAGTTGGGCTTATATGGAACTTTGAGCCATTGAAATGTTCTATTCAGGTGAGTCACTTTATTTTGCTGTAGTGTTTTAAAAATTCTTTTAAAAATATTTTGTAGGGTGGGCTAGAATGGATTCTTAACTTCCTCGTTATCCTTAGCACCTCCCATAGAATTCAACTTTATATTCTTAATCAGAATAGAATAAGGGAGTTTAAGCAAGTTTGTGGCCCTGGGTTCAGTATCCTCTACTAGCTTCCAATAAATAAAGTAATGAGACTAACAAGAGGAATTACGATTCCTGTATCTTAACTGAGATGCCGAGATACCGCATAAAGATGAACTAGCTGTTGGTGAAGATTAGTGGACATTACTGAAGACTCAAAAGAAGTCAACCCCATTCCGCACCCCTGAGAGCCATGGAGAAAGTGCCACCGTGTCCCATTGGATACCCAACAACACCTCTGTCATCTTCAACAGTTTTTCAGGGCTTGAAGTCAGGCCAGGAGAAATCATTCTACATCGATTTCAGTAAGAGAAGTCTGCAGGTTTAGCATCTTTAGAGGCCACATTTTTATTACGTCTCTAACACATCCATTGCTCACACTTATGACACTTGTGAAGTATTTTCATCTCTTTGCTACATCAAGGTTCCTATTATTAACTGAGTTGCTGAGTGTTCACTGTTATCTCAAACTGTCTAGCACAGGAAGGCAGGAAGAATCATGTCTATGTCTGAAGCCTCACAATGACAGGATTTGTCTCTGTCTGGCCTCTAATTTGACAGGCATAAACACGTATGCACAAATGCAAGCTCTTTGGTCAGCAGCCAGTGCTAGACACCAGGCTTTCATGAGCTTGGAAGAATAACTTTTATTCTCAGGAACAGACAGTCTTTGATCCCCCTGTTGACAGGAAAACAGTTTGAAGGCTGTACACAATTTACCAGAGATTTACTCTTCACAGAACCACATAGGTTTCAGCTCTAATTTTTATCTGTCTTTTAAAAGACTTCAAGGAACTATGGGTGAAGAAAGTCAGGCAGAAGGAGTTGAGGAGAAATATTTGTTTTTGTTTTGGTTTTTTTGTTTTGTTTTGTTTTGTTTTTGTTGTTGTTTTTTTTAAAAGAACTTGTCTATCCTGGTTCAAATGGCCAAAACAGCATCCCAGTAAGGCCTTTCCTGGAGTTTCCATCTACTTAGAAGTTTATAAAATTGAGCACACACTTCAAAGACATTCACTTTTTTTTTTTGACATTTACTTTTAAAACTACAAAGTTTCCTGTGATTAGATTTTGATTCTAGGAAAGATTCTTCTTCTCCTTCTTCTTCTTCTTCTTCTTCTGAGAGAGAGAGAGAGAGAGAGAGAGAGAGAGAGAGAGAGAGAGAGAGAGAGAGAGAAGAGAGATTCTTTTTTTTCCTGTTTACTTTTTATTCATAATCATAATCTTAATTCTGCAATCCAGCTAAATTTGGAGGGGAATGAGGACAATATGGAATCCAAAGAGCTTCAGTAAGAGCAGAGATTACAGGGGAGAGGGGGTAGGGCCGATCTTATGAGCTACAGAAGGAATGGTCTGGTGGGTAAGATGCCCGCAATTCAAAAGAATTAGAGTTGTCCTCAGTTGGAAATGGTGATCTTTTTGCTGGTCTTGCCATCCCTGGACCCAAAGCACTCCATGGCTTCGACAATGCTCATGCCTTCTTTTACCTTCCCAAAGATCATATACTCGCCTGCCAGCCACTCAGTCTTGGCAGTGTAGATGAAAAACAAACAAACAAACAAATAAAAACAAAACAAAAACAAAAACACTGGGAATCATTTGTGTTTGGTCCAGCATTTGCCATGGACAAGATGCCAGGACCTGTGTGCTTCAGGATGAAGTTCTCATCCTCAAATTTCTCCCCATAGATGAACCTGCTGCCAGTGCCATTGTGGTGTGTGAAGTCACCACCCTGGCACATGAATCCTGGAATAATTCTGTGAAAGGAGGGACCCTTATATCCAAATCCTTTCTCTCCAGTGCTTAGAGCATGAAAGTTTTCTGCTGTCTTTGGAACTTTGTCTGCAAACAGCTTGAAGGAGAAGCAGCCCAAGGGCAAGCGGCGACAGGTGACAGTGGTGTCTTCTTAGGAAAGGTTCTTGATCACCATTGCCTCTGCATCACAGTTCCCTAGATTCCTCAGTCACTGACCTCAACTCCATCTTGCCTTTGTGGTTAATACTGCAAATCTTGCTTCTGTTCTCAGATCCAGACTGAAATCTTCACCAAGTCTCTTAAAAAGTAAGTCACCACACCAACAAAACCTAGAAGCCTGATTCCTTGAGTCTCTAAATTCCATTAACACTCATTAATTTTATTGAGCAGCAAATTCCATTAACACCCGTGTTAGCCTAATCTCACCTTCTCAACCAGTGCACCCACCTTTATTGACTACCTGGGCACTTGCTCGATACTTCCTCTTTAGAGTATTCTTGGCAATTAATATTACAGTAAGAGAATATATTTGAAGCATATTTAGAACTTTATTTATTCACAGATATGTAAAAAATGGTTGTATAGTTATCTATAAGATACACATGAGTATCACCTCCTGTTATGATGGTCAGAAAAAATGAGGCAGCAGTCTAATCTATTTTCATTTATTGATGACTAGACTGTCTTTTTGTTGTTGTTGTTGTTGTTTGTTTTTGTTTTGCTTTGTTTTGTTTCGGTTTGGTTTTTCGAGACAGGGTTTCTCTGTGTTGCCTTGGCTGTACTGGGCTTGCTTTGTACACCAGGCTGGCCTCAAACTTATAGCGATCCACCTGCCTCTTCCTCCTGAGTGCTGGGATTAAAGGCGTGCCCACCATGCCCGGCCTTTTATTGTTTTCTTAAATGAAGCTTATCAGTTTGCGGAGTGAGAGGCTGAATCAGAAATCCATGGTCTTGGTGACTCCTAGATTATAAGCATGTTGATAAGTAGCTGTGCTTTCTGGCTTTACATCAACTTGATACAAACTAGAGTCATCTGAGAGCACAGACCCTCGATTGAGAAATGCCTCCGGGAGATCAGGCTGTAGGCAAGCATGTAGGGCATTTCTGTAATTAGTGATTAATGGGAGAGGATCCAGCCCACTGTGGATGGGGCCATCCCTGGGCTGGTGGTCCTGGGCCTTGCCTTATACCAAACAGGCTAAGAAAACTTTAAGGATCCAGCCAATAAGCAACACTCCTCCATAGCCTCTGCATCAGCTCCAGCATCAGGTTCCTGACCTGTTTTGAGTTTTGTCCTGACTTCCTTCAGTGATGACCTGTGATATGGAAGTGTAAGCAAAATAAATAAGCCCTTTCCTCCCCAACTTGTCTTTGGTGATGGTGTTTCATCACAGCAGTAGAAACCCTAGCTAGGAAAGTGGCAGAAATATTCACTGTGCGAGAAGAACATGCGTGCATCAAACATGATGTTCTGGACACATGTAAAAGAAAAGTGGTACGAGAGAAGGACCTTGCTTTAGGGAACACAGAAAATAAACAGTGCTTCAAAACTCATGCAGAAACCAGCCTGGCCCTCAAAAGCTATGTTTTCAGTTGTTCTGGAATTGATTGCATAGAATGAAAGACAACCTCCACGACCTAAGGATGCTTTACTCCGTGAAAACACTGAGAAAACTGTAAATGGGTGCGAACTGGTCACGACCCCATGAAGCACTCCAGAATTCCTGTGCGTCTATTAATGTGTCTGGCCACTAGATGGCAGGAGCATACTAACAGTATAGGTCTCTTGGCATTTTCTTTGCAGATTAAATAGTGTGAAACATTAACTTAACCAATGCAATTATAAATTATGACTTAATGATCAATTACACATAATTATAACCACTTATAATTACAAAATTTCACATTATAATTTAGTGGCTAATGAATAAAAATATTAACCTTACCTAGAAATTAGAAAGGCAAAAAATAATCTTTCAATACAGGAAATCACCTGGATTCTCCTTCCACTTCATGAAGTAAGAGTAATATCTGAAATTTTTTCATTTAAATAATTATTCTTGTCTGTACTGATTCCCTCTCTTGCCTGCAAATGTGAAAAAGCACAGCGTATTAACCCCAAAGGTGGTCAAATGGCCCCCTTTAGGAATCAGCATCTCCAGCGTGGATAGTTTAAAAATAATTTTTCAATTTCATTTGTTAGTTGGAACACAGAATAACGGGTTTCATTATGACATTTCCCAGCACACACACTGTACTTCGTTACACATCTGCTTCCCTCGTCTTACCTTCTATCATTCCTTCCCTTCCTCTCATGATTTTTCTTCCCTCCAGATAGTCCCTCTTTGTAATAAGAGCATGTGTGCATATACATGTTATGAAATAAAGGCTCCAAGTAGGAAAGAAAATATAACACAGATTTTTTTAAAGAGGCAAAACAATGGCACAAGTTCGATGGAAGAATCTGCAGTCTGTGAGTGACCAAAGGTCAGCCCACTGGCCAAAGGCAGCAGAACCCTGCGGTATGGTGGCAAGTGTCCCTGCGGTGTGGTGGCAAGCGTCCCTGCGATGCAAGGGTGGCAGTGGTATTCTAGGCAGGCCTTTTTGGTGCCAGCATCTTGGCCATGTGCCAGTGTCCTTTCTGTCAGCTCAAGCTGCATGCACACTGTCTTCCAGCTGATTCTGCAGGTTCCTGTATACCTAGATCTCTCTCTCTCTCCCTCCCTCCCTCCCTCCCTCCCTCCCTCCCTTCCTCTCCCCCCCACCTCTCTCTCTCTCTCTCTCTCTCTCTCTCTCTCTCTCTCTCTCTCTCTGTGCATGTGTGTGTAAACATTCAGAGTTTATTATGTTTACAGCTCTGTAACCCTGTCAGCGTTTTAATTTCATTCTGCACCCCATTTATTAAAGGATGTGTTAACAGTATTGAGGTCTAGGGTGAGTATTTCCAAGTTCTTGGCCTTTTATTCAAAGAGCTGAAAACAAGGGCTCACGTTATTTTGCAAAAGTAGCCAGATAACTTTATTCCATGTGAAGCAAAGTACAGGTTAAAGTGGTGCACAGGCTTGGTTAAAATGGCTCAATGGGTAACAGTACTTTTCTACAAGCCTAAAAGCCCAAGTTCAGTTCTCAGAACCCACATGGTAGAAGCAGAGAACTGGCTCCCTCAGTGGTCCTCTGTCCTACACACACATTCTAACGTATGCATTTGTGTGTGAACACATACATACACAATACATATGTTAAAAAAAACTTTTAAATAAGGATATGCTTTCAAGATTACCAGAGAGCCACATGAGTGAAGGTATTCAAGGGCCCTGGGCTACAGTCTTTTTATATGATGTAAAGAAAGATCTGGCTACTAAGGGGCATAATTTGGGTCGTTCCTCACTTTGATTGATAGATTAGGTAGATTAGATAGATACATTATTTTTTTTTTACTACTGTACATGTCCCTTCCCACAATGTACTTGATTTTAATCATGTGCATATTCAATTATGCATAGGCATAAGGTGCTAACTAGTGTATTCTTGCAAAAAGTCCATTTGAAGGACACGGTTTTCCTTAACGAGAATGGACCCCAAACCAGTTCAGGCCCAATCAGCCTTTCCATTCTTCTTTCTTTAATACATTGGAAATCTATTTGTCTAAGTCTGATTATTGTAAGGAGAGAAGCATATACTATTGTTCAGAAACGGGTATATGTGGGGCTCAGTGAAGATCAGTGTTGAAAGTGGGTTCTCAGGTTGCTAGGCAACCTCATGGTTTGGAAAGGTGTGTGAGCATGTGTTTGTGTGTGGTGTGTGTGTGTGTGTGTGTGTGTGTGTGTGTGTGTGTGTGTGTGTGTGTGTGTGTGTGTTAGTACATACAGGTAAAATTTATTTTTACCAAACACATCATTATAAAATGAAGATGTGCATAACACATACTTTAGTCTCAGGCTACTTCAGAACCATTCAGACTGAGACTCTCTGAGAAATAAGGATGAGGAAAGGAGGGACCAAGCCCATCCAGTTATATTCTCTGGTCCTGTAATACCCACTAGGCAGTCATCAACCATGTGTACTTATTCAAATTTTAAAAACCCTAAATTTAAATAAGATAAAATTCTTTCCCCCCCCCCAAGTATGGAGAGATGGCTCAGTGGTTAAGAGTGCTGATTGCTCTTCCAGAGCACCTGGGTTCAATTCCCAGCAGCCACATGGCAGTTCACAACTGTCTGTAACTCCAACTGACACCCTCACAGAGACATAGATGCAAGCAAAAAAAAAAATTGCACATAAAATAAAATAAAATTCTCAGTCCCATAGTTAAGGAAGCCATCCTCCAGTGTTCAATAGCGTCACATGGGCAGCAGTTCTATTGGACAGTACAGATGTAGGGCAGTTCCTTCACCACAGGCAATAGTGTTGGACAGAAGGTGACATTTTATATTTTCGGAATATTCATGAGGCCAGCTTTATTTTTGTACTTGTAAGAAAGAAAAGGACTCCCCATCTAATCTTAAGTCCACTGTTATACACAGGGGGACAATGCAGAGTAATGGGGAGTTGACAATTTTAGGTCTGTATTAGGAACTTTTTCTTTTACTTGAAGATGAGTCTAAAGACTGAAGAGCAGTTGGGGGACAATAGAGATAACACAGTCTTGGAACACAGACTTGTGTACAAATAATTACTTTGAAAGTGTGTATGAGAAACTTCTAAGAATCAGATGGCTACAGGAACTTTAAAAGGTAAACACTGGGTTTAAGTGCTAAGCCAACAGTGCTGAGAGATATGGTCTCATTTCTGGGTAGCATGAGCCTTGGGGCACAGAATGGCCTACTTCCTCATTCAGGGCCATCTGAATTCATTCTGTTTGGCTACTTAATGATTTCGTCATAGAAGCATCTGTAAAAACAACTGGTTGAGTTTGGTGGCTTGTGGGTTCCCAAGCCAGATGAGGGCCAGTAGAGAGTTGCCCATATTCCAGACTCTTCTCAGAGAGCATAGCAGGAGTGGTGCCGCTTCCTATCCTACCCAGAACAGGCCTGGGCCAACTCAACTCCATAGAGACCAAAGCCTTGCCGCATTAGAGTCAGTGGAGCTTGCTTCCTATGAACCCCGCAAGTCCCCTCCTCCTGACCCCACTTTGGCATTTATTAACATTTGCCCATCTTCAATCAGGTTTGTATATGCAAATTAGGTGCATTTCCTCTCTTGTCCTTTTTTCTCCCCTACCCCTTGACTTGAACTATATAAGCTAGACCCATGATTAAAAAAAAAAAAAAAAGCTGCCCTCCACTTACCAGTCTTATTTTGGGACCCTGACCCTCAGCTCCTCTGCATCCTGAGACCTTCAGTGCGAGCAGATAGGGAACCCACAGTGGCTCTGGAGTTGCAGGCTAGATTAGGGATACTGAGTTTACTTTATGGTAGATGCGGAAGGATGTGGGGTTATTAAGTCATACCCAGTGATCTGTGTAAACCCACTTGACTCTGGCTCAAGACACTTTCTCCTGGAAAAGGAAGGAAGTGAGGAAAGAAAAGAAAAACAACCAAAGTTCTCTCTATTAACTTTGAAAAAGTGTTTTATTTGAGTGAATATTTCCAAATATAGTCAAAGACCTAGACTGAACTTGAAGGCAAAGATCCTAATAGAGGTTATAATTGTGGAATTGGAGAGAACCTAAGCAGAGGTTTCTTCTCCTTTCTCACCCAGGCTTCTGAAAAGGGCAGGTAAATAAAGAATAAATATTTAATGATGACATTTAACAAAAAAAGCATGTTGACTTTGGATTGGTGGTAAAAATAAGATGGTTTTCAGGGGTTATCCCATCAGTTAGAATTTATGCCATGTAAATGACGTCCTATAGCTTGGAGTTCTTGAGCCTGTAATTGGTTTCAACTGTTTACTTAGACATTCCATATTTTAAATATCTTTGTATTATTTTACTGGCTGATAAAGCCTTTCTGCTTTCTTATATTCGATCCAGTGTTTAATAACAGGTCATGCTATAAAATACTACATTGTCAGTAGACAATCAAAACCATGTATATATGGTATATGAGACATCATGGGTTTGAGGCTTTTTCAAGCATGCAGGCAGTATAAGTGTTGAAGGCTCAGGAATGTTTCGAGATTTTGGATTTTGTGCACTGAACAAAATAATAATGCATTTTCATTACCTTTGGTTTCCCCCTTGAATTCATTAAAATAATAAAGATTCAGTGAGAGACCATACCTCGAAAAATAAGGTGTGGAGAGATGGAGGAAGACATCCCACTCTGACCGTTGGCCTCCACAACATCCCCCCATGGGCTCTTATAGGCATACACATATATGTATTTACTTGTAGATACAATATACACCAAAAAGGAAGGAAGGAAGGAAGAAGGGAGGGAAGAAAGAGAAGAGATGTATAGCTGAATACTGAAATGAAGCAGTATTTTTACTAAGATGATTACTTATTGTCTATGGCCTGGCTGAGCACTGCAGGTTATTCAGCACACCTGGTATCTCTGCACATTAACTGGTTACGCCTTTCTTGGGTTTTGTGACAAACAAATATATTCTCTTCCCTTTTGGGGTTGAGGTGGAGATGGTTGGAAGTTTCGGAAGACATTATCAACTGCAAGATAACCACTGTTAGACTAAAGAATGCCACAGAAGTTCCACCTTAAATAGTGATTGGTGAGATTTTTTTTTTACCATAATGTTCCATTGTATAGAAAAAATTATGTGGATCATTCTCATTTTAGAGGAACATAAATCTGTTTCTAGAGATATCGAAGAGAAGGCAGAGTATTGTCTTATTTGTCCTGCAACATCATATTTCAGGCTAGCTATTTAAGATAAACCAAAGTATCAGCATTAGAGTTTGGTTTTCCACCAAGTGTTGCTGTGAGCAGATCTGAGCCTGATGAAGGAATCAGCCACAGCGAAGGGCAATCACACACTGTGAAGCACACAGGAAAGAAAGCATTCCAGTTAATTTGAATAGAGATATGTTTATAGGGGTAGTCACTTGTATGTATATCATTAAAAGTGTCTTATTTATATTCTAAACTAAAATAAAACTTGGCATAAAATACACATATCCAAGATTGGGAATCACTTTGAATCACTGTGAACTAAAAGAGACATTTTGTGTCTAAAAGTAAAATGTTCATAACTCATGTGATATCTGGGCATATTTCTATGAACATTCTGATGCCAACATATGTTTCTTAGAACTTGATGATGTCCATTTTGAGGATAAAGGTGTAAATTATATGCAATGGCGTTGGAATCTTCTCCTCTAAGTAGAGCGCCTCCAGCTCTTTTGAATAATCCTCTGTGTTGGATATTTCCATTTGCTCATCCAGATCTACTCTGTGCCCTGATTCATATGATAGGAGGCTCATCTCCAATTCATCTCAGTGGACTCCTTTCCATTCTGGATTCTATTTGACTCACTCATTAGGAGGAAGATTGGAGGCTCAGAAAATAGCCTAGGAGTGTCTGTTCCATCTCCTTTAGCTTGACACAAAAGATCATAGCTGATGGGAGATAACGGCCATGACTGCCTTTGCATGGACACTAATTACTGTATTACTTTTCTTTTTAATTTTTAAAAATTAAAAAAAATATTAAAACCTTTTTATTGGTTCTTGGTGACTTTCACATCATGCACCTCAGTTCCACTCACCTCTCCCCTCTATCATACCTGCCCTCCATCCACCCTTGCAAACTCCCACCCAACAGAGAAAAAAAAAAACTCATTGTGGAGTGTGTCACAGCATGTCTCACAGTATAACCTTTGTCCACACTTCTTTGCTTGCAAATGGTCATTGCAATGACTTGTTGGTGTGGTATGAGGCCCCTGGCTTGTGTTACTCTATCAATATTGGAACCTCACTGCAAGTTCTCTCCCTAGGGTAGGTAGCCTGTTGTTGCTTTGCGTCATGGAGATCCTCTAGTTTTGGATCCGTAGGACTGGCTCCTTCATGCACTCCAGCAGTTCATCTACGGGGTGGATGTTGGGGCGAGCCAATTCAAATCTCTGGATCTGGGCGTGAGAGGTATCTGAACTGGTTAACCCACCAGCTGTCCCACTCTCACACCCTTCGGGCCAGATCATCCGCAAACCCCACGGGCAGCACCAGTTCTACCCTCCTGGCCTGGCGAGGTACAGGGCCAGCTCTCCTGAGTGCTGCAGCTGGTGAGGGACATGGCCAGTTCTCCTGTCTGCCATAGATGGTGAGGGACTAGGAAGGGGAGGAGGGAGTCTCTCCTTCATCCACTGTACCACAGTGAGATGAGCAGTAGGACCAGCTCTCTCATGCTCCTATCCTGGGGCTGGATCATCAACAACTCTAGCACCTTTGTGGTCTGCTCTCCTCCAGATGGCTAGGGATGGGGTCAGCTCTCCTACTGTCATGCTCCCAGGGCCAGCTCACCCAAGATGACCAGGTGAGGGATGGGGCCAGTCCTGCACAGTCCTAAGACATCAACATGTCCCACAGTGGCAGCCCAGACTAGGAAAGTCCACCCAGCCTTTGGTAGTAACCAATCCTGCTACTGTAGGGCCAGGACCCCACCATGGTCCCAGGTAGCAGCATGGGCTACTCACATCAGGCTGTTCCTCACCACCATTGAGTCTCCAGTTCTGCCTCTCTTCATTGTGCCCACATCCTTCTGTTTCTCTCTCTTCCAGTTCTCCACCACTCACTTGCTCCTCTTAGCAACACAGGGTCTCAGAGGGTTTGGGGTCACCACAGGAACACTATGCCCCGCTGGTGCTTTATGGTCCAGCAGGGGTCATCTTGGGCATAAGTCTACCCTGCCCCTCCGGGCCTGTATGCCACCAGACTGGTTGTCATCTCAGGCTAGCTCCTTGTCCAGGCCCCATGGTGTTTGTCTCAGGCTCACTCCTTGCCAGACCAGCCTGACTGGCCCCTTGTGAGGGTCATCTGTCTCAGACACACTCCCATCTGCGACCCACAGTCCCAGGCGCGGTTCTTCTAGTGGTCTTCTCAGGCTCTTTTTTCCCCCCCCAGAGAATGTTGGGTTACTAATCATTCAAATGTTCACAGGTCAGAGCAGAGCACAGATGCAGACATATCCTCTCTGCCATCCACTGACCCACATGCCACACAGCAGCCACACCTGCAATGCCTCTAAGGGAAGGTATATTTTTATTTTTATTGCATGAGTATTTTGCCTGCTTGAATGCCTGCTTGTCATATGTACATCTGGTTCCCGTGTAGATCAGAGGAGGACACAAATACCCCGGAACAAGAGTTCAGACTGTTGTGAACCACCATGTGGGTGCTGGGAATGGAACTCAGTTCCTTTGCAAGAGTAGCCAGCGCTCTTAACCGCTGAGCCATCATCTCTCTAGCCCCCTGTATTTGGTTTCTTGATGTTGTGACAAAATACGGGGGAAAAAACAACTTAAAGGAGGAAGGACTTATTTTGGTTCCTGATTGTAGGGTCTATTCTTTTCTATCATGGTGGAGAAGGCATGGTCAATGGTTACAGCCAATCCACTGTCAGGAAGCAAAACAAACAAACAATCAAACAACAAAACAACCCACCAAAAAACAAAAAACAAAAACAAATAAACAAAAAACCATGGTGGTGGTGCTCAGTCTCTTCTCCTTTCTATTCTGCCAGGGTCCCCAGCCCATGGAATGGAGTTGTTCACATTAATGTCTGATTTTCCCCCTCAAGGCAATCTAGAACCCCTCTCACAGACATGCCTACATATTGGTGGTCTCCTAGGCAATTCTTGATCCTGTGAGCTTGACAATCAATACTAAATATCATCATCACCAAACTAATCAAAATGTCCATACTCTGCTTTCTCTAATTAAATTCTTCTCAATTATCAATTCTATTTGTCATTTCTTTTCTGCTTCTTGTATTATCAATATAACAATCCAACCTGTTTGTAAATCTAAGCATTAATTTTTGCTACAGAAAAACATATACATTTCTACTAAATTCTTACTTATAAAGTTTATATTATCTTCATTATTTCTATTAAAATAAAAAATTCACAACAGGACTATATGTTGTGGAATAATACATAACAGCTATAGAACAGTAAATTTAGAAAGAAATAAAGATAAAAAACTTCATGTCATTTCAAGAATTAGCAGTACCAGTGCTGTTTAACTCTGCTTCCACTTGGTTTCCTTGGAATATTTGGTTAGAGGAGAAATGATAGCACACAGACACAAATTCTTTGACACTCTTCAGGAAATGGAGGCTCACTGAGATTGTAGGCATATGCCTGTAATTCTAGCTCGCAGAAGGCCAAGGAAGAGAGACTCAGAATGAAAAGGCACCCCAATGGCTATTGGTAAGACCCTGTCTCAAAAACAAAGCAAAGAAACAACAAAAACATCTAAACAAAAATCAAGATGTTGATGATGTGATTTCTAGTGCTGGCTACTTTCTGTTTCTAGAAGGCATCCTTTGGCCATATTCTCCAATGGGGCAAGGGACAAACAAGCTTTCTTTGGATTCCTTAAAAAAGGTCCTGACCCCATTAGGGTCCAACCACTACAACCTAATCAACTCCTGATCTCCCACAGGTTCTACCTCCCAAAACATCACTTTGGATGCTAGGATTTCAGCATAGGCCCTCAACACATTCAGACCACAGAAGTCAGTGTCTCACTTTATCTATCAGAATTAACCGGAATTAATGTAATTTAGGATTAGGAAAAGCCATGTGACTTTCTTCTCTGTCTCTCAGCCATGGATCGCTGAGAGCCTGGAAGCCACGTCAGGAGCCCATAGCTCGCTGAGTAAGCAGTCCTGCAATTCCTCTTTCAGATGCCAAGGGTTTCATTTGGAAGTGAGTGCAATCTCATGAGCTAAACTAAACTGCTCCAGAATGAGACATTCTAGAAGGTACTTTTTCCTACTACATCTTGGGATAATTTTTAATGCCTTAGTAGATGTTACTGCAGCAAGAACTGGTGCTTTATCGTATTTGGTTTCAGATATGAGGCACTGAGCAAGCATCATAACTCAAAGTAATTAGTAAATGATTGCTACTTAGAAGACAGCCAGCCGGGAAAACAAAGGAGAGAAAAGAGAAAAAATAAATAAATGAGAGAAAAATGAATATTAGCAAGGGAGGAACACAGGAAAGGTGGCCATATTTTAGTTTACTCTGGATAAATCTCATTTTTGGTATTATTCCAACATAATCATGAAGAGTCCCTTTTTACTTTCAAAAGTAACTTCATTTGGATGATAAATTATATAATAACCTAGGCTCATGGGAGTGTGAGCATGTGTGTGGATGAGTGTGTGTGTGTGTGTGTGTGTGTGTGTGTGTGTGTGTACAAGGTATGCACACATGTGGCGGCCAAGGTCATCATTGGTGTTTTCCTCAGTTGCTCTTCAACATATTATTTTGGATGAGGCCTCTCACTGAACCTGGGCCTCACTGACTTGGCTAGACTGTCAGGGCAGCCAGCCTTAGGGATTCTCCTCTCCATGGTCTCAGAGGCAGGACTCCAGACCAACTTTTAAAATAGGTTCTGGGGGGGGGGGGGCGTTGAACTCAACTACTTGTACTTGCCCAGTGAGAACTTTACCGACTTAGACACCTCCTCAGTCCAACCCAGTTTTCTGCCTTACTACCTCACCTTTCCCAGAGCTTTGTGCCAAATCCATCCCAGCACCTGAGTAGAGGCTCAGGTGGCTCAACTTCCCACAGAGGCAAGACCTCTAGGAGCCCCTGTTCACTCCGGCTCACTTGTCCTGCCCTTGCACCACAGTGAGCAATCGATCACAAACAGTGAGAGCCTGCCTGGGCAAACAGGCAAACTTGGGGGTGAGTATTGGTTTATAGTCACTGATATATGACTTTTGCGGCGTTATTTGACTACCTTAAACTTCAAATACAAAGAATGTAATATGTAATCAATCCCTCAATAGGACTGTTGAGGATTTTGGTGATAGTATGTAGAGAAAATGTCTACCATAAGAGCATATATGTATGCATTGAGATTTTCACACATGTAATATCACACACACACCACACACACACACACACACACACACACACACACACTGTTAGCTACTATCAGTATTTACTGTCACAGAAGAAAAACTGCCTCCTTAACACTGGAACACCTGAGTTAGGTCAGGATTTTACTATGAAAACCTCAAGAATGTTAACTACATTTACAGTTTTAATATTAGAGCACAGATTAGCTTATGAAATGTGCCAAAGACTTTAAAGGTCAGACTAAAATGGTATTTCCTGCTTCCCTCTTTTTTCCCTTCTTTCCTTCCTTTCTTCTTACATTAGATTTCATTTAATCTTTCAAAGAAATTTATGTATCTACCAAATGCCAGGTACCTTGTAATGCACAGACTTGAATAATGGTTTTCAGAAGGAACAAAGCTTAATTTTCACTTCTGAAAGGAAAGCTGTTAGATTAAACATAAAAAGTATGTGTGGCCATATTAATTAGAGATCTGAGGCCACATTAAAAAATATAAGTAATATATATGTATTTGGTTTTCATTGGTCAAATTTTATTTTAAATTAGCTTTAAGCAATAAAGTTATTTTATGCTATAAAAGAAATTCCATTTAAGCTTTTGACTTAATTTCTTTTTTTAACTAAGAGTGGAAAAATGAAAATTGTATAACTGTATAATTTGAAATTTTTGGGATTCCAGTGAAATGAGCTGACAGGAGACAGCTCACTTTCTTTCTTTCTTTCTTTCTTCCTTCCTTCCTTCCTTTCTTTCTTTTTAATAGGCATTCTTCACTTCTGTTTTTAGGAACAAAAAATCCTAGTAGATAGAAATAGAAATATTCCTGCATGTGTGAACTACATATTTTTACAAGCACAGCATAAAGTATTCAATAAACTCAAGTGCTTAAAAGCCAGAGTCTCCAATATATAAAAGTTCATTAAAATTTATCATTTTCCCCTCACAGAACAGTATAACAGTAGTATTTACCCAATGAAATTGTTAGATTTTTCTTTTCATTGATTATATTCAATGTCAATAATGAGTACTACTTTACATCTGTAATGACTCATGACTTTTTGCTTTTTTGTAATCCTCAAGGCTGTGAGCACTGACTATGAATAAGCTGACTTTATACGAACAATCTTATCCCAGAATAATACTACCATTTATTAAGTGTTCCCCATGTGCTCCAATTGCTGTTTTATGACACTTTCCTGTCCAATTTTCACAGCATCTTTGGACATGGCTGCTACTGTCACCGTCACATGTGACAATGCTGAGGCTACAAACTGTTGAGAACCTGCGTCACTACGCTGTGATTAATTCTTGGTGATGCTGAAGCTGCAATCTCAGGTATTTGGGCTACAAAGGTGATCCCTGATTTTTATTTGGGGTTTTTACTTTTCTGGTGCTGAAAATCAACCCCCAGGCCTTCGGCATGCTAGCCATGCACTTACCTGGCCGGTGAATTTGATCCCATGCCTATATGAGGTGGTTAGTGACACATGGAAAACCCGGACTTCCTCACTGTGTTTGGATGGGCGGGTCAGAGCTAGGCCTGTTGGTGTGTTCTAATTATCCTCCTTTGAAACAGTTACATCTGCTGGATTTTAGACTTGCCCTACTTTCTCACTGCTCTCCCAGGATCATTTAATTTTATAATTATGCACATTTCTGCCTGTCTAAATGATATACTCACTCATTCATTTAGTTGAAAGGTAAAAACCAAATCCATTTTTTTAAAAAAAAAAAATGCTAGGAACCTAATTGAAAATTTTCATGAATCATCTTAATGAGAAATTGGTACCTGGAAATTTCAAGTTTCTTGAAGTGCTAATTAGCTACATAGTCATCTTGAGTGGAACTCCTCTCTGACAGTCCTTTGTCTAACAGCACAGAGCAGGCTGGGGGAAGCACCGCCAGGACTATCAGACATTTCTTCTGCTGTCCTTAAAGATGATGTGGATGTTTATTACTAAACGGTGAGGTGACCAGCGTCTTCCTGGCATTGGATAAAGATGAATTGTCATCGTTGTGTGTTGGTCCCTGCAGCTTCCTCTTCCTTTCCCATTTTCTCCCTACCTGTCTCTCACCAACCACTTCCTCCCATACCTTATCCCAGCTGATCCGATACAGTCATTTGCCCACAGCCAACAGTTCTGTTTGTTGAAAGATATTCTTTCAGAAACTCATTTTTTCAAGTTCTGTACTTCGTACTAGAAATATCACAGCAACTTGGTATTATTTGTTGTGAGTACTTTTCTTCAAGATCTTGCAAAATATGTCAATATCCACCTTCGAATAGCATAAAATATTAATCTCTCCTTTATGTGCTTAAGACTTAGACCCAACTCACATAATGACTCAAACTATCTTTCTTAATTTGTTTCCCGAATTTTTTACAATGCATACTGCATCATTATTTCCTCTACTTATTCTCAAATTCATAACCTTTTTAATTATTATTGTTACACAGTATCATTGTGTGTATGTGTGTTACACACACACAGTCTACTTAGTCCATTAAGTGTTGCTTGTACGTGTATGTGTTTAGGCAAAGCACTAGGAATGGATACCCTAGCCAGAGCTAAACCCTGTGAAAGACTGATTCCCCCTTTCTTAGCAGCAGCTAATAACTGCCTACAGCAGTGTTTCTCACCTCCATCAAGTGGTCCTGGAACATGAACTCAGGTCCTGGGCATGGCAGCAGGCTTTACTTGCTGATCCATCTTTCTTCCCTGCCTGAAATGATATCTGGTGATATTCTGCTATACCCTTAGAACAGTGCCTAGCCCAATTAGCATGAATTAGCTTCCTCCAAAAGATGACGGGCACAGGTACAGAAACCCACAGAGAAACATTGGGCAAGGAACCCCACTAAAGAAGAGAGAAAGGACTGTAGAAGCAAAGGGGTGAGAATACCAGGAGAACATGGCCCCACAGAACCAAGCAAGCAGGGCTCACAGAGACTGAAGCAGCACTCACGGAGCCTGCATGTTTCCTCCTGCTGAGTTGCCTTGTCCCACCTTGATATGAGGGTATGTCCAGTCTTATGGCATCTTTCTATGTCCTGAGTTTGGTTGTTATCACTGAGAGGCCTGCTCTTTTCTGAGGGGAAACAGAGGAGCATTAGATCTGAGGCAGAGGGTGGGGAATGGGAGGAGATGAGGCTGGGTCAGGATGTATCATCTGAGAGAATAAAGAAAAACGAAAACAAAATGCCTATAGCTCTTCATCTAGGGGCAGAGCCTGTGAGACCCCAGGAATGTTAACTGGTGTCATTGGGCAAGCTTGTGTAAATGAACTTATGTCTGAGATTTCATGGTGCAGCTTACCTGTCTTATATAGAACACATTATTTTCCAGCATATGCCCTTGTCTTCTGGCTCTTATAATCTTTTCATCGCTGCTGTTCCCCCAGCCTTGGGCCATAGATGTATGAGTTGGTGTTGTGCATATGTCTGCTGTTCTCTGTATTTTGACTGGTTGTGGTATGCTATAGTGGTTTCCAGGAAAGCAAAAAGGGACCATGGTAGGTGTGTGTGGGGTGTGGGGGGAGGAACTCTTAAAAAAGGAGAGAGTAAGACACAGGTGTTATGAAGGGGAAAATGTGGGAGGGTAGAAATGAGAAAGGAGGTGGGGTGGGCAACATGGTGGGGAGTATACAGCAATGAACTTGTTTAAAAAGAACCATAGGCAATTGTACTATTTCATATTTACTTAGAAATACATTTATAGTTTTTATAGATGTGTATACATATTTGAAAACAGTTTGAGTAAACTTATGCCACTTAGATGGTAACATTGCCCCAAAGAGCAAAAAACGAATAAACAAACAAACAAAACAAAAAAGCAACAGTAACAACAACAACAAAACCCAATGGGAACCCTTTCTTTGAGATGTTGGTCAGGGGAGTACAAGTCTCAAAACAACAACAACAACAATAACAACAACAACAACAACAAACTATAGGAAGTTGAGGGTAAGACTGTTGTTGAAGTTACCACACACTTTGGACACAGGACTTTGAAGACTCAAGCTGGAACGGAGGACTTAGCTTTAGTCGTAGCTGAGGTGCTGTGCAAGCTGCCGAGGGACAAAAGCAGTCAGTAGCATTCTCCCATTGTAGAGCTATGACACATAACTCTACACAGTAATCAGGCAAGACATCTCCAAGGGTATAATAATGGCACATATATTAAGGGTCCCCAGGAGCCCTCTGAGAACTTACTGTGTATACCAGGCTATTCTTCAACTTGTAGCAATCCTCCTGCCTCAGCCTCCCAAATATACTGCCACATCTGGCTACACATTTTATTAACACATTCAAGTCTGTTGGTTACTAACAATCATGTAATATTAGCTGTATGTACCCCATTTTCACACACTATGTGAGGTACTTTATGTGAGTTATCTTATCCAATTCCCACATCATAAACAATAAAAAATGTTGGCTCTGTTTTTCCCAGGATGAGCAGACATTGGGAAATAAAATTTCCAATGCTAAGAAATTAAAAAAATATCTACTATGACTAACATTTCTTAGAATGATGTAATGTGATTACCTTATTATTATAAGGTTTCCATAAAGAACACACACTTCCTTTGGAAGTCAACCTGGAAAACAATATGATTATATGCATGGGTGCTGACGTGCACTTGAGATTACTCAGGAGTCATTCTTCTTCCTCCAAATTCTAGAGAACAAAGGATATTTCCTTTAGCACAATAAAATATTGGTCTAACACCAACAGCCAAATTTTGACTTGAAACAGTGAAAATCCTGTTAAAACAGAAATTCAGAGTCCTGAAAGTCTCCCCCTGCTGAGAGCATCCAGACTCTCTGCTTCGGCAAGAGGCCAGACTTGGACATCAAAACCCCACACTGCAGCGCATGCCAACCACACAGGTGTCAGTACTGCTTAGAGAAGGTGAAGAGGCACTGAAATCATTTGATGAGTTGAACCGATAGAATTTGAAGATATAAAATTAGGTGACAGAGTGATCTTCGCTATGCGTGTAGGCTTTGATATTTTAAAAACCTACTTTATTTGGGGTTCTTTAATGTCTCTACCCCCCTACCAAACCATCTACCCTAGATAAGATAGAAAAGAGGTTAATAGGGTCAGTGGAAGGAAATCTTTTTATACTCAGTTCCTTGGGGGTAATTTCACTATTTATTTATTTATAATTTAGTCATATTACATCTCAATTGTTATCCCCCACTCAATCCTCCCGTACCAACCTTCCCTCCCACTTCTGCCCTATTCCCCTCCCCTAGTCCTTTGACAGGGCGTCCTCCTCCCCCGCCATCTGACCACAGCCTGCACCCACTTTCTCAGCCCACAAGGCCTCAAGGCTGCCCAGCCAAGGGGAAGTGATCAAATCCAGGCACCAGAGTTCTTGTCAGAGGCAGTCTCCACTCCCCACGCCTATGTGGAGAATGAAGTGTCCATCTGCTACATCTAAACAGAGGATCTAGGTTATCTGCATGCATTGTCCTTAGTTGGTGCATCAGTTTGTGCCCCTTTGGTCCAGATCCACTGGCCTTGATGGTCCCTTGTTCCTGGTCTCCTGAGTTCCTGACCCTTCTGAATCCGCCCATCCTGCCATGTTTTCAGAACTCTGCCTGAGTCCTGCTGCAAGCCCAAGCATCTATCCTAATCCCCCACTGGGTGGAGTGTCTCAGGGGACATCTATGTTGGATTAATATCCACTTATATAAGTGAGTATATGCCATGCCTGTCTTTCTGAGTCTGGGTAACCTCACTCAGGTTATTTTCTAGTTCATCCATTTGCCTGTAAGTTTCATGTTTCCCTTGTTTTTAATAGCTGAGTAGTATTCCATTGTGTAAATGTACATTTTTTTGTATCCATTCTTCAGTTAAGGGACATCTAGGTTGTTTTCAGATTCTAGCTATTGCAAATAAAGCTGCTATGAACATAGTTGAGCAAATGTACTTGTTATAAGGTGGAGCATCTTTCGGGTATATGCCAAGGAGTGGTAGAGCTTGAGGTAAAGCTATTTCCAGTTTTCTGAGAAAGCACCAGGTTGATTTCCAAAGTGGCTGTACAACTTTGCACTTGCACCAGCAATGGAGGCATGTTCCTCTTTCTCCACATCCTCCCCAACCTGTGCTGACACTTGAGTAATTGATCTTAGCCATCCTGATGGGTATAAGATTTGTATTTCCCTGATGACTAAGGATACAGAATTTCTTTAACTGTTTCTCAGCCATTTGGTATTCCTCTCTTGAGAATTGTTCAGCTCTGTACTCCATTTTTAATTTATTTGGTTTGCTGGTATTTAGTTTCTTGATTCTTTATATATTTTGAATATTAGCCCTTGGTCAGATATAGGGTTGGTGAAAACCTTTTCTCAGTCTGTAGATTGTGACTTTGGTCTGTTGACAGTGTCCTTTGCCTTACAGAAGCTTTTCAGTTTCATGAAGTCCCATTTATTACTTGTTGATCTTAGAACCTTAACTGTTGGTATTCTATTCAGGAAGTTGTCTCCTGTGCCAATGAGTTCAAGGCTCTTTCCCACTTTTTCTTCGAACAGATTTAGTGTTTCTGGTTTTATATAGAGATCTTTAATCCACTCGAACTTTAGTTTTGCACAGGGTGATAAATTTGGGTCTATTTGCATTTTCTCCATGTAAACATCTAGTTAGACCAGCACCATTTGTTGAAGATGCTATCTTTTTTTTTCATTGTATGGTTTTGGCTTCTTTGTCAAAAATCAAATGTCTGTGGGTATGTGGGTTCATTTTTGGGTCTTCAATTCAATTCCCTTGACCAACCAGCCTACTTATATACCAATACCATGATGTTCTTTTTACTGTTGCTCTATAGTACAGCTTGAGAGCAGGGACAGAGACACCTATTGAAGATCTTCTATCGTACAGGGTTGTTCTGGGTTTTTTTGTATTTCCATTTGAAGTTGAGAATTGACCTTTCAAGGTCTGTAAAGAATTGTGTAGATATTTTCATAGGGATTGGATTGGATTGGATTGAAACTGTAGATTGCTTTTGCTGAGATGGCAATTTTTACTGTTGATCCTCTTGATCCATGAGCATGGGAGATCTTTCTATATTCTTATATCTTCTTCATTATTTTTCTTTATAAACTTGAAGTTCTTTTCATACAAGTCTTTCACTTGCTTGGTTAGAGGTATACCAAAATATTTTATATTATTTGTAGCTATGGTGAAGTGTATAATTCCCCAAATTTCTTTATCAGGCTGTTTGTCTTTTGTATAAAGGATGGATAACAATTTTTTAAAAATAATTTTGTATCCAGCCACTTTGCTAAAGGCATTATCAACTGTAGGAGTTCTCTGGTGGAATTCTGGGGGTCACTTATGTATACTATCACATTATCCAACATCTATCCATTCATACTTAAAATCTTGGAGAGATCAAGGATATAAGGCACATACCTAAACATAATAAAAGCTATATACAGCTAGCTGATAGCGAACATCTAATTAAATGGAGAGAAACTCAAAGCTATTCCATTAAAATTAGGGACTAGACAAGGCTGCCCAATCTCTCCATATCTCACCATCTTCTCTTTCCTCAATTCCTATTATCCTTAGAGCTTTGTCTTTTCATGGTGTCCTTGATTCCTTAGATGGTATGCTTCAGAAACTTTTTAGATTTAACATTTTCTTTGATGATTGCATCAAATGCTTCCATTGTATCTCCTACACCTGAGATTCTTTCTCCTCCGTCTCTTGTATTCTGTACAAAATGCTTACCTCTGCAGTTCCTGTTTCTTTCTCTAAATTCTCTCTTTCTAGGATTTCCTCAGTTTGTGCTTTTATTATTGTTTCCATTTGCATCTTTAGATCTTGAACCACTTTATTGATTTCTTTCACCTGATTGTTTGCATTTTTCTGAATTTCTTCTGGTGATCTCATTTCCTCTCTCTATATCTCTGTCATAGCCTCTTTAAGGGCCTCAATCTGTTTTTGGCTAATCTTCCCGTATTTGTTTATTGATTTATTCATTTCTTCCATTATCATCTTTGAAAGGAAAGATTTGAGGTCATTTTCTTGTGTTTCAGTTGCATTTGCGTGTCTAGGGATGATTGCTTTGGGATAACTGGGTTCTGGAGATGCCATATTACTTTGGCTTTTTTTGTTTGTGTTTTTATGCTGGCCTTTAGCCATCATGGTGTCTCTGGCATTGTGTGGTAGTTTCTGGAGTCCTTCACTGGCATTTGAGAGCAGCTTGTAGGTGAGTGGCTATAGGCTGACACTCTGTGCTTGGGGTGGGGGACCAGGGAACCCCTCCATGGATCAGCAGGATGACCTAAGGTCAGACTCAGGAACTTTCTATGGATCAGCCAGGTGACCTGAGGTTAAATCTACCTGTGTTCCACACTGTGGTGTCTCCTGTCAACAGGGAGACCCAGACCCTTGTGTTTTATGGCCCACAGTTTTATGTATTCTTTTACTTTTAATACTTATGTGAATTTACTAACCTTTTCCTTTCCCTTAGTTACACACAAGTCGCAATTGCGTTTTTATGTAAAAGACCAATTACTACAAATATTATATATTTTATTGGGCTGTGTATTTCATTTAGAGAAGGCAGTGAGGGGCTGTAGAGATGGCTCAGTGGTTAAGGGCCCTGACTCTTCTTCCAGAGGATCTGGTTTCAAATCCCAGCACCCACATGGCAATTCAAAACTCTCTGAAACTCCAAGATCTGACACTCTCACATAGACATATATGGAAGCAATAAACACCAACACACATAAAGGCAAATTTTAAAAAAGAGAAGTCAACTATTGTTTAATGTAAAGTATTAGTCTGTCATCGCTATAACTAAATACCTGAAACTGGGAGAGTTTTTTACTTTTAGTTATCCATTCATTTGTTTTGACACAAGATCTTGCACATTCCAGGTTGTCCTAGAACCTTTGATATAGTTGGGGATGACCTTGAACTCCTTATCTTCTTGTCTGCACTGGGATTATGGGTAGCTGCCATGCCTGGTTTATGTGGTGCTGAAATGAAACCCAAGCTCAGGTCTTTATGCCTGTTGAGCAAGCACTATACTAATGGAGCTCTATTCCTATTATTCCTAACTCTCAAATTCTCTAAGTATAAAGATTTATTTGGTTCCCAGTTTGGGATTTTTAAATGCATGGTGCTAATACTGGTTTATCTCTGCTGAGGCCTTAGAGTGGATGGGAGAAGGGCACATAACTAGACAGAACAGAAACATAGTTCAGGGCATACTACCCTGTTAAGAAAACCCTCGTTTTTGAAAAAACTCATTCCAAGATACCAGCCTTCCCTTGAGAGCAGGACCCACAAGGGACTAATAAGAGCTTCACACTAGATTCTACTTCCAAAGGATTCCACAATCCCTAACATGGATGACACAGGGGACCAAACTTTTATCACAGGAATCCTTCCAAGTCAAACCATATTCACACACTACAGCATGATTATTAACTTGTTAGACGTAAATAATTATTTTTCTATTTATTTCTTTATTTTTGTTTGTCCTTTCCTTCCTTCACATTTTCATCATTGTATTTTATCTGGTTTATGGGTTTCTCTCTTATAATCTTTATCTGAAAGATTTTTTTCTACCACCTATGTGTTATAATATACATTAATTGGATTAACTGTTACATCACATCTGGGAAGTGCGGATTTTACAACAGTCTACTTCCACTTACTGCTTTCTATTCCTTGTGGTATCACCAAACATTTTAACAATGCATTCAATAATGCAGTATTATGTTTTGTTTTACTACCTTTTTCTATATTTAAGAGGACTGCCTACTTACTGACAGATCATTTTGCACCCATCAATGTTTCTGTATGGTTTTATTTTCCACATGTCTGGACAACTTCTATTTCTTCCTATGGTGCAAGTCTGCAGGCTGCTTTCTCTCTTATAATCTTTATCTGAAAGATTTTTTTTCTACCACCATTATGACAAAAGGCAATTTTGGATAAAACCTTCTAAGTTAACTCCCTTCTTTGTACTTTATGGGTGTGGCATGCCAGCCTTGTGTTCTACTCTCTCTTTACTCTGTGTCGCCTCCATCTTTTGTTACTGGCTTCAAGACAATTCTTTTTTCTAGAAATTCAATTAGGATGCCACCAAATGTGAGGGTTTGGTTAGGCATTATTAAATTTCGAATTCTGCCGATATAGTTCCTTAAATATGGAAAAGGAATCAGATGTTACCCCCTGAATGTTCCTTTGGTGCCTACTCTTTTCTTCATCCCACTATTCTTTATTTAATTTATTCACATCATATACTGATTGTTATCCCCTTGTTCTTATTTCCTGTTCCCACTCTCCCTCATCTGCTCAATTCCCCACTCCAAGACCTCTGAAGGAGGGCATCTCTCCTCCATTGCCTGGCCACAGCCTGTTAAGTCTCATCAGGATAGTCTGCATCCCCTTCCTCTGTGTGCTCACAAGGCACTCCTGATGAGGAGAAGTGATCAGATCCTGGGCACCAGAGTGCATGTCAGAGGTCCAGTGGCAGGTCCCCCCTCCTCGGAGGATTAGCTGTCCTTCAGCTATATCTGAACAGGAAGGTCTGGGTTCGTTGCATGCATTGTCCTTGGTTGATGCATCAATTTGTGCAGACCTCCTGGGTCCAGATCCACTCACCTGTGAAGCTCCTGACCCCCCGGGTCCTTCCATTCCCTCACTCTTCTATATAACTCTCAGTATTCTGCCCAGGGTCCAGATGAGAGTCTCAGTATCTGTCCCAATGCCCCACTGTGTGGAGTCTCTCCGAGGACATCTATGTTGGGCTCATATCCACTTATAAGTGAGTAAATACCATGTATATCTTTCTGGGTCTGAGTTTACCTCACTCAGGATGTTTTTTTTCTAGATCCATCCATTTGCCTGCAAATTTCAAGATTTCTTTGTTTTTAATAGCTGAGTAGTATTCCATTATGTAAATGTACTACAGCTTCTTTATCCATTCTTCAGTTGAGGGACATCTACGTTGTTTCCAGATTCTGGCAATTATGAATAAGGATGCTATGAACGTAATTAAGTAAACATCCTTGTGGTATGGTGGAGCATCTTTTGGGTATATGCTCAGGAGTGGTATAACTGTGTTTTGCAGTAGCACTATCCCCAATTTTCTGAGAAAGCACCAGATTGATTTCCAAAGTGGTTAAACAAGTTTGCACTCCCACCAATGAGAAAGAGGAAGACTCCTCCATTCCACTATTCTTAGGGAGCTGTTTTGTATGCTTCTCCATTTCACCATGATGCTTTTATCTGAGTATGTTTTTCCTTTGTGCATCCGTTTAGATAGCAAGTTTAGCAGTCTTTTATTCATCCCGTTCCCACTCTCCCTCATCTGCTCAATTCTTCTATTACTTATAGTTTCTTTCCTTCTTTCTTTTGGGATTTTATTATGTAGCCTTGGCTGGCCTAGAACTCACCGTGTAGACCAGGCTAGACTGAAACTCTCAAGTTCTGCTTGCCTCTGCCTCCTGAGTACTAATTACAGGCATGTGCCACCAAATCCAGCCAGAAATACTTTACTTTTCCTTTCTTTCTTCTTTTTTAGGTTTTTTGAGACAGGGTTTCTCTGTGTAACAGTCCTGGCTATCTCAGACTTGCTTTTGTAGACTAGGCTGGCTTGGAACTCACAGAGATCCACCTGCCTCTACCTCCCAAGTGCTGGGATTAAAGGCATGTGCCACCACGCCTGGCCAGAAATATTTTTTAGTCCTATAATTTCCTTGGCTTTTACACTTTTAATTTTTTCTGTATAGACTTTACATTTCTTCTCTTATGTTCAACTTCTCACTTAATCTCTTGAACACAGTTTACTACAGATCTCCAGGTTTTTTTTCCTTTATTAATTTATTCTTGTTACATCTCAATGGTTATCCCATCCCTTGTATCCTCCCATTCTTCCCTCCCTCCCATTTCCCCTTATTCCCCTCCCCTATGACTGTTCCTGAGGGGGATTACCACCCCTTGTATATGCTCATAGGGTATCAAGTCTCTTCTTGGTAACCTGCTGTCCTTCCTCTGAGTGCCACCAGGTCTCCCCCTCCAGGGGACATGGTCAAAGGTGAGGCACCAGAGTATGTGAGAAAGTAATATCCCACTCTCCACTCTACTGTGGAGAATGTTCTGTCCATTGGCTAGATCTGGGTAGGGGTTTAAGGTTTACTGCCTGTATTGTCCTTGTCTAGTGCCTTAGTTTGAGCGGGACCCCTGGGACCAAATCTGCCTATCATAATGTTCTACTTGTAGGTTTCTAGGACCCTCTGGATCCTTCTACTTTGCCATTCTCCCATGCTTCTCTCATCTAGAGTCCCAATCGAATGTCCTCCCCTCTGTCTCAGTTTCCTGGTAAGTGAAGGCTTTCGTGGGACATGCCCCTTGGGCTAATATGCAGATATAAGTGAGTATACACCATTTGAGTCTTTCTGCTTCTGGGTTAACTCACTCATTATAGATCTCCAGGTTTTTAATCCATTAATTCAAATACTGGGTCATTTCTAGATGAACTTCTTTGAATTTTCCTTGTCATATTTTCCTGTTCTCAGTAAGTACCTTATTTACATTACAGTGAACATTGTGTTGGCTGGGTTTTGTCATGCTGACACAAACCTAGACATATTCTGAGTAGAGGGAACCACTATCGAAAAAGATTGGCCAGTGGGCAAGTTAGGCATTTTCTTAATTAGGGATTGACGTAGGAAGGTCCACCCTATTGTGGTTGGTGCTACTACTGAGCAAGTGAGCCTAGGGTGTAGAAGAAAGCAGGCTGAAGTATCGTCTTCAGCCTCCTGGCCCAGTATATCTGTCAGACATATCTGTGAGGCAGGAACTATTGAGGACTTGCTTACCTGTCTTGGCAGAGTTTGGCCGTAGACTCTGCCTGCATCCAAGATTACCCATTTTTAGGCATAATTCTGTCTGTGGTAGAAATGAGGATATTTTGGCCAGTGGCTGGTTTCAGGTGGCAGACTGTCTCTGTCAGATTCTCATTTTGGAAGGTGCTAACCTACACTCCTTGTCTACTCAGGTAATTAATATTATTCCTTCTCAAGTCTCTGATGGGGTTGAAGACCAGATGGTTTAGTTTTACAATTACGCTTAGTTGTTTAGGGGTTAAGATGTGTTTAGGTCTAGATAGATGTATTAAGGTGATAATGGTGAGATATGGAGACATATTTCTTGATTTACATTCAGAAATTTAGACGCAACAAGAGAGGAAATATGTTTACTTTAAGGCTGCCAAATACAAATAGCCAGATCACTATGAATGTAACATTTATATAATTCCTGATTGTTTTGTGTTTCTTCTTGCTGTAGGTAGTTTATTGTATATATGTGTACTAATATAAATGTTTATGTAAAAAATAAAAATTAAAAAATTAAAAATTAAAAAAGAAAGCAGCCTGAGCAAGTGGTAGGCGTGTTCCTCCATGGCTTCTGATGAGTTCTTGCCTCCAGGTTCCCACCTTAAGTTCCTGCCGTGACTAACCTTGATGATGAATACAAACTGTAAGCTGAAATAAATTGTTCCTCCCAAATTGCTCTTGGCCATGGTGTTTTATCACAGAAACAAACCACAAACAAGACAAATACTACTTTATAGAAGGTAGGGATTTTGTTGTCCTTAATATTTGGGATGTTCAGTGAGACAGTACATTCTGATTTGAAGTCTGAAATGTCCCAGAACTATTTGACTGCCAGTATGTTTTTTTGCCATGCTTTCTGGCATTTTGTCCTGCTAATGTGCCCCTTAGCGTTACATTAAAGACCCAGCAGATCTCAGGGCTCTGTGTAGTTTTCTATGGTATTCTCCCTCAAACTACCAAGTGACCCCAAGTTCTGCTCTCATTCCTGCCAATCCATCATTCTTTTTGTCCTTTGAGTCCTTACTATCTGCAATGCACACCAAGGCACAAAACCAGAAGGAATGCAGAGGCGTAGCTATTTGTGGTGGAAGGGCCACTTGATACCAGGTTCTTAGCCAAAACTATCCGGTGTGATTTAGATTTAAGCTATGGTGTTATTTCCTAGAATATTTACCTACTAACTGTACTTGTTTAATTCCTAGTTTTAAAATAATATTCTTTGCAAATCTATGGCTTATTCCACATGTACCTCCTTTGAATTTTGTTCTCCATTCTAACATCTACATTCTCAGAGTCCAAATTCAATGCTGCTGTTACTTCGTATCCATAGCTGTTTGCCTGTTCTGGATTGGTTACCTTTTGAAAAAGATTATGTTTGGGACTGGAGAGATGCTTCAGCAGGAGGAGTTTTTGTTGTTTTCCCAAAGGACCCAGGTTTGGTTCTCAGCACCTGCATGACAGCTAACAACCTTTTGTAACCCCAGTTCCAGAGGATTGTATGCCCTTTTCTAGCTTTCACAGGACATGCATGTATTTGATACACAGGTGAAACACCTATACACATAAAATCAACATAAAATGTTTTTTAAAAAAATGCTATACAGATAGGAGTATAGGCCAGTTGTAGAGTACTTGCCTAAAAAGTGTTAGGCATTGGATTTAATGCCCAGCAACACACACACACACACACACACACACACACACACACACACACACACACACACACGATTGTGTCTGTAATCTATCAATATCTAAAATATTTTTTTCTGCTCCAGCCAGTTGTGTGTGTGTGTAGAAGGCACACACATGTGGCTGTGTATACTTATTTCAGGACACCTGAAGATTTCTAACTCAAAGAGGAGTTTCATTGCTATATTTATACTATATGTAGAAAACTGTGGGTTCAGAGCAAAGTGTTCCCAATACCTCAGCTTGTATGCTCACTACTGTTCAAGTTACAACTTCCACTGAGCTCTTTTGTTCCAGCTGAGGCCCCTCTTCTGCAAGTCCAGTTAGGCTCTGAGCTACCCAGTTTCCTCCTGTGAAGACCTGGAGCTCAAATCTCAGATTTAAAAATTTTTATTTTTTGCCTTTTTTTTCCTTAAAGGGGAGAAATACCGCTGGGTACTATAACCATTAGAAATATGATTAATTTCTTTGGGTCTAACTATTGCAGGAGGAATTAGCTTAGCTTCCAAAACTGCATGCATCTGGTAGCGAAAGCACACGTTAATTTTCTCCTCAGCAAAGTGAGTATCAGAAACAGAAAAAGCTGAATTGTTGGCATAATCGATTCAGCGTTTGTTTTTTTCCTAATTTTTTTCTCAGTCCAAGTATAAGCTAAGGAATACTCTGCATGGCCTGAGCTGCTGCACATTTTAGAAACACACATGTGACAAATGAGGACTGACATTTGGCTATGCTTTAATAGGCTGAACAACAAGTAAATCCTACTCTTTTATTTGTTCATTTTGCAATAAGTCTTGACATCACCTTCTCCTCTTTCTTACATTTACTTGCTTAATAGGCACAATGCAGTTTTGATGTGCAATCTGATTTCAAAAGGATCTTTGAGAGAGCTAATCTTCTGTACACTCACTGTAATTAAATATTATAGCACAAACGGTATATAAGATAGCCGCCTTCTTGAGAACTGCTCAGCACCAGAGTGATGACTTGAAAAAGTATAGATTTCACAGCACTTACTTTTAGGTTTCAGCTTGAACTTTGACCTTGCACAGTAACTAGAGCAATATGCAGCATGGAGTGGATGTCTTCATTGTCTTCCATTCTATGCTAAACTCTCATTTTACCTGGTCGAAAACCTGCTATCATATTAATCTGTTCACCTTTAAGCTATGTGTTTCCTCTTTACCTGCTTGCTTCAAGCTGTTAGCTTGGAAATATTCCTACAGAAATGCCATGCCGAAGCACAGTCATCGTTAAGCTTCATATCTTACAAATAAATATTTATCAAACTCTATAAATGACTGTTTCTACCCTTGTGAAAATTATTACTTCAAAGGGACATCTTGTGGCATTCTTTACAAATAAACAACATGGGATTTACCTCTTATTTGTGTGTGATTAAACAATAAAGAGTCTTTTATGAGGGTCAAATTTCAATATCCAAAGTAAATGTTCATTCAGTAATGTTTGGATAATCTCATTGTGCTTCAAATTGGAAAATAAACTAATTCATTAAAAATATTTATCAAACTGAGATCCTATACTTTGATGACTATATTTGTCTTGATGTATAAATAAATTGATTAAGAACAAGTTGTGCTCTCACAGAGAACCGACGGCCAGTTTTCCACACTTGTGCTGGATGGCTCACAACTGCCTGTAGCTCCAACTATAAGGGATCTGCTACCCTTTCCTGGAATCTGTGGGTACCCTTCCCCATATACACATTCCTTCAAGTAAACATGAGGCTGGAGAGGCAGGGCTTGGTGTACAAGAGCAGTTGGTGCTCCTGCAGAGGACTCAGGCTTGGCTCTGAGCACCCATGGAGACGTGCCACTAGCTGTATCTCCAGTACCAGACGACCTGACTCTATCGTCTGGACTTTCAGGGCACCAGATGCACATGTGATGACATACATACATAGAGGTAAACAATCAAAACATAAAATAAAACTAATGAATCTTTCAAAAACATAAAGAGTCATATTAATAACATTCAAAACAGTTCAGCAGAGGCTCAATACATATAAATATAAGAAGATAACAATGAATCCCAATCTCCAAAGACAGCCATTCCTAAGTTTCTTAGGTATAGTTCCAGATATATTCTGAAGAGTTTAAATGCTATGTTGTTTTGAACACGTATTTCTGCTACTCCTTGAAATTATACTAAAATAGTAGAATAAAAACTCATTTTTTAAAAGTAAAATTGTCTTCTTCATGGAAAATTGGAAATGGTAATATAGGGAAAGGATTTTTTTTTTTAAAGTTTCAGAAATGGACAGTAACTAACTAACTTAGATCAAAAGAATGCAAATGCCTAGTATGGGAGAAAACTGTGAAAGAGGTGGATTCCCACAGGTGAGTTCCTCAAAGCTAGAAATTAAGGGTTGTGGTAACGCGAAAGCTTGCACTGTACATAGCATGGTTAACTGAAATGCTGCTTAGGAGGCAGTTAGATTTCAGGGTCTTCCCTGCCTTTCCTTCTTTCTCCTCCCTAACATATGCCAGCAGAAAAGCTTCGGAGCTTCCAAAGGATTCTATGCACAGATGGAGGAACCCAGAGAAAGAAAGGGGAATCCAAAATATCTTTTCAGTTCTGAAATAGAACTAAATAGAAATAAAGCTTTGAACTTCCTGGCAGAATTCTAGCCAGCCAGAGAAAAGACCCGTCAGTGCTGATAGTAAAGGGGCTTCACAGGCAAACAGGCTGGCTGGAAAGGCAGGAAGGGAAATCCACCCATTAAAAGCTCATCCTATCCACGCACAGATTCCAATGTGCTGTAAAACATAAGCATGGAGCAAGGAACTATCAGATAGATATTAGACAAAAACCTGCAACATGAGAAGCCTAATACATAAATGCACAAAAAAGAATAAGGCAATAAAAGAAGTAGGAGAGAACAGCAAAGAATTGAAATTAGACAATTAGAAATAATTAATAGAATATATGAAACATAAATAGAGGACAGAATAATTCAGACCAATTTAAGAGTAGAATAAAAAATTTAAACAGAATGAATAAACATAAACATATCAAGGTAGGGAAGATAAGATTATAGGTTGAATATAGGCGATCTGCTATCTGAATAACAGATGTTTCAGGAAAAAACAGGCAGAGAAGGCAGAAGGAAAGGACATTCTCAAAATACATATTTCAAAAAATTATCTTCACTACTGGATGCTGGGGGCCGGCAGATAAAACACTACTGTCCCATGCACGTGTATCAAGGTACTGCAAGGAGAAATCTTATGGAACAGGAATGAGCAAGACTTCAGCTGCCCAGAGGGAAGGCAACTTCTTGAGAAGAACACTGAAAGCTGGACTACTACGGGGCAATGCTTTTACAATGTAGAGGGAGAGATGAGATGTGCTGCCCTAGACTGCCGTCTCTGGACAGACTATTCTCCAAAGGTGTGTTCAAGGAACACATAAAAAAATCACTACCTAGTGTTCTCCAGGGACTATAGGGCATTTTCACTCCACAGAGGATGTCTTAGGGTCGGAGGTCCTAAAAAGATAGATCTGTTACAGGTGAGTGGGGTTATCCTAGATGGTCCAGTGAGATGGAGACCATCAACAGGGATTCACAGAATAACAAAGGGCTTATGTGTATGTGTTCAAATTCATTAGCAGTACAGAATGTTAGAGATGAATCCAGAATGAGTTAGTTACAGCTAAATTAGGTGCATGAACATTTTAGCAAACTGAAATGGAGAAAGTTATTAATTTTGACTAAAAATGAGACTTTATAGTTCTTTGGCTTTTAAAATATGCAGTGGTTCTCAACCTTCTTAATGCTGCGAGCTTTTAATATAAAATTATTTTTGTTTTTACTTTGTAACTAATTTTCCTAGTGCTACGAATCATAATGCAAATAACTGTGTTTTCTAATGGTCTTAGGAGACCATTGTTAAAGGGCCATTCAACACCCAGTGGGTTGCACCAGGTTGAGAACTGCTGATATAGTGAATACAACTACAATACAGTATTATGTAATGAAATATATTTTGAGCAAAACAGTAGCAGAGTACACACTTTAAACTCTACTGTGTTCCCATATAAATGTCTTGCAGATCATGTCATATCAACACCATAAATGAACTTATTTTTCCATTATATACCATTTTACTAGATTTCTGGACATATAAAATTATAAACTGTAAGTGCGTACATCAGGATACTGTAATCCAGAGGTAAAGGTTGAGGTAACAATTTTATGTCATTCAACTTCAAGGGACAGCAAACCATACCACATACTCTTTAAAACCATCTTTGCTATCTGGAATTCATGTGAGAACATATAACATCATTCATAATATCATGTTTACCTTTATGTCCATGTATTTAAGATTAATTTTTCCTGTTACCCAGTCTCGATTTAAAAAAAGAAGTCACTCCCTATTCCGATCCCTATTCCATGTGCTTGTTTTCCCTACATCTTCCTGTTAGCGCATGTCCCTCTTGTCCTTCACTAAGGGGACAAAATTGCCCTTGAAAGATGAATTTCATAGTAATCTTTAAAAAAAAATGGTTTTCAAGACAGGGTTTCTCTGTGTAGTCCTGGCTGTCTGTAGAATTTGTAGACTAGGCTGGCCCCAGACTCACAGAGATCCACTTGCCTCTGCCTTCCCAAGTGCTGGCAGTGTGCTTATTATAGACATGTGCTACTGTGCCCAGCTCATAGTAACCTTTTTATGTTCTACAAGCATTGCATACTTACATGCATACGGTTATAATTATAGGTATGTCATTATTTTTAAAATGCTAAAATATTAATTATAATGTAAAGACAATTAATTACAAAGATGATATTTCAAAGAATATAACATGTGATAATGGTAAGCCATTATTTCATGAGCTTCTAAGAAAGTAAAAAATGTTGCCTGTAAAAGAAGAAGAAAATGTTTTTTTTAATCACTTATGGTTTTCATTTTATTTACTGAATATTACACATTTCACATTTTTGCATACTCTAGGACTACAAGCACTGCAGAAGTAAGATGAGGTGTGGTGACACGCACCTATGCGCCAAGAACTCATGAGACTGAATCCAGATCACTGCTTGAGCCAAGGAATCTGAATCCATCCTTGGCTTCAAAGTGAGGGTGTCTAATGAAATGAAAACCAAACCAAACAGGATAGAAAGATAACTAATACACTTTTAAAATGTCATTTCTAGGTTTTTCTTTTGGCAAGGTAACTCCTATAAAAAAACAGTACTAGTAACATGGGCTACTGTAGTTTTGGCTTCATTTAAAGCCAGTTAAGTAATTAGTTAAGTGAAGCAAACTAGACACTCCATTAAGTCACATGTAAACTTTCTCAAACTCTTTCCAGTTCTCTAAAACGAGGGTGCCTCTGAAATACTCTGGGAAGGACTCAAGACTCTGCAATTTACTTGTCTACAGAGGTATCATGAGTCTGGTTTGAGTACATATTATGACGGAAGTGGGTTTATGATCAATGGTAACCCATAAAGATTTTCCAAGTTAGAAAATGTTATTTTCAGAAAGAAATTAATTCACTGACGTACACACTAGCAAACATCAATGTTTCTTGGTTCAAAGGAGGTACATTTATTTTAAGATAATATAACAATGTAACACATGTAGATTCACAATTAAGATTTATACTAACAAATGGACTTTAAGTTAAAACAATGTATTATAAACTATTCTGACAAGTACCAGTACCATTTATCATGTAGGCTTTCTTCAAAAAGCAGAACACTAAAATTTTATGTAGAGCTTAATTTCTGTGAAATTTGTAGAAGAAAAATTTGAAGCTAACATATGTGTATTTAGTGCATTGTTTGTAAAACATTAAAAATTATTTCAATTGATTAACCAACACCTCAGTGAGATATTTCTACTTCCAATTCATAGACAAAAAGGTTTAAGAGTGATATGAGGTAAGTCATTGTACTCCGTTCTCTTACCATAGTAATTGTTCAGAATATTTTACTTAGTCTCATTTTTGCATTATCTTGCCACCTTATAAACAAACCCACTTATAATAAAGGAATAAAGAATAGTGACTGTACATATAATATAGTGTTATTTCCTAGGTCAATAACAAGCTTATAAAAGACCTTTAAATAGTTTATTTAATTTTAATCCATATTAACAAGGTTTCTATGTTTATAGGTATAATAAGTTATAGCCAAATATTAATTTGTATTTTCTCAATTATATATATATACACACCAATCTAGGCCTGAAACATGGTAAATGAGTGGGTAGGCATCTCTGTTTAGTCATCAAATGACTAAAGTTTCAAAGCAAGTGAAATTATATAAGCACGACTCTACTACACTTGCATATTTATATTTCTCTATTGGTGCAATAAATAATATCAGACAAAGAATGTAGAAAGGTCTAAAAACACATACTCAAAACTAATAACACTGAAATAACATTACTTTTATAAATATGCTGATGCAGATCAATTTCACATTCAATAAATTAGAAAAATAAAGCCAGTGTTTCCAATTCATATGCAAAAACAAAGTAATGGTTGGAGTGTATGCAATTTGTACTAAGTACAGATTATGAAAGAAGATTAATTAATTTAATAATCTTTTGACATGCAATATACAAATATATTAACTTAAACTCATTCTATTATTTTATCGTACCCTTGTATAAACCAATTTTTACCAGGTAGCCAAAGTTCTATTAAGTATTCTCAAATTCTTTTCCAATGTGAAAATCTAGGATTTTTTCCCCTTTCTTTCTTTCTTTCTTTCCTTTCTTTTTATTCTCTTTTCATTTTCTACTCTTTTTTAGTGTTGGGAATTAAAGCTAAGGCCTCACACATGGTAGGCATGCACTCTGCCACCAAGCTAATTATTATTATTGACAGGGTTCTTCTAAATTGCTGAGGTGCCTTGGGCTAGCACTATAGCCCAGGCAGGCTTTGAGTTGTGACCCTTCTGATGAGTCTCTCAAGTGAGTTTTTTTTTCTTTCAATAGAAAGTTTTATTTCCCCTTTTTAAGACGTAGTTTAGATATAATAGATTATACATACATGATTCTTCACTACTGGCTGTTTGGATCAATTTTGCATGTGGTCCTTTTGCAAGAAACAAAACATCTTCTACTTGTTAAATATATATTGAAGTTCTAAGCCATTTGCATTAGTTTTGATGCTATAGACATATTATCAATATCCAATATGCTACTAATATTATTTCCATATGTTTCACTTGCAATTAGGAGCAACACCATGTTTCCACCATAATGATGATGGTTATTACTATTACCACTGCCCTTGCTTTTAACAGAAGCACATGATTGCTGTGTTTGTTAAGCCCCCGGCCCCAAAGAACAAAACACAAAAATCTAAATTTCTTTTCAAAAAATACCTGAAATTCTGTTGGCTTTGGAAAAACAAAAAAGAAAAACATAAAAATCTCCAAAACCAAACGAACAAAACACACGAAGAACAGAAAAAACAAACAAAAATTTACACAAACCTAACAATGTATATTACATAAGTACTTTTAAAAGTTGAAAGTACACTGTAAACCATCGTATTACTTAGTAAATTTTCACTTGTTTTCTGAAATTACTTCAACACAAATAAATACAAGATAAATAACAGGGACATCCTAACAACTCTAAGGGTCTTAGGACAAACCTGAAGCAGTACAGTCCAAACCAGAAAATGTGTTTCCATTTTTAGGTCTGTTATATTCTATCATTCATAAATTATTTTGAAATAAAGGACATTTCTAATAAATAAACAATCTAAAAATACTCTCAGGTAGCCATCGGGACTACCCATGTACTTGTGGAGGGAATGAAAAAGTTCCGACCGGCCAATCAAAGTGAAAGCTCAGCTCGTTATATTTACATCTGTGGTAAGTTTTCTCTTGGTGGTGTTTGGGGTCAAACCCAGGGCTAATGTTTGTAATCACAAGATGCAGTTTTCCTGCTTTACATTGACAAACTCAGTTCAAGGGGGAAAAAAAGATAAATTCCACCTTTCCCTTTATTGTCTGCAGGCTCTGATCTCACACTGGGATCCACTCTCAGAAACTTGCCTCTTGCCTTGTCACGTAGACCATAATTCTTCAATCACTGTTTTAGGAGGATCTAGTTAAAAAAAATACACACACATACACAATGCCAATGTAATATTCATGTAATTCAAGGTAGTAACATTAAATAAAAAATTTAAAGAAGCTATATGAAGTAGTCAGACATCTAAAAACAGTCCATATGAAATATAACAATCAAATATTTAAAAACTTAGGTTTAAAAGTTCATAGCTTTTTAAAGACTCTCTTTGTTTGTATTTGTGCATGGGGACACATGTGAATGTAGCATGGTGTGGATGTGTGAGTCGGTTATCAAATTCCATCATGAAGTTCAGGTTGTCAGGCTTGTGGCAAGTGCATTTATCACTGAGACACCTCACTGGCCCAAGTTCACACTTTGTTAAGAGGCTTCTTTAACACTCACTTTTGGAAAGGTAAAGATTTCGGTCATCACTCTGAATTACGGTCCTATGCACTAATACAAAGAGTCGGTGGTGGAGGGTGATGCTGTTACACTAGGATGGGACACTATTTCAGGGGCAGCACTATGTACTTTTTTGGTGCATTGCTCTTGTTTCGTAAGGTAGTACAGTTTCTCCACACAGCAGTACAGAAGACCCCAGGTAGCTGAATGGCAGCAGGTACCTTAACAGATAAGAAAGCCTGCTCTTCTCTCACCATTTTGGGCCACCAATTTCAAAGTGGATTCCATGTAACAGGAGGCCTCAAAGCCACTTCACAAAATACTGAGCACTGCAGTTCCTTTTTAGAAGGATAAAACCAAATAGTAGCGTATTGAAAGCCCATAAATTCTCTGGGGAAAGTAGCAATATTACCATTTCTTTTACATTTCTCAAAGATGACAAAGTGTGGTACCCTTAGACTGTGAGTTGGAATAAACCCTTTCTCCCTTAAGTGGCTTTTGCTAACGTATTTTATCACAGCCACAGGAAATATGTAAACACACAAAGAAGTTTATTTTTTCTTTTTATAAACCACTTTGGGAAACATACTCATCTCGAAACAAACAACAAAACCATCATTATGGAAACCTAACACAACTGACCAAAATTACATAGTTATTATGATGTTAAAAACAAAAACAGGCTTCTTTCTGGAGCTTAACAAGTTTGAGATATTTCTTTGATTCAATCAAAAATAGGACAGACTTCCTGACTCATCCTTAATTACTACAATGGAAAGTGATTAACATAATAGTAAAAACTTTAGTGTTACCATAAGAACAAAGGCAGCTCAAATACTGATTTGTTATTTACTAGCAAGTTACCTTAAGAAGTCACTTTCTAATTTTTGATTCTTCTCTGTTGTTGAGTTATCAATCTACTAAGGGCCATGGTTGTTAAGGCATACAATCCCTGGACTATGAAGGTAGAAGCAGGGGGATCATGAATTCAAAACCATAAAAATCTAGAGCCAGGGATGTGAACAGGCAATAAAGCCGCTGCCTCACATGCCCAAGGCCCCAGGTTTGATTATCAACAATGCAAACAGGGGCAAGGAGTATATCTATGTGTGAGAATCAAAGTAAGGATGCTTACTGTAGCATCATGAACTAAACTCATTCTTTAATAGTAAAGCTACCATTTTTGTAGCAACACTTTAGACACGTTCCCACAAAAGAGTAACACAAATTCCCTAGGTGCTAAAAGATCCTGTGTTACAAAGTACAGCTTAGATTACACTTGCACAGATAGAGAACTGAAAATTTAACAGAAAATTTCTCCCTTCAGCCGGGCGTGGTGACACACACGTTTAATCCCAGCACTTGGGAGACGAAGGCAGGTGGATCACTGTGAGTTCAAGGCCAGGACAGCCAAGACTACACAGAGAAACCCTGTCTCCAAACAAACAAACAAACAAAACCAAAACAACAAAAAATTCCTTCCTTCCCTTTTCCTTTCTTGAGACAGGATCTCCTGTGTCCCAGCATGGCTTGGGGCTGGAGATGTTGCTGAGGATGGCCTTGATTCCTGACTCCCCTGCTCTTATATCCAACAATGGGAAAAGGGCTGTGCAGCACCACACCTGCTCCATGGAGCTCTGGAGATGGAGCCAGGACCTCCTGTGTGCTAGCTGAGCATTCTTCCAATTCCAATTAAGCCATGTCCTCAGCCCCTTAGCAAACATCCTCACTGTCCCCAACAAACTGTAGGAGATAACTATAATTTCTTCTCTTGTGGTACATGGGATTGAACATGTGATCTACCACTGAGCTCTAATCCTGGTCGCTTCCCACCTATTGTCTAGATGTTATAAAAATATGGCTGTTCTTTATATTGCTGGGAAAATTAGGATAAACCTAAGTTAACATACTTATCTGCTGTGAAGTTCTTTTTTCAGGCAGGATTTGAAGGTGGGATACTTCTGGACTGTTTTATAACCCTGTGGAATAAAGAATTACAAATGTTGAAATGTATGTGAGGCGAGATCTAGCATTAGTTAATTCATATGTTGAATCTGTAAGTCAAACTTATAGATAACAGAGCATGATGCTGATTGCCAGAGGCTGGGAAGGTTGGCAATGTGAACCAGTAAGTACAATGATCCAGTCACATAGCAAAAAGGCCTTTCGAGATCAACTGCACAGAACGGTGACTATAGCTAATAACCATGTGTATTTCAAAACTGCTTAAAATATAAATTTAAATGGCTCACACTGGAACGAAGTACAAGATTAAATCAATTAGATTATTACTCCACAATGTATTCATGTATCAAGACACTGTATTGTATCCCATAAACATACTGTGAGTATTTGCCAGTTAAAAACAAACAAAGAAAATAATGTGTGCAAATACAAGTAGCACAGGCACACACACACACAGATAGTGAACACTATGGGAGCACAGGCACATACAGATAGTGAACACTATGGGAGCACAGGCACACACAGATAGTGAACACTATGGGAGCACAGGCACACACAGATAGTGAACACTATGGGAGCACAGGCACACACAGAGTAGTGAACAGAAGTGAGAGTCAGGTACTTAAGAGGGAAAATTGTGCCAAAGGCTAACAGAATAGTTCATACTAAATATAACATTTTAGAGGAAAAATAAGTGGATTTCTAAGTACATCCTTACAAGTGTCATCTGAAATGTTAACAAGCTACCACTAGGTGGCACTAAACTACAACAGCATCTTTGTACTTCAGCCCAACAGATAGCTTGGGCTGAAAAGTCATTAAACAAATCATTGAATTACAATGTCTAAGATGATAATCTTTATTTTTTCTAAATATGGATTTTCCTGTTTAAAATGTTTATCCCTTAAACAGAAAGAATGCTGCCTGTAGTAGCTGTTAATTTCAAAAGGACTTTTTCTTTTCCTGTTTCTAAAATATCCATTACGTCAGATGTGTAAACAGTGGTTAAGCCACATTATAGCTGCAATTTTTAAAAAATGATTTTTTTGGAAAGGGTAGATAAACTCCTGTTACTTTTTAGTATGCCAGCAGAAAAATCAGTTCAGGAAACAAGAATTATTTTCAGTTTATTTTATAGGTAGTAATGAATATGTACTGCCTTAAGGCTTCAGTTCCCTACAGGAAACAGCTGATGTGCCACAAGGAACAGCAATGTTTCTTTGTTTACTAGCAAGTCTGAAGACCACATTAGAGAGAAAGAAAACAAAAAACTCAAATGGCAAAACCCTTCTCTCAAAACAGCAATAGATATATTCCCCTAACTGAATATAAAAATGAGTTACAAGTCAAATAATATATATATATATTTAAAATGATCTTTTTTTGAAAGCAGGTAAGGCCTATCATCTTAGCCTTTTTTTAAAAGCACTTCATGTTTATAACCTTAATATTTCACATTAAGTTCTTTCTGAACTTAGATTTAAAATGGATCATTGATAGGCTTGAAATCTACAGGCTTACCCGGAATCCTCTATGGAGTCTGTCTTTCATAATCCCAATAAATTCTTTATAACTTAGCTGGTCATCTTTGTCAACATCAAAAATCTTGAAGACAGTGTTCACCAAATGTGGTGAAAGTTTCAGTCCAGTAGCTACATACACTGCACGTTTAAATTCATCTAGATAAATGTCACAAAATAAGAAAAAGCAGTACTTTTTTTTAGTAATGGTGTTAATTACAAGCAAAGGTTGTAAAAGTTTTTCTAAACAGGATCCCCGATGGCATCCGGCACATGGCTTTCATTAAGCATGCTGTCTCTCAGGGAAAAAGACGACACTGGTTTTAATGAAAAGAGCAACTGGGTTAATAATACATTCTCCATCAAGGAATGCTGACCAAGTGGCTACTGCCGGGAAGAGACATTTGAGAGATTATTAAGATAAATACATTCCCAAGGAACAGTTCAGTTGGGAGACAAGATTTTCAGGAAGAACCGTTATACAGGATCACACAAAATGTGCCAGGAAAAGGCTGAGAAACTGAAGATGAGGGACTAATTAACCTACTCTGTCTACCGTGTGAGGGGGGGAGGAGGGACAAAGAGCAGGCAATGCTTTCAAGGCTTTGATTATGTACTGGAGCTAAGCCCCAGGGATGGACGGTTTCAGCAGTGAAAGCGGGAGAAGTGACGGGTGAGAGCACCTGAGGGAGCACGTGCTGTTTGAGAGCAGAGGTTACGGAGTACTTGACAAAGAGCAGCCTTGCTGAGGGAGAACCCAGAGGACCTGGGCGAGTGCTGCATAGATGTGAGGTCAAGAACCTGTACACTCCCATAGACAGGAGGGAAACGTTTTCCACAGCAGCTTTGCCACAGAAAGGTTACTTTTTGTTTTGGGGGAGTCTTCTGTGTGTTTCAGGAATAGCTAATGGAAGGAATGTTGCTTAGGTGCTACTGAAAATTTCTTTAATTGAGGCACGGATAGCAGCAACAGAAAAGGAGCATGTGGGTATTATTCCATACATTTGAAAAGTGACACGATAAGAGAGCAACTTCTGCTCTGAACCAAATCAACTGATACTAATTTCGTTTTAAAAGGATATATTATTCCATTAAGATATACTATATATTAAATATATGGTATATTACATATTAAAATATATTTCATTTATGGAGACATGACTTCCAATGTTTGAACATAAAGTTTAGAGAAAGAAAGAAGTATCAAAAATTTTAGATTTTCCTAACCAATGAATAAAATGAGGTTGTACAACATGTGGGTGCGGAGTGTTTTGAACCTGGAGTGGAATCCAGGCCGTGGGGGTCAATGCTCCTTCCCTTCCTATGCTTTGGAGAGAAGTAATTATCATCATGTAGGGATAGTTTGTCTTTCACCTAGAATTTGAAAAAAATCCAAACAAAACTCAAGAATATAATTTGAAATTTAACATACTAGATTCTAGCAAACACAGGTAAAATTGCCTTGAAGACATGAACAGACCCTACACAGCATGAAATTTAATAAGGAAGTGGTTATAAGGGAGAGAATCCTAGGAAAAAGATTTGGCTTTTTAGCCAACCAATGAGCTTTAGTGAAGCAGTCCTGACGACACCAATATCTGAAGTTACAGGTCAGATGTATCTCTTTGCAAATTAAAAAAAGATAATCACTTGTATATATCCCTCCCAACAACTGGTTAATGTAAAGTAATGTTACGTTAGTAAAGGCTCTGCTTGTGGACTTCTGATTTCTGATTAGGCAAAGACCAACGAGAATTTGTGGAACTGGTGAATGGCCAGCAGCAGTGCCTATAGGTAGACATATATTTTCTGATGGTATGAAGGAGTCATGAGGTTTCTTCTTAGATCTTTTATAATAAACATTATTAGTTATTCTTCATACTAGGAAATTAAAGGCCAAAAATGAATCCAGTAAGAAATCAGCATATTTCCCTAGACTTTGCATACTTTTATGTTTCAGAACTGATTTCTCACATAAATTATAAAAAAAAAAAAAGAAAGAAAGAAAGAAAGAAAAAAAGAAAGAAAGAAAAGAAACAATGGGAAAAAAGAAAAGAAAAAAGAAACTATAAAACCAGGCTTTCGAGTAAGCAGATGCAGGTTAGACATCGCACTAGCCTCTTCCCAAAACCTCTGGGAACAAGGTAGGGACATTTTGACATTGACATTTTGAAGGATGATTTCTTACCTTGTCCTATAGAACGGCTTGCAAAGTTATACATATTGAGAGCTATTGCAAAGTCTTCTAAGTTGTTTAGAAACTGGAAAAATGACCTGAACTCATCAAATGTGATGCCCTATTTTGGGAAAATAAACGTGCAACAATTAGTATTGACAGATATATTAGAATAGGTGCAATGTATGTAATAGAACAAAACATTAGGATCTGTAATATATTTCATAAGCAAGAGTGCCACATGTATTTGGAAACAATTCTTAAATAAACTTAGGACTCATGCAGACTTATTTCTATTGGGTAGCATTGCTATTCTGATAACAGTAAACTCTGTTAAAGCACTGCCCTGTCAACATCAAGTTTCCTAAAGTATTTCAAAGAAAATGGATGGAAAAGTTCCAATTATGATAGTCTGCTAAATACCATTTCTTAAACCGATAAAAAAAAAACAAACAAACAAACTCATTTTCTGTGCACATTTATTCTTTTGCATGATTTGGCATCAGGTCATCAGTATGTTTATAATGACAATACAAAAATCAAAATATTGACACAGTATCAACTGTCATCTAATTGAACTTGTTCAGGCATGAAAATGACACAGCTAAGGGGGAAATGCAGTGACTGCAGAAAGTGGCACTGAGAGGACCGACACCAGAGGCATCGAGGATGAGGACCTGTGCTGAGAGCAGCTGTTCAGGCATGCCATGTCCATAGGCTGCACTTCCTCCTCTGGTCTTACTTCAGTTAACAGGAACATTATTTGAAATAAAATAATGTATCTCAAGCTTGAATATAATCAACAAAATTTAAACAATTGAGAAATATACAAAAAAAAAAAAAAGCAGTCAACAGGTCCAGCTTCCCAAATCTTGGCTTTGATTGTAGGGGCCAATGAAGGAGCACCAGTAAGGATGTGCTGAGCAGCTGGAGAACTAACTAGAGGGGAGTTCCCCAGACCCACAGCTTTAAAGTTTAACCCTGACAAGAGCTTTCCACCACTCAGTATCACTAGTAGAATCAAATCAAAGCCCCCACCTCTTTTGTTCTATCAAACCTGACGACTCCCTAACTCTCCCTTCACATCACCTATTATTCTCATGGTTTTTAATGAAATATCTTTTAGCACTTCCTCAAATAAATGAAGCGTGTTCCCTCCCCAGGCCCTTGCCATTGGCTGCACTCCTTTCTGAAATACTTGCTATCCAGATTTTCGCACAGCACATTACATACAGGCTCTGCTCAAAGCTACTTCTGACGAACCCTCCCTAACAGCTAGCCTTCTTTTCAGTTTTCGTATTCTTGATCCTCTTGACAGCATTTATATTTATCTTCCTAGTAATGCATGTTTCCACTGAAGAATTCACCTATCCTGTCACTTTATCATTTGTTCCTATAATAAAGCCTAATAAATATTTAATATCTGTGAATGAAAATGAAAATACTTTAGAAATGTTAAGTGCCACTCAGGTATCAGCTTTTCTCTGTTTTACTGGGAAGAAAGGGCTGAGTGGTGGATGGGAGGGAAAGATCTAAGTAGAGTACAACAGAAGAACACCGCCTGAGTCTTGGGTTAGAGTGGACAAGTGTCTAAAGTCCTTAGTTTCTCTTTTTCCAAAAGAAATGTCAATGCCTGCAAGGCTGTCCTGAGAGACTGACGGGGAATCCTGAACAAGCAATCACCATCCGAATCCATGATGATGCAATCTTCCTATAACTGTGGAGATACTTCTACAATTAAATATGTAGAAAAGTTGAATTTAACTTCAGATTTTTTTTTAAATTTTGGAATAATTTCAGATATAAAAATTAATTGTAAAAAATGTAAAATAAATTGTAAAAGGTTTCTATAAAGTCAGCCTGCAACAATTTGACCTTGTAAGTTATAGTTTTTCTTGTTTCCATTTAGAAAAAAAAGACAAACAGATTAAAGGTCCTTTTATATAATACTGTAATAGCTTAAATAGCATAATTTATAATTTTTATTTCTAGGGAATTGTCTGCTAGTTAGGAAATCCAGTTTAGTGGGTAAACAGATAAAGTGATTTGAGTAAAAGATAGTGTGAAGTAACAGCCAGATGCATCAAGCCTCCCCACCCGCTTTCTGAAATTGTTAATACTGACACAGTGTATCCACTCTAAACAAACTCAATCTATTTGCAGGCTTTCTTGTAGTTCAGCCAGGTCCTTCTATAAACACAAATAGAAGGCAATAGATCCCAAACACCCCAGGCTTAAAGGGATACTTGTGACAGCAGTTTCTATTTGGTTGCAGTGAAGCATTTAAATACCATTAGATAATGCAAGTGCTCAAAAGGGCTGACACCGCATTTGCAACCAAGCAAACAGTCAAGTAGTTGTCCCAGGTTCTAAACCACTCATGTCATCCAAACTTGTTCAAAAACCTCATTTCAAATGCAGATAAGATCACTCACTCAATGGCACTCTTCAAATGACCTTTTATTAGAGGTGCTTTGGAAATGAAGAGCAGGTGACAGAAACAAAGCTGTTTTAGTACTAGCCAAAACTCCAAAACAACTCATCAGAATTCTCTTGAAAAATGCTAATAGTCATAACTTGAAAAAAAAAAAACCAAAAAACTGAGCTTTAGGTGCAGGAATTGTTGTCGATTAAACAATTTTTTACAATTAAAAAAAAAAAAGAAAAAGAAAAAACGAACTTGTAGCCTTAAATACTTTTCTAAGAACACTGATCTCTACTTGAATTAAAAATCAACAAAGTATTTGGCATACAAAAGGAAAAGAATAGAATATATCCAAAAATAGTTTTAATTCACAGAGAAATTGAGCTAATAAAGTTATTCAATAAATCAATACAAACTGGCATTTACTAGATAATATGTTTCAAGATAATGCATATAACAAAATAAATACATGGGATTAAACACCTTTTCTTCAGGTATACTGTAGCGCACGTTTTCCAAAAATACAGATGTATTTTCCACATTAGTATACCGTAGAAGAATATGGGCAAAATCTTCTTCACTAATAGTATTCATTCCATTAGAGTAGGAAAGAAATTCTATTTCTAGAACTTCTGTTTGTAGGTTATCCATAAATCTGTGATAAAATAATGAAAAAACAGAACAAGATAAATGTACTTTCCTAGAAAAGGTTATATGGAAACAGTTTAATTATATAAATGGCTCAAGGCTTTACACTCTGAGAAGGACTGCTGCTTAATGACAGGGGTACTTAAACAAATAGCCTCTCTCTTGGGCCTTGAGGCTGCCCATCTGCAAAACAGTTAACAGCACAGTGGAGAGTACAGATCATACTGGCCATTTGTACTGTCGTTTATTGAGGCTAAGGAATTCTCTTCCAAATACACAAGATGTACTCATTTTTTATCTTTCAATAACTGTGTAACATTACTATAGCTACAGAGAGCAACAATAGAGGACACTAAACAGAATAATTCCCATTAAGAACAGAGTAGCACAGTATTACTGTATTAGATGATTTCTCAAAACCACCTGACTTCAGCATTCTAATAACTTTCAACTGAAATTTAGCTTACCTATAAAAATCTTCAAAGTTGAGCTCAGCTCTTCCTTTCTTTCCAAAAAAGTGAACCAGAAGTGTAGTATCAGCTACTAAGCTTGTGATGTCATCAGCACGCTAAAAAACATAATTTAAAATTAGTACTTAAAAAAAAAGGCAAAACAAGGCAGGCTACTCACTATCCCTCCAATAATTACTAAAACATCACTCAAGAAAGGCGGAAGAGATGGCTTAGTGGCTAAGAGCACTTGCTCTTCCAGAGGACCAGGTTGGTTCCCGCCACCCACATGGTGGCTCACAGCCATCCATAACCATAGTTCCAGGGTATCTGATGGCCCCTTCTCATTTCTACAGGCACCACCAGGGACAGACATGGTATATATATGTACATACATGCAGGCAAAACACTTTTATATGTAAAATAAAACATCTAAGAAACCATGAATGTGAAAGTACAAACATTAGAGTAAAGATCAAAGGCTATAGTTACAACTGTGACTAGAACTAAAATGTCAAAATAAAAAAAGTAGAAATTTGAGCAATACTTATCATTATTCTCAAAAATGTTAAGGTCATAGTTATATTTTAAAATTATTGTACCTGAATTATTATATACATGGGTTATGTTTACTTTATCTAAACTGTTTTGTTATTTAGACATCATTTACTTACACCACTTTTATTTAAGTAATTAAGTTTTTTCCCTAAAAAATCTGAAAACTTTATTCTCCAAGGATATTGGCTAAATGGAAATGACAGCTAGAGACTAGCTTGTCTATTTCCCTTCTTAGAGATGCCCTCTTTTATACCACTAAACTGCTTTTAAAAACCTGCTACTTGGGTTAGTTATGTCTTTCCTAAAAACTGGAGTTTGTAATCCAGATGTGATTGCACACGGCTTCAATCCCAGCACCTAGGAGGCTGAGATGAGAGAATAAAGAATTCAAGGTTAGCCTTAGCTACCTAGTGAGGTCCAGGCCAGCTGGTGATACATGAAACCCTATCTCAAAAAGCTAAACCCAAACCCAACCAAATAACAATGCATCAAATGCCTATCTGATGGAGAGTTAAGTTAAAATTACTGAAATTCTTCAGTTATTACCCGAATGTTCTGTCTAGAATTGCAATTGAGTTTGGATTTTCTCCCTGGTCTCCAGTATATAGTTTCCTTATAGTTTAGAAGAACTCTAGTACTCATCCTCATTTTAATTTCCTGAGAAGGCCAAAGCACCCTCAGTGATCAGAATCCAATAGGAAGGCCCCACGGGACAGCAGTCCCATCTGGTTGCTGGAGGAGAAAATACCACAGGTGGCCAAGCATCAATACAATCTTTACAAACACTTGCTAGCAAGGCATATCATGAATGGTCAACAGAGAAAGAGGTCCCAGGTCTTCTCTCAGTGTCCCATGTAAGGAGAGAGCAGGCCTGGAAGGACACCAAGTCACTATTAACTGGGTGGAGGTGGTAGACTGTTCTACTGATTAACGGATAGGATTTAAAGCCAGAGGTCTTGCCTTTATGACTTTTATTTACATAGTCTAACTCAATTAATGTATTTAGCCCTGAAGAGCTAAAATGCAAACAGGATGGGGTAGATATTTTGGAGTCATGCTCAAGGTGAGCTTAAGAGTAGAAACTAGCTTATTAGCATGAAAAACTAGTGTACTTGTCTGGAAGCTAGAGAAATGGAGCAGTTCATAGATTTTTCCTTTTTTTTTTTTTTTTTTTCCTTCTCGAGACAGAGTCTCTCTGTGTAGCCATGGCTGTCCTGGACTCGCTTTGTAGATCAAGATGGCCTTGAACTCACAGTGGTCCACCTGCCTCTGCCTCCCAAATGCAGGGATTAAAGGTGTGCGCCATCATGGCTGTCTTTCCTTTTTTTTTTTTTTTTTTTGAATTAAAAAATTTCATACAATATATTCTGATCATGTTTTGATTATTTTTGTCAAGTTTAAGAAGTTGAAATATGATATGGATGACAAAAACTTTTCAAAAATAATGGAAAAATGTAAAAATTATGTAAAAATTGTTACATGGTACATACTTTCTTATTATTGAAATTAAATCTCTACAAATTTGATACAAATACCTTTCAAAATAAGAGATTCCAGGAGCCCCACAAGTGAGGGCCCATGGGTAATATAAGTATTGGCTTCAGTGCTGTGACATCAGCACATGCATGCCTAAGATGAGGACCGTTTGCCCAGGTTTCTATAATGACATCACTCAGGCTGTTCTACTCACTGAACAGAGCAGACCTTCACTTGCAGTCTTTCTGTGTCCAATCATATTAGCTTCAGGTTGCAGTTATTCGGGTAATAGAGAACCACAGAAGGATAAGTAACCGTTTGACACCAGAGGAAAAACCAAACAAACAGAAAATGTAAATGGGAACCCCAACTCCGTACTGAAACCGAGCACTCACTGGGGTCAGGGAGGCCTATACCAGGAGCCTTGGTATCCTCACAGTTCATATAAGCTAAGTTACAAGAAGGTGGAAATAAAATAAAAACTTTATCCCTCTGATTCTTCTGTTTATTGTTAAAAAATGAATTTAGATGTTCTCATAATAAAGAGAAAAACCAAAGAGACCATCATGGGCTATTTCCATGTACATAATTTCCCTAGTTATTTTTTATTATTATTATTATTATTATTGTTGTTGTTGTTGTTGTTGTTGTTATTTATTATTATTATTATTTATGATGATGATGATGATGATGATGATGATGCTAAAATTGTATTAGCTGGGAAGCAGTTTAGAGGGAGTGAGGTATAGTTCACAGGAAGTGTGGGTTAGCATGGTTCTGTCCTCAGCACCAATAATAAACACACAACTAAAGTTCCTTTAAATGTCAAAATTTGTATAAAATACAAATTCATCAAACTATTAAAATAAAGTTTTAAGACAGTCTTTTAACAAGTTTCTATTGGCTACAACGTGAAAATAACCTTAATCTACAGCAAAGAGAAATCTTCAAACTTAATATAATGAAGCTTCTGAATAATCCAATAGCTAAGTAAAATTTGCAACACAAAAATAATTAAATTTTATTTGTACTGACAAATTATTTTCTGTTATTGTACAATATGCTTGTTGTATTGCACCCTGAATTATTTTTGTCAAAAATTAGTGCCAGCTGTGACATATGCAAATCTTCTTCATATAATTTAAAAAACCTATAATTTAAAATGTCAATAGTTTTAAGCAGCTTCGAAATGAGAAAATGAGAGGCTAAGATCTGATTTACCTATAATATTTTAAGGGTAGTGTATTATACATAATGAAGAAATACATATATAAATATATAAGCTTTCCTTCTGAACCAGTTTGAATCTTGAAATGCAAATACTATAAATTCTGTTATACTAGTATCCATTGTAACATGAGAAATTATAGTAAGTTGTGACTTACAGCTAATTCTCATTTTCTATAATGTAGGAGAGCAGTAATAGAGACAATCTTCAAGCAAGCAAGACCCTACCCCAAATTTTATTTAAAAAAAGAAAAAAAGTCACAATTTCAATTTAATTTCTATATTGGGGTGTGTGTGTATACACATACGCCCACATGTATGCATGGGACCAGAAATCAATGTTAGATGTCTTTTTTAGACACTAGCCACCTAATTTTTAAAGACAGGATCTCTCAATGAGCCTGGACTTTGCCAATGCAGCTAGATTGCCTGTCCAGCAAGCAACAGGGATCTGTCCTCCTGTGTCTCTCTCCTCACTGCTGGCATAAAGAATATATAATTTGTTTCTGTGCTAGCTCTTTTCATGAATGCTGGAGGTTGAACTCTGTGTAGCCTTGGCTGTTCTGGGCTCGCTTTGTAGACCAGGCTGGCCTTGAACTCACAGAACTCCGACTGCCTCTGCTTCCTGGAGTCCTGGGATTACAGACATGTGCCACCATGCCCAGGCAGTGCTTTACTTTTTGAAGTTAATGTTGAGAAAAGAAATTATATGTCAAGTTTAATATTAAAGATTTAAATCCCTGTTGATGATTAAGGGATAGAGATGGGCCATTCTGAGTGCAGCACTAAAGTGTCCAACAGCATTAAATTCAAACAATAATAAAACAAAATCTGATTTTTATTTAAACATGGACTGGCAGTCTTAAGTAATGTAAAAGTAAACTACTTCCCCATTCCTGGACTGAATGTTCGTGCCACCCCACCATATAACTCTGTACCCCTACCTTTGGGAGGTTGCTCACTATTAGTTGAGAAAGTTTAATTGTTTAAATCTAACATAAGAGCAGCCATTTTTTGCTAAGTGAAACATTTTAGTATTTCAAGCAACACTGTTATGTTGTAGGATAAATCATTTCAGCGAATTTACAAATCAAATCTGTATTACTATTTCAAATTTCTAAGAAGTGGACTTTAATTTAAACTTACTATTATTTTCTTTTAAATAAGCTTGGAAGCTTATTTTAACTTGTCAATCAACACAGACAATAATAATAGGCAGCCCCTTTCAGTACAATGAACATACTAAAATATTCTTCCTATATAGTGATTCTATGTATGATATATAGTACTTATCAATAACTAAAAATGAATAAAAGAAATAGAAAAATTGTAGGCTTCATCTTGTGAGTCTAAAACCAAATGATGATTAGATTAATGAGATGGCATCCAGTGCAAGGACTGCGTGAGGTTTCATTATACCTCTGCGAGGTCTGAGAAGAGCGCTTGGCTTGTGTTACGTCTCAGTGTATCCCAGTAGCTTCTGGAGACAAGTTCCTCAGAATCTGTTTTAAGTACCTGTAGAAGTTTTAACAACAACACAAACCAATGAACAATCATGAAGAATAACAACTTATATGCTTTACGTCTCTTTTAACCAACCTCAAGAGGTAAGAGAGGCTGTTAGCTTACCTTTCTTGTTTTTCTGCTGTGCACAACAGTATTGCATTACACAGCTACCTAGCACAGCCACACTGTGCATAGAGAAAGTATATATATACTTATATGCACAATGTGGCTATGTCAAAAACAAACCCTGTGATCTTGCCTGCCTTTCTGTTGAGACATATGTAACTTCTACAAAAGAATGACATAAAAATGTATTTACATTTTCTGTGAAATGGTATATAGAGATTTTTTTTAAGTTTGTGGTAACCTGTTAAATGCATGCCTAATTTCAAAATTAGTTGTTTTATCACCCATCTTGTCAAAACAAACAACCATACCTTGTAAATACAAACTTTAATCCAAAGCTTGCAAAAATAAAATACACCTGTTTAAGTCAGATGATATAAGCCTATTCTATTATTTGACAGGTGGGTCTACTATGAAAGGTAAGGTGCATTTAATGCTTACAAGGGCAGGGTACTCATTTTCATCTCAGTACTAGTGGGTGTCGTGGCATTTCTGAGGTTAAGAACTACAAGCCTGACCCGAAACTCTAAAATTAGCTAAAAGCAGCTTGTGTTGGGACGTGCAGTGAATACTGAAGTCATGAAGTCCATGCATCTTTTGGTTACTGAGAGAAGAAAGGTACTATGGCAGTATAATAGAAATTTTCTATTTGTCTTCTGACTTACTTTTTAAAATGCAAGTTATCAGTGAGGTGTGGTGCATATGGTTACATTCCCAGCTACGCTAGAGCCCAAAGCAGGGGGCTGTTTGAGTCTAGAAGTTCAAGGATCGACTGGGCATCATTGTGAAACTCTGTCTCAAGAAAACAGACAGAAAATCTGGAGAGTGTATTAAAATTATAGTATGTGCCAGGAATATTTCAAAGATATTTTTAAATTAACTAGAAAACACTATCCACTGTTAATAACTTGCTGATAATAAAGTATTACTTAGCTATAAATGTGTCACAGACATAAATGCTGTGTATCAGTGTGGCCCTGGGAGAAGGATCCATCATTCCTGATCTGCCAACTAAATGAGTTGAAAATGAGCATTCCTAAACAGGGAAAATTGGCTAACTACAACAGCAGCACAGTGTGCTTTCCTTTATACAAACTAGAAATGACCTCAATAAATACTAGATTACATCTTACTCTCATTTCTATTGACATATTTTGAACATTTTTGCATTTTATCTATAACTTAGAAGATTAAAACATGATCTTAAAAAGGGTTTATTAAACCCACTACACTAGAAAACATGGCTACTGGCCACAATCACAAGAGATAGCAGAAACAACTCAGTGAATCTATGCTAGTAGGTTTTACATATATAGAAAAATAAGCAAATATATTAAATTAGAGCACAGGGTATCAGAATCTTTTAGCTTTCCAACAGCTAAAAACATTAGAAAATTTGTATTTGTCTGTATAATTTATAACTTTAAAATTAAGATATTTAAAACAAATGACTATTGCTCTCTGCCCTAAATCATGCTAGAATATGAGTGGAATGCTGTGTCTATATTTTTTCTCATACCCTCTTTAAAAATATAAATGTTCTCAGGGAAGGCCCAATATTCTCACAGCAATTACTATTACAAGTAAAGAATAGCTGCTAGATCAGTGACTGGCCAGCATACTCATTAATGCCTATATATGTCTGCTCTTAAGTTAGTATTTCATTTTTTTTTTTTCGAAACAAGGTTTCTCTGTGTAGCCTTGGCTGTCCTGGACTCACTTTGTAGACTAGGCTGGCCTCGAACTCATAGCAATCCACCTGCCTCTGCCTCCCGAGTGCTGGGATTAAAGGTGTACGCCACCACTGCCCGGCTAGTATTTCATTTTTAATCAATAACATTAATCATGTAATTAAGAATGAACTTTTTATATGCAAAACTAGTAGGAAGATTTAATAGAAGAAAAATATAAATATGGCTTTTCAATAAGCTTCAAGTAGATAAGAAGCTCAAACTAGAATTTGAAAGGAAGAAATATAGAGTAAATTTAATATCAGAATATGCTTGTGTATGTTAAAGAAAGACATGAGGTCTACAACGGTCCCATGAAAGACTTCTTGAAGGCCTCTTACGTGTGATCTCAGCTTTCAAGCCTTTACCAGTGGAACAAGTTAAGTATGGATTTTCATTAAAAGAGAGAAGAGGGGCTGAAGAGATGGCTCAGAGGTTAAGAGCACTGGCTCCTCTTCCAGAGGTCCTGAGTTCAATTCCCAGCAACGACATAGTGGCTCACAACCATCTATAATGTGATGTGGTGCCCTCTTCTGGCCTGCAGCCAAACATACAGGCAAAATATTATAACCATAATAAGTAAATAAATATAAATAAATAAATAAATAAAAAGAGAGCAAGAAAATACACGACTGTCCAAAAGAGCTTCAAAAAAGGATGGAAGAGGCAAAATGTTGTCCTGTACCTTCTAAGTCTGATATATACATATATGTGTATATATACATATATACATATATGTGTAAAAAGGCTATTTATTAATGGAGTTCCTCAAACTTCGTAAATGAGAGTTTCTAATTTTTTTTTAAACTTTAACAGCAAGGTCTTATTCACAAAATCCTCTAATATGCTATCACTGGTATCTGTGATAGGGAGACAGAGTGTGGAGAAGGAGGGAAGAGCAGTGGGAGGGAGGAAAGAACGTCACAGGACGTTTGGAAGAAAGCCTAACTTAGAGATCGTGACCCATCACTGAGCTAAAGCAGAATGAGACGCCCCAAAGCCACCAATGACTACACAGGCCAGTACTTTACAGACTTAAACACACAAAAAAAACCCAAACAAAATAAACTATGCATATAATGTGTGCTATTATAAGAATTGTGTCCAAAGCCCCCCAAACAAATAATCAAACAAACAACAAAGAGACAGCAGTAATCTTGGAATTGTGATTTAATCTTGTGGTGGACTAACTGCCCCCAGGTCTGTCAAACTCTGAGAGAAAAGCTAGCAGACATTAGACAAAATCAATGTCCATGAAAGCTCAAGAAAGTAGTCACAGAAAAACATGGGAGATATCACTCAGGGAAAGATAGTGAATTCTCAATAATAACAGGACAAAACTATTTCCTGTTTTGGAAGCTCAACAGATCTCACTACATATAAAAGCAGGGCAGAGAGGGACCTGCATCAAGAGAACTGAAAAACAAAGGTAAAGAAGACTGAGCATGACATTCTGTGGGGCTGAAGAGATGGCTCCCAGTACCAACATGGCAGCTCGCAACTGTCTGTACACATGCAGCAAAACAGCAATGCATATAAAGTAAGTAAATTATTTAAAAATAACATTCTGTTATATTCATAGATCAGTGTTTTGCTGGGCCATCATAAGAATGGCTTGTTCTTGCACCAGAAGGGAACAAATACAGAGACCCACAGTTTGCCAGAGAGTGAAAGGCCTTGGAACACTCGGTCAAAACTAACACATTCTTCTGTTTGTTTGTCTTCTCCAACTCTGATGTGTTAGTTTTTGTTTTATCTTATTATATTTTATTAAACACATTCTTCTGTTTGTTTGTCTTCTCCAACTCTGATGTGTTAGTTTTTGTTTTATCTTATTATATTTTATTACTATCCCTTAGAAGCCTGTATGCTTTCTAATGAGAGAAGGGCAGTGGGGCAGGATGGGAGGAGATGTGGAAAGGAATTGGGAGGTGTACAAAGAGAGGAAGCCATAATCAGGATATACTATGTGAGAAAAAAAAAGCTACTGTCGAGGGTGAAACTACCAGTGATCCTGTACATCCACACCGCGCCGAACTGCGGACGGCACCTGCCTAACCCGGGTGGAAACACAGGTGGCGAGTCTCACCAAAACCAACTAGATCTGGGGACCGCGTCCGCGTCCTGCGCTCAAGCTGAAGCCAGACACAAAGGTTTGACCCTGCAAACTGGGGCAGTTAGCAACCGGCGTGGTCTGCTCCCACAGCCCAGTGGGTCCGCCCACGTTATAGGGAGCCGAGGGTCACGCTTGCAGGGACTAACTACTGCCCTAAAGGGAACTGGCAGTACTCCGGCAGCAGATTCACGCCAGCGGTCTGAACTGCCTTTGGCGCCAGCTGCGTGGCCCGACTGCCGGCAATCCCCAAACAACTGAACTAACTGGGCCCATCTTTGTGGGCCCGCGACAGATCCACCCAGGTTATCGGGAGCTGTGGGTCTTACTGGCAGGGAATAACTGCTGCCCTAAGGCGACGCACTCTGCCTTTCTCTAGCAGAAAGGGAAAATACAGGAGATTTGTCGCCAGCCGAGGGGACGAGCTGCTGGCTCTGACTGGGCTCTACCTGAACAATAGACCTAGCAGGGGTCATTCTTGCGCGCCCTCGTTAGGACCGCCCACTTTATCCGGAGCTGTGGGCCTTGCTGGCAGGGAATAACTGCTGCCTTAAAGCGTCTGGGAGCGGTCTAACCTGCTTTTGTCCCCAGCCACGGGGACGAACTGCTGGCTCTGACTGGGCTCTCCCTAGCTGTATCCCACAATATAGGGAGCTGAGGCTCATATGTGCAGGGTATAACCGCTAATTTATAGCAAGCTGGGAGTGGCCTGCCATACAGGGGCGTGGAAACTGCTACCTCCTCAGATACTGCCAGTGGCCTGAAACCATATGGTTACAGGCACAGATCCTGTAATCTCCAACAGGCAGATCCTAGCTGTGTCAGCTCCTGCAGACCCAGCAAGAACTCCCAAATTCATGGGAAAGGCTGAACGCTACTAAGACAGCTACAACCCAGAAGATCTGATCCACCTGGGGTCTTGGCTACAAAGCAACAGGAAAGACAGACAGCTGGGATCAACCTACACAACCAGAGAGCTTGTGTGCTGACCTTACTCTAGATCCCAATACTGCTGACTTGAGATACAGCAGTAAGGGGAAAAGGCCCAAACAGAAACCTACTTCGCGGGACTCAGCCTGGAGCCTAAGGTGTTGAGAAAAATCTACAGGAGTAGAATCTGAATCACCAGCCTGGTCCAGGGAAGTACTCCCTGTTCCCCACAGGTAAGGGCACCCTACCTATAAGCAGACATCAACTATCCACTCCCAAACAGGGAAGGTCACTACAAACCACCTCCCAACATTAGATTCACCAAAATGACAAGGGGACAACGAAAGAATGCTAACAAAAACCAAAACAGGATGGCATCTCCAGATCCCAGCAATCCTAATGAAAACAACCTGGAGAACCCAACATCAATGGATATACATGAAAACCACCTCAAATCCTTAGTAAGTAAGATGATATTGGAAGAATCAAATAAATTTTGTAAACAAATGCAGGAGGAAGCAAACAAGAGGGCTGATGACTTAAAAGAGTCATATAAAGAGGCATTTGAAGAATTTCAGAAAAACACAAATAACCAGATGAAGGAAATTATTAAAACAGTTCAAGACCTGAAGATAAAAATGGAAGAAATCATAAAAGAACGCACGGAAGAAAAACGCGATCGAGAAGCATCAGAAAAGAAAGCAAACATCTCAGAGGTGGCCTTATCTAACAGATTGCAAGAAATGGAAGAACGAATATCAGGACTTGAAGATACAATCGCACAATTGGAAACAATCATCCAGGATAATGCTAAATCTGAAAAGTTCCTGACACAAAGCGTTCATGAAATAAAAGACAACATGAAAAGACGAAACTTGAGAATAATAGGGATAGAGGAAAGAGAAGGTAACCGACTCCACAGCCCAGAAAATATCTTTAACCGAATAATAGAAGAAAATTTCCCCAATTTGAAGAAGGAGATGCATACGAACATACAAGAGGCCTACAGAACACCAAATAGAATAGACCCAAAAAGAAAATCTTCCCGCCACATAATAATAACAACACAAAATATACAGAACAAGGAAAAAATATTAAAAGCGGCAAGAGAAAAAGGACGAGTAACATATGAAGGCAAACCTATCAGAATCACTCCTGACTTCTTAGCAGAGACCATGAAAGCCAGAAGGGCCTGGACAGAGGTTCTGCAAACGCTAAGAGAACACAGATACCAGGCAAGACTACTATATCCAGCAAAATTATCAATAACCATTGGAGGTGAAGACAAGATATTCCATGACAAAAACAAATTCACACAATACCTAGCAACAAATCCGGCTTTACAGAAGTTACTAGAAGGAAAACTCCACCCCAACCGGTCAAACTACAACCAAAAATACATAAGAAATAAATAACTACACCATTGCAAAATCACAACTTCACAAAAACTCGATTGTTATAAATACCAAAAATGAAGGGACTTACCAATCACTGGTCATTAATATCTCTCAACATTAATGGTCTCAACTCTCCAATAAAAAGACACAGACTAACAGAGTGGATGCATAAACACGACCCAACATTCTTCTGCATTCAAGAAACACATCTCAACCACAAGGACAGACATTGCCTCAGAGTGAAAGGTTGGGGAAAAATATTCCAAGCAAATGGTCACAAGAAACAAGCTGGGGTAGCTATTCTAATATCTAATAAAATAGACTTTCAACCAAAATTAGTCAAAAGAGACAAGGATGGTCACTTCATACTTGTCAAAGGTAAAGTCAACCAGGAAAACATCACGATTTTGAACATCTATGCTCCGAATACAAGGGCTCCGACATTTGTAAAAGAGTTATTAACAAAGCTTGCCCCATTCATCGATACCCACACATTAATAGTGGGAGACTTCAACACCCCACTTTCACTCAAGGATAGGACTTTGATTTCAAAACTAAGCCGGGAAATAACTTCATTAACCAATGTCATGAATCAAATGGATCTAACAGATATCTACAGAACTTTCCACCCAAACGCAAAGGAGTATACCTTTTTCTCAGCACCCCATGGAACGTTCTCTAAAATTGATCACATAGTTGGTCACGAAGCAAACCTCAACAGATACAAGAAGATTGAAATAATACCTTGTATCTTATCAGATCACCATGGTCTAAGGCTGGTCTTCAACAACAATAGAAATAACAAAAAGCATACCAACACGTGGAAACTAAACAACTTTCTACTTAATGACACATGGGTCACGGAAGAAATAAGGGAAGAAATAAAAGACTTCCTGAAATTCAATGAAAATGATGGAACAACATACCCAAATTTGTGGGACACATTGAAAGCAGTGCTAAGAGGAAAATTCATAGCACTAAGTGCCTTTAAAAAGAAAATGGAGTCATCCCACATAAACAACCTAACAACACATCTGGAAGCCCTAGAAAAAAAAGAAGCAGAAACACCCAAGAGGAGTAGACGCCTGGAAATAATCAAACTCAGGGCTGAAATCAATAAATTAGAAACAAAGACAACAATCCAAAGAATCAACAAAACCAAGAGCTGGTTCTTTGAGAAAATTAACAAGATAGACAAACCGTTAGCCAATCTAACTAAAAGACAAAGAAAAGCTATCCAAATTAACAAAATCAGAAATGAAAAGGGAGACATAACAACAGACACCGAAGAAATACAAAGAATCGTAAGGACCTACTTCAAAGACATTTATGCCACAAAATTTGAAAATTTAAGGGAAATGGACAAATTTCTCGACCGATTCCATTTACCAAAATTGAACCAAGACCAGATAAACAAATTAAATAGCCCTATTTCGCCTATAGAAATAGAAGCAACCATTGATAGTCTTCCAACCAAAAAAAGCCCAGGGCCAGATGGTTTCAGCGCAGAATTCTACCAGTCCTTCAAAGAGGAGCTAATACCGATACTATTCAAGCTATTCCGAAAGATAGAAATGGATGGAATATTACCAAATTCCTTTTATGAGGCCACAGTCACATTGATACCTAAACCCCACAAAGACCCAACAAAAAAAGAGAATTTCAGACCAATTTCTCTTATGAACATTGATGCAAAAATACTCAACAAAATACTCGCAAAGCGAATACAACAGCATATCAAAGACATCATTCACCATGACCAGGTAGGCTTCATTCCAGGAATGCAGGGATGGTTTAACATACGGAAATCCATCAATGTAATCCACCATATAAACAAACTGAAAGAGAAAAACCATATGATCATCTCTTTAGATGCAGAAAAAGCATTTGACAAAATCCAACACCCATTTATGTTTAAAGTTCTGGAGAGATCGGGAATACAAGGCACTTTTCTAAACACAATAAAGGCTATATATAGCAAACCAATAGCCAACATTAAATTAAATGGAGAGATACTCAAGGAAATCCCTCTAAAATCAGGGACCAGACAAGGCTGCCCACTTTCCCCATACCTCTTTAATATAGTTCTTGAAGTTCTAGCCAGAGCAATAAGACATCAAAAGGAGATCAAGGGGATCCAAATGGGAAAGGAAGAAGTAAAATTATCCCTATTTGCAGATGATATGATAGTGTATATAAGTGACCCCCAAAATTCCACCAGAGAACTCCTACAGCTGATAAACACCTTCAGCAAATTGGCAGGATACAAAATAAACTCAAAAAAGTCAGTAGCTTTCCTATATACAAATGACAAACAGGCAGAGGAAGAAATTAGAAAAATTACTCCCTTCACGATAGCCACAAGCAATATAAAATATCTAGGAATAACCCTAACCAAGCAAGTGAAGGATTTATTTGAAAAAAACTTTAAACCTCTGAAGAAAGAGATTGAAAATGTCATCAGAAGATGGCGGGATCTACCATGTTCGTGGATTGGAAGAATCAACATAGTAAAAATGGCCATCTTACCAAAAGCAATTTACAGATTCAATGCAATCCCTATCAGAATACCTACTAAATATTTTGAAGATATTGAAAGAACAATTCTCAACTTCATATGGAGAAACAAAAAGCCCAGAATAGCAAAAACAATCCTCTACAATAAAAGATCCGCTGGAGGAATCTCCATACCTGATCTCAAGTTGTACTATAGAGCAACAGTAATTAAAACAGCATGGTACTGGCACAGCAATAGGCTAGTGGATCAATGGAATCGAACTGAAGACCCAGAGATGAATCCACACACATTTGCTCACCTGATTTTCGACAAAGAAGCCAAATCCATTCAATGGAAAAACGACAGCATCTTCAACAAATGGTGCTGGTCTAACTGGATGTCTACATGTAGAAAAATGCAATTAGACCCCTATTTGTCACCATGCACAAAACTCAAGTCCAAGTGGATTAAAGACCTCAACTTAAAACCACAGACATTAACCCAGTTAGAGGAAAAAGTGGGGAAGAGTCTGGAACTCATAGGCACAGGAGACAACTTCCTGAACAGAACACCAACAGCCCAGGCCTTAACATCAACAATTAATAAATGGGACCTCATGAGGCTGAGAAGCTTCTGTAAGGCTGGTGACACTGTCAAGAGAACAAAGCGACAGCCTACAGACTGGGAAAAGATCATCACCGACTCTTCATCTGACAAAGGTCTAATATCCAAAATATATAAAGAACTTAAGAAATTAAACACCACCAAACCAAATAACCCAATAGAGAAATGGGGTGCAGAGCTAAACAGAGAATTCTCAACAGAGGAATATCAAATGGCTGAGAAACACTTAAAGAAATGCTCGACCTCCTTAGTCATCAGAGAAATGCAAATCAAAACGACACTGAGATTCCATCTTACACCCATCAGAATGGCTAAGATCAATAACTCAACTGACACCTCATGCTGGCGAGGGTGTGGAGAAAGAGGAACACTCCTGCATTGCTGGTGGGAATGCAAACTAGTACAACCACTTTGGAAAGCTATCTGGTGCTTTCTCAGAAAAATGGGAATAGGGCTTCCTCAAGACCCAGCTATTCCACTCCTTGGAATATACCCAGAGGATGTACTACCACACAACAGGGACATATGCTCAACCATGTTCATAGCTGCCTTATTCATAATAGCCAGAACTTGGAAACAACCTACGTGTCCCTCAACAGAAGAATGGATAAAGAAACTGTGGTACATTTACACTATGGAATACTACTCAGCTATTAAAAACAAGGAATTTCCAAAATTTGTGGACAAATGGATTGAACTAGAAATTGTCATAATGAGTGAGTTCACACAGAAGCAAAAAGAGCTAAATGGTATATACTCACTTATATCGAGACACTAGCCCAAGGTGTACGTCCCCATGAAAAACTGTACCTACCAGAATAATGGGTAAGAGGGGAGGACATCCTATTGAAACTTTAGGTGTGAGAAGCCTGGGAGAAAGAGGAAATGGAAGGATCCAGTGGGTCCTGGAAAACTACAGGCGAGTCTGGGCCCTGGGGTCCTCCGCAAACTGTGGCAACAGCCAAGGAAAAAATAGGCAGTAAAAACCTTGAACCCCTACCCGGACTAGCCGATGGACATTCTCCACTGTTGAGTGGAGAAGAAGATCTAACTCTCACACAAACTCTGGTGCCCCATATTTGATCATGTCCCTTGGATGGAGATGCCTGGTGGCACTCAGAGGAAAGATAATAGCTCACCAAGGAGAGACTTGATACCGTATGAGCATATTCAGGGGGAGGAGATCCCCCTCAGACACAGACATAGGGGAGGGGAGTAGGGGGGGGAAGTGGGAGGAAGGGAGGGATGGGAGGATACATGGGATGGGCTAACAACTGAGATGTAATATGTATAAATTAATAAAAATGTATTAAAAAAAAAAAAAAAAAAAAAGCTACTGTCAATAGGGGAGGGGGAACTCGGCTGGGAGGAGACTCAGATAGCCTACAAAAAATTACATTCAGAGCTGACCTTTTAATTTCAATTACAGAAGCAAAAAAAAAGTGTATAAATTTTATCATCACTTGCTGAGAAGCATATGATAACTTAGAATAAAGACATTTTCAAATAGAGGTTTTGTTTTTCTTTTTGGTTGTGATGAGAATTGAACCCAGGGCCTTAGACATGAGAAAGCTCAGGGATAGGGTTACCATTGGGCTATACTGCTAAGCCATCATTTTCTGTTTTTAAATTACAGGGACTCTTATCTTGAGGATGTTCTTTAGGAGTATTACATTATATGGGCTAGAAAGGGTGAGACTAAACTGATTATGTACACTGGTGGGTAGACATAGCTGTACATTTATGAATTGTATGTGTGCATAGGCCAAAGCCAACATTACTTAGCTTCCTGTTTCACTCTCCGCCTCATCTTCAAGGACAAGACTCTATACCTGGAGTTCATCAATTCTGCTAGACTTGCTGGCCCGTGAACTCCAGTGATCCATCTGTCCCGCACTCCCCACTGCTAGGGTTACATACGCGTCCTATCTACTCGGCCTTTTAAGTGGACTCTGGGAATCAGAACTCAGAACAGCAGGTGCTTTATAAACTGAGCCATCTTCTTAGCTCCAAAACAGAATTTGAGTAGGGAATGATAAATATGCAGGTAATTGAAAATAAGCATTGATGGCTAGGAGTGTAATCCCAGCACTTGAGAGGCAGAGACTGGAGAATCAAGGTGAAAAGCCAAGCTACACGGTGAAATTATCACAAACAAATATTGATGGCATGTATTTAAAATATCTAATTTGAGATAGTAGAAAAAGAATAAATCAAGCACTATACAAGAATTCCAAGTTTCTATGCTAAGAGAGATATCAAAGATAGTTAATCATAAGGGTTTGCTACTGAGGAAGAGCATAAACATGCCTATAACTATTAGTTTAGGTGCATTCTTCAAAAACTCAGAAGACAAACACAGAAACATATTAAGTATCTTCTAAACTCAAAGAAAAAATAAGCTGCAATTAATTTAAAGAAGCCAAGGTAATGCAAGGGAAAAAAGGAGTGGTTTACAGAGAAAAATACTGAAATTCCACATCACAAAGTAACCATACTACTGTAAATTGACTGACTTTAAAAAAAATATATTTTATAAATTTATTCTTGTTACATCCCAATGGTTATCCCATCCCTTGTATCCTCCCATTCCTCCCTCCCTCCCATTTTCCCCTTATTCCCCTCCCCTATGACTGTGACTGAGGGGGACTTCCTTCCCTTGTATATGCTCATAGGGTATCAAGTCTCTTCTTGGTAACCTGCTATCCTTCCTCTGAGTGCCACCAGGTCTCCCCATCCAGGGGATGTGGTCAAATATGGGGCACCAGAGTTCGTGTGAAAGTCAGACCCCGCTCTCCACTCAATTGTGGACAATGTCCTATCCATTGAGTAGATCTGGGTAGGGGTTCGAAGTTTACTGCACATATTGTCCTTGGCTGGTGCCATAGTTTGAGCAGGACCCCTGGGCCCAGATCTGCCCAAACTTGACTGACTTTCCTAATTAAAAGGCACAGATTATGAGCCAGGAGAAAAGAAACCAGTACAATGCACAACCATACCATTAAAATTTTCCCTGTTAATGAGAAAAGCAAAGTTGAAAAAGGTACAACAGGCTACTGTTGATGAGAGACCAGTAATTAGCACCAGCTTACTCAATGACATTTGTGAAAAGGCCAGACACAATCTAGCACAGATGCATCTTAAAGAGCTCTTACAAAGAGTATTTGCCTTCCTTTTGCTAGTGCAAAAGCAGTGAATAAAACTCCTAGTAACTTCATACAAATAAGGCAGTGTCATCAAAGATCATGTTCTTCAGTGCCACATGCTTACAACTGGCATAGAGAAAAAAAGATTCCACTTAAGAATTTACTTGCTAAAAGATCCGACTACAGATCTGGTAGACCAGTACAATATCTGTGTGGCAAAGCCAGAAGAATCCATGGAACCTTTCTGCTGCATACTCAGGTGGTGTAACTGCCCAGAAAAGAAGATCTGTGTGAGGGTTTGTGTTACAAGTTGAAGTACCTACTTTCCTCATGAACCACCATTCTAGAACAACAGAGAAAGCCACTGCTTATAGCAATAAAGGAGTTGAAGCGAGGACTACCTACAAGGACTCCATGAGTAAAGTTAAACCATATTTTTCAGGATGCACAGGTGGCAAGGCAAAGATCTACCTATAAACCACAGTTGTGGCCATCATCCTGGGGGCAGAGAAGAATTATGACTAGGGATAGTATAAAGGGAGTTATGGGAAAATAGCAATATTTTATTTGTTAAGCTATTTTATAATTATTCATTTTATTTTCATTAACTTTACCAGGTAAACTTTATTTTTAAAATGAAGGAAAGCTCCATTATCATTATGGGGAACAATAATAAAACCCTAAAGTATTAACTAAAAATGTAGTATTTACTGATAATTAAATTAAAAGTTTTATAAGGCAAAATATACTCAGAAATCTAGAACAGTACCTACCAGAAATTTAGCTAGACATAATATATATTCTTACTCATGTAATAATGTCTCAAAATAGATAAAATAAGAATGAAGAACACTGTGAATAGACAATAAATCCATAATTGTAACATTTACTTTAATATACCAATTTGCAATCAAACAGATAATACTGTCAGTAATGGAAGACTGAACACACATAATTAATGCACGGTAATATGTATATATATGTGTGTGTAAACATAGTACTATATATGTGTATATATACACATATACATACATATACATGCATACACACATATATAAATAAATAAATAAATGTAAACTTTGCATCATAAACTGGAGGAGACAGATTCTTTTAAAATAAAGATTAGGTGATATTAAAAATTGGCACATTTTCTGGTAGTAACAGAATTTAGTTAAATTAATATTCTAAAGAATATTTTAAGGGATGCTGAAGCCAAACATTCTCCACCTTTGAGTTCTTTGACTTACTTATTCCTTTGAATATTTTGGTATTTTTTTCATCACTATGGAAGAATAACCACAACTTGACTACTTGTGAAATTTAAAATAGATCTGGGTTATCTGGAGCAGCAAACTGCTGGAGGGAACTACTATATTCATAGACACAAGGGGAGTACCCTCACTTTTTCACTCTATCAGGAAGAACGAAAGCAGAAGTGACCATAGGAGGTGTTATCTTAGAACAGGCTATCTGAGATGTCAGAGAGGCTCTGTCTTCCTGTCCAGACCCCACCTCCTTTCCTAACTGATAAGAAAGTGTCTATTATAGGAAAAAGGTTATAAAAATAAAACAAATCCTTAAGAGTTTTGAGAATGTAGGCTAAAATAATATGAAGTTATATCACATTACCTTGTTTGACATAAGGACAGAAACTATTCTCAGTAAAACAAATTGATGAATGCTAACCAATAAAATAAAAATGACAATTATGCTTTCCTCATCAAGGATAATATGAATAAAATATACACTTTAAATCTGGCTATTGATAATCTCTTAACAAATGCAACTGTGAAGTCTATACAATCTAAGCAATATGTTACCTATTTATAAAATTAAAGGAAACATTGAAACTGCCACAGTTAAAAAGTAATTCACACAATGACAGTGGAAAATAACCATAAAAATCACAAATACTATTAACCATATGTTTAAAAATACGTATGGCATTCTAATGTTGAGATTTTCATTTTATAAGTTCTTACAAATTTTTAAATGATTATCAGAGAAACGTTTTTAAAACTAATGAGAAATTTCTCTTATTGAGAAGCAGCAGTACATTTTATAGAAAACGTTTCCCATTTCTTAGACAAATGTAAACAGTTAGGTAGGTATGTGGAGGCCCCATCGACTTGCTTGCTCTCCATTTACTCCATGTCATTCTTCATGAGTATGCAGGATACCCTGTGATTATCTGATGCTGAAACCCTTTAGAATGTGTTCAAATCTAAAAAAGTGTAGCTAATTAAACAGTACGGAAGGTGATACACCCACTGTTAGGACTGTAAAGAGCACCTTAAACACTGTCCCCTGAACTCAAAGGCTTTTCAGGGATGCTTTCTATAGTTTGAGAAATCCTCCACGGGATGAAGAATATCTGGGGAAATGAAATGAACTGCATGTTTATTGGACAGGCTCAGGTCTATTCTAATCAGGCTCTTATGTGAGGGGCTAACCAATAGTTTTTCTCAAAAGAACTGAGAAGTCACAACTGGGGAGAGCACTAACAAACTTTCATGACTAAAGAATGAAACTCACAGTCATCTTTGTGTAGTAATGTAACAGTAGAATCTTATACAGAGTTTTTAATGGACCAGAGAAAGCAGGCAGTCCACAGAGCTTCAGAAAAATAAAATGAAAACTGCAAACTAAAAAGTCTTCATGAACATTTGATTGGCATTGACCAAAGTCTAGAGCTAGTTCTTAAAATACCTGTGTTCTTCAGGAAGAGAGCCTATCTGTTCTATTATTTTTGTATAATGCTTCATATGTTGCTGAAAAATATAAAAATTCAATTACTCTATCAGAATTTCTGGTGGTAGTTACATTTATTTTAATTTATAGATATACAACTAATAAAGATATATAACTGCTTTCTAAGTTTTTGTCTCTTAAGTCTAGAAAAGAAAATTTGTTTTGATTACATCTTATCATATTTAACAAATTCCAAAATATTAAAAAAATATATATATATAAAGAAGTAACATTATCCAATACAACAGGTGAGGGATATATACATAAAAACATTTAAAGTATTGTACATACACTATTAGTAGGAGAATGGTATCCATAAAGTTGAAGACGCTGACATAGAGCACAAAGGGCCAAATGAAGTGTCACATTTCAGAATGAACCCAAGTATAGCAAAAGAAAAAAGAAAAAGACGACAAAATAATCAATTAGGAAGGGCAAATCATTATGCTATATTCTCTATAAAGCACACACACACAAGTGAGATAAATGTTAAAGATGAGTAGCAAAGTTTTTAAAATCTAATGTAAATAAACATTAATTTGCTCATTTCAGCCATTTTCATTGTACATGAAAGAACTACCACTGTGAGTTAAACAGTTCCTCTTAAGTACAGACATTTCAAATATGAGGATGCTGGACTCAGCAGCATGACGGTGGCAATGGTAGGAGAAGCCTGCTTTGGAAGCCTATTCACTGCTCTTACTGCCATGACAGTAGATTGCGCTCACCTATAAAACACTATTAATACTTACCTGGCCGAAATGAGATGGGACTACAGGAGAGCAGCTTAGAGCATAGTGTGTATTTCAGAGTTTTAATGACATGGACGTAGTTAAAAATTTTTATTTGTATATGCTAATTTTCAGTTAAAGAAGTTTGCTATTTGCTATTTGCTAACACTTTACAATGTTTACTACATTTTTACAATTATATATTATACTAGTGAGTACCTAAGTATTTTAACTTATTTAATCCTCATAGCATTCATTACAGGTAGTGAGCACATTATTCTGTCATCTCAGTTGGGAACCTATAAAAGCTGGGACTGCGAGGTTAGGAGTCCTAGTGAAGACCACAGAGGCAATGCACCATAGAGGCAATATGCAAACCCTCCAAGCCTGGCTCGTGAGCCTGCTGTACTTTCCGTTGGGGGCTTTGTGTTGCTTTTTCCTCTATGATAAATTTTAGTTGCTTCAAGTTCAACCTAATGTTTAGAATATCATTTCTGTCAACTTGCCAAGACCATTTGCATTTACTTGAGTTTCTATAGATAAATTAGCATAAAATCAATTCAGATTTGTATTTTTTAAACTATGACCAATGCAGTGAAACCAAGGACTGTCACTATCAAATACAGTCACGAGTTCTGTGTAAAGTTCTGTGTTTCTGAATGGTGTTGTCAGTGAGAGGTCACTGAAAGGAACATCTGAGAATGTTTAGCTTTTAGCATGATTAAGATCAACACCTCTGAGGTGCCTGGGATATCAATTAGTGTAATGAAATCCTTCACATATATAAAGTTGTATACAACTTTGTGTTATATTTACTTGTTTTTGAAACTAAGTTTATTTCCCAATATATTTGTTAGGGAATGTATCAGTATCATATGTATATAAGGTATCACCTAGGATAAGCTGATATAGATTTCATAATTTACCTAGACTTTGCCTAACTAATCCAAGTTAATGTGATTTATATCACTATTATAAAATACTTACTTTAAATGTGTCTCAAAATTCCTTTATCTTGTCGTTTGTGTTGATACTGTAGCATTTCCCTGTTGTATGGCAGTTTTTCTCCTTTGTTATGTGATCTATATATTTTAATAAGTGCTAATGACTAGAATCATTCTAATTAAGCATTTGTTACATGTCAATAAACCATACCATATTTTTTGGTACATAAGGAGCAAATGAATAAATTAGATGGATAAAAGTATGGAATTCAGAGATGAACTACAGGTTCAAACTGTACCTTTGTCATTGAAGAGTATTACAACTTTGGATACTTTATAATGATTAGTTTTCTTATCCTTGGTTATGGACAACAGGAAGGTGGCTGCATAGAATGACTGGGAAAATGCATGAAAAGCACACAGCCATGTGAACAGTAGTAAGGGCTTAGGACAAATCTGTGATGTTTATTATGTGAACTGGCTGTTGTTAAGACTAAATTATTTGGAACAAATACAGTGAAGACTGAAAAGATGAAATAATGTTAATTCTAACTTCAGAACAAGGTACTAATATGTAATCCAGAAGAATCTATACTACTTCTAAGAGATGCAGATAGCTTACATTACTTCTTTATATTTACCATTCATTATGTTAAATTATCATTAAATTCATTCACATAATTAAATCTTTGCATATTCACCTTTAAATTTTTACATGCATAATGATATTATTAATATTTTATATGATATATACCCTTCAAATATCACAGATAACAACAGTATGGATGAAAATGACTTAATGAATATGACTGTGGGTACAGAAATTTAATATCAATATTTAACAGAAATATTGATATTGATGTGTAAGATACTGAAGTAATTTTTCTACATTAAACCTTCAGAAAGTTTTCAGTAAGTGAACAGATCCAAATTCTAAGTGGTACACTGTATTAACATGTACAAAATAATTCTCACCTGGAAAAGCCCACCTGAAACTACTATATAGCATTTCTTACCAGCAGTGCACGTTTTTCTTCATCTCCTTTAGTTTCTCTCTTTTCATTTTTTTTCCTGAATATCTCCTGAAGCTATAAGGAAATAAATCAGGAATCAAATTCCATCAGAATTTTAAGGTACCTATGTATTACTCTGTTTAATATATCCTAAAAATAAACAAAACAGTTTCACTAACATTTAATATACAATAGATATATTTTATGAATGCAGTATATTTTGCAAGAAAAATATATCCTTTGGTACTAGCAATTCACAGTTACGCGAATATTTAATATTACAGTTTTACTTGATCTCTATAATACAAAGACATTGAGTCTGAGGCACATAGAGAAAGAGATGAAACCTGTTGGGCTGTAAAGAGAACTAAAGCAGTCCTCAAGATCTTTGGGTTTGATTCCAACTTTTGTCTCACATTAAAATGTTATTGTAGTAGGCAGGTCACTAGACTCTACTGCCTCTACCTTGTTTGTTTGGAAAAGGTCAAGATAACCTGTAAAGTTCCTGCAGTAACTGTGCATGTTAGAGAATAGACTGCTGGCACCATTCCTCAGATAGGTTAACTATCTAAGGCTCATTTAAAAAAAATAAGGAATACCCCTACCTTATAGAGGGCTATATAAAATAAATATCAAAGCTAAATACCTAGTATTTTGCCTACTACTTCTCAATAAATGGTAGCTAGTACTATAAACAGTATTATTTATTCTTTAATATTCTGTGGTTTTTTAAAAATGGAAGCCCACTGTGGAGGACAAGAGGTCCTTGTGCTCACAGATAAGCACTAAAGAAACCAGGAATGTTAAACATACAAGATTGTCTCTCTTCAAAGGAAGACATGAATATACTGTTTTAAGCCTAGAAAGCTGGGAATGGAGGTGGTTAACAGCATGTGACCTCTGTGCTATCTGTATGGCCAGGGCCACACCTGGCTCCCCCAGACTCTTACAAACAGGAACAAAGGCAGTTTATAGCCTGCTGACCTTTGTGCTATCTATATAAACAGGATCATAGGAGATCCTTTCCCAGAGCCTTAAGATGTCACATGTAGTCAATTTATAGAAGCCATCTTTATGTAAGAGGCCACATATACTTTATGAAGAGTTTTGATGTGGTCATGCCTTAAGCTTTATTGTGCACAAGAGACTGAATTAATTATTACCAAGGATCATTTTCCAAATTGTGCTGTGCTTAACTATACCTAAAATAAACTGCCTGGTGTCAGGCTGTAGGAACCACACCAGCTACTGAGTCGTGCTAACTGGACATCCTTCTTGCCTCATCCTCTGTTGACTGCGGTGTTTGCAAAGACACCTTTACTACACATGTATTTTGCCAGTTCTCTGGATAGTTGATTAGCCTTGTTTATGGAATTTGGACAATAATCCCAACTCTATTTCATTTTCCTCTTTTTCAGTTATTTTTTACTTAGCATACTAGTGTGTGCACATGTGCAAGTGTATAGAAGGTAGAGGTCAGTACTGGATGGCTTCCTCAATCATCTCCCCCTCCATTCTATTTTTAAAGAGCTATCTTGATGAACATGAAGTTTACATATTAGCTAGACTACCCAACCAGAAAGCCCCAAGGATCTTCCTGTCTCTGCTTCCTCAACCCTGAGGTTATGGCGTGGGCAGCAACCACTTTGCTGTCTAAGCCACCTGCCTAGCACCTCTGTTTCAGTGTATACATTAGGAATTGAATGTCAAGTTACTCCTGCTTTCAGAAGTCTTTGCAAATAGACAGGTAAACATCGCAGCTGAGGCGGCAGTGCAGCAGCTTGAACAGCAGGTTACAGCTTTAGAGAAAGGCAGCTCTTGCAGAGTCTATATGAAAACAGGTAGGAGGAGATGTGAATGCCTCCGACTTCATCCCACAAGCAACAACATTCCAAACGACACAGGCATAGGGAGCATTCGAGGAATGGCATCTCCAAATCATTATAGATACAGAACGCTTATCAAAAATCATTCAGATAAACAGGTCTGTTCTGAAATAAAATAGCTCTTTAGGTGCCACCTTTTCTCTTACTTTTAAACAGGAGAAGATATGAAAAGATGGAACTGAACATTGATATTCATGGCAGATTTTGTTATTATAAAGAAATTAATTAATAATCCTTTTAAAATCAGAAAACAGAGGAAGCATTTTGTTACAGAAACAGACATAGGATACACAGGTAAAAGAAAAAATTGTAAGAGGAAGTGGGAAAATGAGTCAGCAACTAAAGACACCATCAGAATACACAACAGAAGAGGAAGAGCAGAGGTCAATGCTCTTGGTCAGAGACTAGGAAGGAAGCTGGAAGTAGGTCCACACACTTGAAATATTAGGTAACACTGAATGACAGGGAAAAGGAAAGATGAGTGAAAACTGATAAAAGAAAAGCTCCTATGGCCAAGCGCTATAATACAAGCTGAATAATAGTTAGAAAGACATAATCTCAGGCCTGTCTTTTACCTATCAAAGAGAAAGTATATGATAAATTATGAACTTCCAACTATATTTATCTTTAAACATTCACTATAACTTATATTTCTATAACATAAATATTATTTGAAGTATATATTTTCTAAGTAGATTCAGGTGAAACATCACTATATAGTAATATTCCTAATAACACAAAACATAGTAATATAAGTAAGCAATGTCTAATTATTAGAAAATGCAGTATGTACATACCACCAAAAACTCTTTTTTATCCACCATCTCATTTCCATCAGTGTCAAACATGTTGAAAGCTATTCTAAAACCTGCATGTGGCTCTGCCAGAAACAAAAAACAACCCAGAACAAGTTTTCATAAGTACAAGTATGTGTACTTCAAAGTACAAAATCCATGCCTTCGACAGATATATACACTACACAAAATAACCAACAAATGAAAAGCAAGGTTACTATAAGTTACATAGAGTCAAAGTTATGCTTCATGTATTGCAGACTAGTCACAGAACTGACAGTAAGCTTTCTAAGTACCTGACTGTTACTTATTGCATTACATTAAGTAAATACTTGACAATTATCCTCTAAAAAATACCTAAATTCTGTTTATTTGTTACAAAAGATTATGAGGTCACTGTATTTGAGTATTTTCAAAAAATTCAACTATGTTCAACTATTTGAAGTGGCTGAAGAGTAAAAACATAGTATACTACTAATTCCAATTCTTCAGAGTATTTAGCTGAAATTACCTGAGAATAAATGTGATTATGAGAGGGTATAGATTTGGGGTTAAACTTCAAAAAGCTTCAAAAACCAGAAGCTTTTATAAAATATTTGAATGTGTAATCCCAGGCACTCTCAAATCTGAGAAACAAGTCTTTTTGTAAAAGACACTCATATCCTACTGTCCTGTGAAGTGATTTAATTTTATGAACCTTTTCCAGAAGCCCCACGCAGCATTTTTTGTTCTCTTAATTTCTAGAGTAGAAATAGGAAAACCTGGACAGAAGACTCCGAGCTCAGTGCAGTGCATGCTTTTTAGAAAAGACTTGACCTTTCCCTTTGAAATAGCTAAATTTTGAATGCCACTCCCCCCAAGTAAACTTGCCAGTCCAGTATGAAATCCTGAACTTCACAAAGAGTTAGAAAGCTGTACTTTCTTAATCCTTCACAACCATCTCTAGGAATAACAAGTGAAAGTTGCTCCTTTATGATAGCTTATGTTTATAGGCATTTGAGAAAAACTTGCATTTAGTTTTATTATCATAAATAATGACACCATAATTGATAAGCAAGTTTTACATTTTTAAAAGATTTTCAAAATGTATATAATTATGTGTAAAATAAGTATCATCACAGACTTAGATTGGCGTCATCAACTAGTGTTCAATCTGGATTAATCTCAGGGAGCCCTGCCATCAATGGCAGAATATTTGTTTTTCAACATTTTATTCTCACTATGAAAATAAACAACATAAGAGAAAATAAAACATAATTTTGACATATGCATGTATTCACATGTTCACATCCCCCTTTCTCCTGTTACATCATTCATCACTAAGATAAGAATAGCATAGAAGTGTACATTTTCTAAGCGTTGAGAGAGAACTTTAGAATGAGTTTTACTAGTATTCTCACTTGTGTACAACTTCACAGATTTCCTCATCTGAAATCTTCTAAAGTAACATTCTTAAAGGGTAGTATGAATAAGACATTGTTCATGTTACAGATGGCCCAAAGGGGTAGCATTTAGCTATTACAGACCCTTCATGGCAGTATGGAAAGACTGACCATGTAAACCAGTAATTTCAAATAATCTAAGTTCCATGAAGAAAATAAGAGTGTGATGAAGGGATTAAGAGAGAAGGGCAGGCGAGCTATTTGAGGAGTGGAGCCAAGTGAGGACTACTGTGATTGAAAAGAAGCATGAATGACACATTCCCAGGAAGCTCTTGGGCAAAGCGCTGATGGCTCAAAGAGCAGAGAGTACAGAACTCAAAGGGCAGGATCTCCTCCATGGGAAGGGAGTTCAAGAAATGGTAAAGGCCAGGTGCTGAAGCACAGTGAGTACAGCACCAATTTCATCTATTGGATGAAAAGAAATTGAACCAAAAAATTTAGTAAACCTTCCATGTATTTCATAAACACTGCTGCATGTGCCAGAGAGAGAGCAAACCACTGCAGCGGATGGATGATGAGTTTTTAGACAGACTCTCCTCAGATAGGGGACTCTAGACTTACTACTCTTTCACATTAGAATTACAGAAAACCTGTCAAATGCATATAATAAAATCTTTACAAATTACTATAAATCCTGACCTTTGGGGTCTTATGTAGCTGAACCCCCCAAAATAATACATTTATAATTAGTAAACATTTTATTATTGTCACAAGGCAAATACATATGCTTATGACTCTGACAGTATTATACTTAACATTTTTCCTGTGATATTTAGGCATGGATTTGTAAAAGAGCCAACATACACATAAGGTAAATTTCAATACTATGCTAACCTAAGAAAGATTTATTTTTAAGATCATAAGAAAAATGTATATAGAAATCAATGTAATGAGTGTACTTACTTGTTAAAATACATAATAGAAAAAGATATTCTGTGTAAGAAATCACACCTAGAAAACAGTAACAATTATGCTTTAAAATATTAACTTATATTTCATATTCATCAAAGTAAAATACTGTATACAATAAAACTATGAATAAGGCATATACTAAATATTGTTTTAAATGAGACTACGATGTTATAAAATCATTCATTTTAATTACATTGTTCTACATGCCTCTATAAAAATTCCTACAAAATCTCCATTCATAATAAATATACTGGCAACAAAAGCAAAATGTTACTGTTTATTCACAGCTTAACTTTTAAACTTGTTACTTGTTGTTACTATATGAAACTGAGACTGGAAATACTATAAAGAACTTAGTCATTTTTTAGTAATACTTGAATAAAACATTTACATTTACTTGCCTAGAAATTTGATATGTACCTTTCAAAAAAAAACCTTACACTTACCTTTTTTCTGTCAAATGATCATTTGCTACTTTTATAACAGTTATTGTCCTTAACTGACTCTTAAGTTTTTTTTTTAATTCAATGGCTCTCACCTTGTGTTTTCTGCATCGTGAATTCTCTTTACCCTCTAATTATAAGTTCACCAAGAATTTGTATGAAGTAAATAAATATACATTTTTCTCTGCCTTTCACTTAAGGCTCCTCTTCTTTACTCATAAAACTAGAATTAATAGCTTAATTGATAAAAAAGAAGACTAAAAAAATTAAGTTTTGGAATAAGTCTACAATATTTACCTAGACTGCAGTCAATCTTGATGTTTGGCAATAGGTATGGAACCCCCCCACACACACACACAAATCTCCACTTATCTGATGTTCTTTGAGGCTCCACTCTTTGTTATAAAACAAATAGAGTAGGAGTCACTGTCAGGTGGTCTGTCACAGACATGAAGGGAACCACTCACAGGCTCTGAAAGCATTATCTTTTGTTTATACTAGAATACTGTGCCCTATAGACAGATAGTTCTGGATGACTGCCATGAATGTTATGGGAGAAAGATTCTGAAATGGTCAATGCCTGTAAAGATACAATTACTGAAGAGTCTTCTTACTGTTCTAATTCACTTAGTGGGTGACAAAGCACTATAGGTGATATAAAGTACTTTTAAAGTCCCATATAATTACTGACAATTAATTCAAGATTTCCTTCATGTAAGGATTACTTAACAGGAGGACTATTTGACTGCAAAGGGTCATAGCAATCATTTGTCTGTAGGGCTGGCTGCCTGGCTAGTGAGATGGATTAATATGCACACAGGAAGGGAGAACCAAGTGATATAAGTTAGTGAAAATGGTCAAGGAAAGAGACAATGTTGCTGAAGATGAACTATAGATTCTTAATGCTTCCTAGCTATAATACAGAAAACCAGAAAAAAAATTAGAAGATCAACCTTCTGATTTAATTAAGGCTATACAGGACAAAAAAAATACCAAAGACAAATGCTACTATACAGTAATGGTACATTCTTTTTTAAAAGTTATTTATTTAGTCATTCACTTTACATCCCATCTGTAGCTCCCTCTTTCCTCTCCTCCAGTCCCACACTCCTTCCTTCTTCCCCCTCCTTTTCTCCTCCCCTTCAGAAAAGGGGAGCCCCAACCTACCCATTCCAGCAGTTAAGTCACATCAGGACTCAGCGATCCTCATCCACAGTGGCCTGGCAAGGGATCACTCCAGTGGAGAGTGATCGAAAAGCAAGCAACCAAGTTTATGTCAGAGACGGCCCCCGCTCTCCTTACTAGGAGACCCACATGAAGCCTGAGCTGCCCACTGAGTACATATGTGTAGAGGGCATAGGTCCAGTCTATACACTGTCCTTGATTTGTGCTTCTGTGTCTGCAAGCCTCCCCATCCCCTCCCCCCCCCCCCCCACTCCTGGGCCCTGGTTAGCTGGCTCTGTTGGTGTTCTTGTGGAGCTCCTGTACCTTCCAGGTCCTTCTATCCTTCCTCCCACTTTTCCAAAAGGCTCCCTGCCCTCTGCTCAAATTCCCATCAAAATACCAACACAATTTTTTACAGACCTTTAAAGAATAATTCTAAATTTCATATGGAAAAACAAAAAACCCAGAGTAACTAAAACAAGCCCATGTAGTACTGGTCCAGTCTTTAGAAGTAAGGGATAAAGAAGATCTCAACTAAATTACAGTAGTCAGGAGGCTTAGGCGGGAGGACTGTAAGTCCAAGAACAATCTTGAGCTGCTTAGAGAACCTTTGTCTTAAGTAGAGGAGAGGAAAGGAGAAGAGGTGACAACTAGGTTTTGGAAATTCAGTTAAAAATTTTAAGAATTTCCTTAAAAGCATGGAATTGCTAAATTACTATTTCTTGAACTGTTACATGTTTTCATAAGTTTTATATATTGCTTATAAGAAGCTGCTTAGAGTGAAGGGATAACAATCAGGCTTTAATATGAATAAAATATAATAAATAAATCAAGTAAGTAAGAAAGAATCTGTTTAATATTTTACTAAGTAATAGCTAAGAAGATAAAATCCATTTTTAGTTTAATATTTAGTAGCTTTAAAGAGTTAGCTTTAAACATTTCCCACCACTTAACCTTTATATATACATAAATTAAGTAGTTCAGTATTTCTCTAACACCTAGCAAGTTGGTTTTAAATCTTAGAAGACCATGGTTTAATGATCTTGCCAATATCAAGACTATGAAGCTGGGCAAGTGTCACACACCTGTAATCCCAGTACGTGGGAGGCAGAAGCAGGCGGACCTCTGTGAGGCTAGCCTAGTCTACAAAGAGAGTCCAGGATAGCCAAGGTTACACAGAGAAACCCTGTCTGGAAAAACCAAACAAACAAACCAAACCAACCAACCAAACAAAACAAAAAAAAAACAGGAAAACCCCCCAAAAACCAAAAACCAAAACAGAAACAAAATACAACAAAACAAAAATAATAAAACCTTCAAAACCAAGACTATGATACAGATACAAAGTATGCTGTAGGTTATCAATGGCAGGTATAGTTATTTAATTTTGACTAATACAAATAAGCTTCCATTCCTCAGATGTTCAATAATCACAACTGGCCAATGGTTTCTATACAAAACAAAAAAGAAATATGAACACTTTTATCACTGCAGTTTTGCTGAAAAATGCTAAATGAATATTCTCACCTGAAAAATAAACAAAAGCAAAAAGAAAAAACACATAAAAGAGAATATGCATCCAACACCAGGAGGGTTGGGTCTTCCAGACAAACCTTTTCTTAAGGAAAGAGGACTTTCTTTTTCTATGCATTTGCTTTTTGTTTTTGTTTGTTGGTCTTTCAGATTATATTTGATCCAATCTGTATTTTTTCAAAATTATGAAGGCAAAAATTTTAAGATTCATTATACTTAACTCTTTCTTTGCAGTTTAGAACATTTCCAATGTTATTATCTCACTATAAAATATGAATATATTTTCTAAGAATATCTTTGTTTTATGAGATAAGTCTTTGCTAGTCTAGTTTGGCTTCAAACTTAAAATCCTCCTTCTTCAGGTTCCTGAGAAGCTGAGATTATAAATGTACCACCATACCCAGACCTCCAAGGAGTTATTTTAATATACCTAAAGTCTGGTATTTAAATCCTAGTTAAAAAGAAATGACCACAATAAAAGACACGTGTTTTTCATTCAGATTCCATGTGGAAAACTGTGAGAATATTATAAAAGAAAACTTAGATTAAAAAGGACAATATTTTGCTTTTTTTTTCTTTTAATCAAGGCACATGTAACACAGGCTAGCCTTGAACTTACTATGTAGCCGAGGCTAGCCCTATATGCCAGCCTTATCCTCCTGCATTCACCTCCCCAGCACTGGGATTATGGACACACCATAATACCTAGATAGGCCACATAATTTTATTGCAAGCTAATGTCCATATTAACCATCTACCGTAGGGACACAGGTGCTGGTAAGAGAGAAAGTTGAAACAGGAAGCTTTTACAGTGAGTGCTGTATTTCAAACTTGGCTGCTAACATTGAGATGTAACAAGAATAAATAAAAAAAAAAAACTTGGCTGCTAAAAAACATACCCCATAGCCTTGTGTAGTCATTAAGTATAATTCCCAGAAGCAAAATTACATGAAGAAAACTAACATTTGGATATCTACTATTTTTAAAAAGTACTTTCTATGAGTAAATGTAAAACGCTTTTCAGTATGGTTGAAAATAATGAAGCCAAAGAGGCCATGAATACACACACATACACACACACACACACACACACACACACACACACACACACACACACTATAACATAGTCCTTACTCACGCTATACCAAAATAATTATTATTTACCCAGAAAAATTTGCATTTGGTGGTATTATATATTATAAATATATAACATATCTATTAAATATATTTATTTTTACTATATATAATAAACTGTTAATTAAATACATATCTACACACATAAATATTAAAATGCATAGGGATGAAGGTTAGCGTACCTCTTTCTTTAAGATTTCGAAAGAGCTTTGATGACCCCTTCCAAACTGGTGGTGTTTCTGAGAGCATCTGACTTAATTCCTATAAAGATGGATTGGAACACTGATTAGTAGTCAAATCACTTTCTTACAACATGAATCTTAAAAAAAGTAAGCATCCTGCCCGTGAAATTCTCCATTAAAAGGATCAAAAATGTGACATTAATGATCTTATTCCATATCTGTGTTTCCTTCCACCACAGTATTTAGCCATAATGCAAATATCAAATAAATGATAAAGATGTTATATTAAACTTAATTAGAGCTATTCAAAGCTTCAGCTAAATTTACTAACTAGATGAATATTAGCCAAGATGATTAAGTTAAGATAAAATAGCAAGTTTGGGTTCTGGAACGAGGAACAAAGGGGTTGTATGTAGATTTCCTCAGTAAAGTCAGGTGACCAGCTGGCTCCATGTTCTTCTTTGTTGCATGCCTAGTTCTATCTGAGACTGAGCAAAAGAAACAAGTGAGTGAAAGAATATGCTAGAAATGAATTGAGCGCTTTAATGGTGACCCAAAGAATCTTAATGCTGAGAAAACTGGAAATATTGATTTGTACTCAACTTTCTACAAGTAAATTATCATTGCTGGTGAGAAATTGAAGAATTTAAACAGTTGAATCATTGCTTATTTAAAAATATTTTAATATATTATGCATATTCTGCAAAAATAATAAAAACATCAGAGCAAAAATTAAAATATGGTTGATGGTTAGGAAAACTAGTGAAAGGTCTTGGTAAAATAATGAAATAATTTGAAGTTTAAAAATTACTTTTCTCAATAACACATTTTTAGTAATACATTTTAAAATAAAGAAACCACTTCTAATTTTAGATCTAATCTTTATTTGTCACCCTTTGTTTCCAACAATCGTGGTGTCATCTGCAAGCTTACAGAAATGCCGAATGCCAGCACCTTCTGAATTAGACACGGGTTCTTCCTAGACCTCTGGGTGATGTCGGTGCACATTCGAGTTTGAGAATACTTCACACAGACTTTTCTGTGGAATCCAAAAGATGCTCTGTGATATTTAAAACAATATTTTTACATTGCAAAACCGAGGTATCAGGGAAAAAAATCCCTGAGATGTGAAACGCAGGAACATTTTTAGGGGCTTTATAGACTCCCAGATGTCCATGTTTGGATTCTAGCATTCAGTTCCTTCTGAGCTTTATCTGCACGACAGGCAGCAGATGCCACATGTGATGAGCAGTGTCTTGGGGGTGGGGCAGAGGCAAACAGGGAAGACTGCAGGTGTGAATGATGAGAAACTGGGATATTTGCCATTTAGACGAAAATAAATGTATATATTGTTAAAGTAAAAAAAAATTTAAGAATCAACACATTTCACATACTTAAAATTTATACCATTTCTGATGAATATAGATTAATTTTTCCTATTATAACTATGTCCTTTAATCTCTATTCTGATTTTAAAAATTAATTATCTTTATTGAGAGAGTCCTCTATGTGATTAATAATGGACTCATAATAGCTCATTTAATTCTACTAACCTATTCTCACACACATTTTAACTGAGCCCTAAGTTGGGTAAGTAATTTGCTCATTAGACACATAGCAGTAAATTACAGAGACTGAAACTCATTGACTTCAAGAAGTTTCTCTCTCTCTCTCTCTCTCACAAGAATACATGCTCCAGGCCTAGATCATCTGGTTGTTATAGTAATCATTTTTGTTATGTGCCAATTTTGATTTTTAATGTTTACCAAAGTTTGTATATATTCATTCATGCTGGAAATTTGTTTCCTTGCTGTCCATACCTAATCCTTTCTATATACTACTCCGCTACATAAAATGCATTTGGCCTTTGTCTCTAGCTCCTGGGAGGCAAAGACATGGTCAGCTGTTTGATCACTTCCACCTCAGATATAACACGCACACAGGAAGTCACTATGCTCACTGGAGCCTGGTGAAGAAGCTGGGAGGCGACAAAGCCTGACTCCCCATGGAGAGAGGGCAGATGCTCCTCAGCAGGGCACGCCCAGACCCAAAGCTTTGCTCTTCATTTATGTTCTTATCTGTACTCACAACTATAGCATTTCTGAGTTCTATGAGTCATTTCAGTAAATTAAGAAACCAATTGGGAACTGAGGGAAAATCCTGGAACTGTAGCCAGTGAGGTCTGGAGACCTCTGAGGTTGGGGTACACGTCAGGAAAGAAAGCAGTATTTGGGGGTTCTATATCTTCAAATTAGTGGAGTCAGATACCAAACATGGGGTGTCCAGTGTCAGAATTACTTGCCGTACTGCAAGAAAGGAACAAATACACATTTGCTGAATTAATTTTACCTTCCTAATATTATAGGTTTTTTTAACGTAAAGTACTTAAATATTTTCTTCAGTATAGTTTATTAATCATATAGTTAGTGCATGCACACATACTCTTTATCCCCTGGCATGGAAATCGTAGGGTTGGAAAATTATATTTGAAGAGAAACTAAATTTCAATTTTACTTAATATTTATTCTTTTAATCTAACTCTATCATAAACATTTTATTATTTTAAGTATTAAACCTATTCCTTGTCTTTTACATAATATGGACATATTTTTAAGTCACTTAGCTTTAATTTTGTTATTAATGCCTATAAAGTTTATAACATCACTTCTGGAAGTCAGCTGTTTACATTTTTAAAATACTAAGGACACAAAAGATGTTTTTTGATATTGTATTCATCAATGTTTAATTTATTTAAATGTAAAAAACAAAAGTCTTGGCCGGGCGTGGTGGCACATGCCTTTAATCCTAGCACTTGGGAGGCAGAGGCAGGCGGATCACTGTGAGTTCCGAGGCCAGCCTGGTCTACAAAGCAAGTCCAGGACAGCCAGGGATACACAGAGAAACCCTGTCTCAAATAACAAAACAAAACAAAAAACAAAAAACAAAAAAAACCAAAACCCCAACCCCCCCAAAAAAATCAAAACAAAAGTCTTAAAATATAAGCTTTCATAACTACACTTTGCCTCAATTGTCAAGCATCACTCATCACACAGCCTGTAGAAAAATCCACTGAGGCTGAATAAAAAAATAGATTCTCAGGATGAGGAAAAGTATTGTTTTCCTAGGTCCTAGAAAACATCAGCGTCCTGCCAGTTGTTGTTTGCTCAGCCGTATCTGTTAGGTCTAAAGCAGGATACATACACTCTAATACACTTGCTCATTTTATTCTGTAGTACTGTTATCCAAAGTATGAAATTTTACAATTATTTGATCAATTTCTCCAATAATTATATCATTTCTAAATTTTTGGCTATTCTATCTATTGTGTCAGGAAACATGAATAAGGTAGAGAGTGTAAACATTTAAACTATTCTGTAGCATATATACCTATAAATATGATCTCAGATACACACTGTAAATTTCCTCAGCCATTACCAAATCCCTCTCCAAACTAAAGAGATCATGTATTTTTTCAATCGGCTCCTTCATGCGCTTGCTCATTACTGACACGTCACTTTTCTGGAAGCTAGCCATCTAGTACGTGTGAACTAGACCATCATTGCTCTAATTTGCATATCTTTAAATTGAAAACCATAATCTATTTTGTTGTCATTATATTAGAGTAAGATTAACACTACTCTTGCTTTGGCTGTCCATTTATTTCCTATTGCGATGATAATCTTTTTAATATCAGTTTATACCAGTTCTAAATGACTATTAGATCTTTTAAAGTTGCTTTTGGATAATACATTACAAAAGCATTTCCCTATGTATCAAATATTTTTAAGTGTTGTTTAGTGAAAGTTTAACTATTCAATTTAGTAAAATTAGCTAGTAATTTCCTTTGAATAAAGTCTTGTTTAACAACATCCTCTCATGTGTTCTTCAGTTTTTGCTTTTTGACATTCAGAATTTTTAATCATAAATAAAAACAATATAAAAATAAATCAAAACAAAAATCCAGCTGACACTGAGAACTCTGATATTACCCTTGGTGATTTCTTATGTTCATTATAACACTCTTTTAAACATTTTTTGGAGTTGGGGCATCTTGGGCTTCTTTTGGAGTTGGATAAAAGCTTCTGGCACAGTAATCAAAACAATTATTTTCTTTTGTGGGATCCAAGTACCAATCCTTTTCTTAAGGGTAGAGTCTCCTTAATTGTAGCAAATTGGGTCTAACCTATTCCATCCACAGAAAACATGACAAGCAGGCTGACCTTTCAGCTAAGCTGTATCTGTGAGGAGAGTTCACTTTTTGCTTTGAAATTCTAAGGTGGTAGGACTCGAGATTTGGGTGGGTAGAAGTTATAGTTTTCACCACATTTTGAAAGCAACATAGAAGGTGCTACTCTGAAATACTCTGAATTATTACGAAAAACATTTCTGGGTAACAACTGCACCACTGACATTTTGGTAACAAGGACTGAGACATTGCACTGTATTCTCTTCTTTTCCTGTACAAGGAAACATTTGTTATACTTTATAATGCTCTAAAATTCAAAGAATATCCAGTTCTGGACTTTAAGTTATATTTATGTGGATGGGGATGTAGTCCTGAGAATTAATAAGGGTAAAAATATAACTAAAAGCAGAGACAATTATGGGTATCTCCAATTCTATTTCCCAGTTCCCCAGAACATCTTACTTATCTCCACTACTTTTGAGCAAGAAGACATTATCCCTTTTGATACTAACAACACACTAATATGTTTACAAGTGGAAGAATAAGACTGCCGATATATACACAACCCTTGAATGTTTTTAATTCCAACCAATTGTTCACTAGGCTATCAATTTATTTATACAGCTGACAGCATTTGATACATAATAGGTTATTTGAACATAATTACCATATATGAGAATGAATCATTGGTAAAAAATGAACATTGTTGGTATCTATACTGTTGTGAATACTGTATTTTTACATATTTTAAATTATTTTGTATATATACATAATTATAGTGCTATATTATATGTTTATCCTTCTAAGTATATGAAATATTATTCTATGAAGAGTAAAGTAACTAGCCATGATGCTTAGGAAAAAAAATAACACAATCCATCTGCAATTAGCTTTCATATCTGGTGGTGGGTTCTGAAGACTAGTATCCTTTGCCCCATCTTACACATGATGGGGGAATCAGTATTTTCTCTACTGATTTACAGATTCTCCTTAAGATGTCTAGATATGCCTCTGGATTACTTATCTATTATTTATTATTATTTTATCTTTATCTAGTTAAAAAAATCCTTTCAACAATACAATATTATTTTAATTATCAAGCTACTATTACCCTTCAATTAACAATTTTCTATTAATATGAATAATTTATTCTCATTCCTATCACTTCTTTTTTATTTCCTTTTTAAAGCCATGCTACATATTTTAGAGTCCTTACTCAAATGTTTTAAAAAGTGAAATCTAAAATCTATTTTGTTATAATTATATAATAGTAAGATAATGTACAGACAAATTTGGAGATAAGTATCATTATAATTTAGTACCCATGAACATGATATTCCTCTGCCTAAAAGACAATTTTTAACAATGTTGTACACACGCTGTAAGTACATGTGGTGGTTTGAATGCAAATAGGGTCCACAGACTCATATTTGAACACTTCGGCTCCAGTCCGTAGGTGTTTGGGGAGGATTAGAAGTTATGGCCTTTATGGAGGAAACGTGTCAGTGGGCAGCAGATTTGAAGTTTCCAAAGACTTGTGCTATTTTGAGTTGTCTGCCTCCTTTCAGATCAGATGTGAGCTCTCATCTGTCTCCGATGCCATACCTTTTCTTTGCCATCTGAAACCATAAACCCAATTAAACACTCACTGCCTTGGTGCCTTGGTCATGGTGCTCCATTACAGTAATAGAAGTGTAACTAAGACATTTGGTGAGGTAATCCTCCTCAGGAACAGTCATAGGGGAGGGGAATAAGGGGAAAATGGGAGGGAGGGAAGAATGGGAGGATACAAGGGATGGGATAATCATTGAGATGTAACAAGAATAAATTAATAAAGTTTAAAAAAAAAAGACATTTGGTGCCAGGAAATGGGCTATTGCTGTGACACACCTAACCACGTGGTTTTGGGGTTTTGGACTAGAAAAATGATTAGTGCTGTAAACAAGGCTTAATGGGCCATCCTCCTAGGAGCCTGGAAGCCAGTCCTGAGAGCTACATGGATTGTGGAAGCCTAGCTCAAGAGACTTCAGAGGGAAGCAAGGACTTTAACAGTAACTGAACCAGAGGCCATTTCTGTGATGCTCTAGGACAGAACGTGGCTGCTTTCTGCCTTTGCCCTAAAGATTTTCCGAGCCTAAATTAAAAAGCAATGGGCTAATTTCTTTAGCAGATGAGATTTAAAGACAGCTTAATACTGACTCTGTCGCCCAGGGGTCCCTCTCAAACTAAGGCACCAGCCAAGGACAATACAGGCCGTAAACTTTAAACCCCTACCCCGATCTAGCCAATGGACAGAACAGTCTCCACAGTAGAGTGGAGAGTGGGATATGACTTTCTCACATACTCTGGTGCCTCACATTTGACCATATCCCCTGGAGGGGGAGACCTGGTGGCACTCAGAGGAAGGACAGCAGGTTACCAAGAAGAGACTTGATACCCTATGAGCATATACAGGGGGAGGTAATCCCCCTCAGGAACAGTCATAGGGGAGGGGAATAAGGGGAAAATGGGAGGGAGGGAAGAATGGGAGGATACAAGGGATGGGATAACCATTGAGATGTAACAAGAATAAATTAATAAAAAATTATAAAAAAATACTGACTCTGTCACACGGTTATTCATAATCACTATTATGCAGGTCTACAATGAAAAAGCATTTAAGTGGGGCAAAAGAAATAAATGAATAGTTGGAAGAAAAAAATAACAGGAAATTCAATGTTCAAGTCAAGGCTTGTGCTGAAAGAAATACAACTGAGGAGAAGCCTAGTCTGAAATAGAATAAGGAGAGTGGTGTCCTCAGGGGAGGTCTCAATCAGCTTTCAACTTATGAAGGGAAAATGCCTAGGAAATACCCCCTCCTAAAAAGCAACAACAAAGGAAAGCTGCAACTGTTGATACATGGAGGCTCCAACCCAGCGGCAGCCTCATCCACATGGTTCTGGCTTTAAAGTCATGAAGGATAGGATACACTAGTAAAGAGATTATACAATCTTCCATGAAAAAGGAGAGCTGCGGAGTATAGGCAGTGTGTGACAGAGCAGTTTCTGCTTGAAAGCTCTGTAAGCCATTGCATGAAGCTGTAGAAATGAAGCTTGGAAACCCCAAGATGTCAGAGGTGCTGCTGTCAGAGGGATATCATGAAAGGAGAACTGCTAACAGGGAGTGGAACCAGCCCAAGAGGAAAGTATATTGCAAGCAGCAAAGCTGGAAGGACAGAGCCACTTTAGCCCTTTGATACCAGATACAAAGCTACAGGATTTAGAGTTTGCCCTTCTGGGTCTTAGTCTTGCTTTGGTTTAGTATTCCCTTACTATACAGTGATGCCTCTCTTATGGAAAGGCAATGCATATTCTGTGCCACATGTTGGAAGTATGTGATTTGCTTTTGACTTTGCAGACATTACAATTAAGAGACTGCCTTGAGTCTAAGAAGAGATGTTATATTTCGGACATTAAATTGGTGTTGAGACTCAAAGATTTCTGAGGCTGAACACCAGAAGTCATAGGTGCCAGGGAGAGGAACATAGTAGCCTGAATAAGACTGAGCATCAGTTTGAATGTTTGGTTTCTAGTTGATGGCTCTTTGGGAAGCATTAGAAGGTGTGGCCTTGCTAGAGGAAATTTATCACTGGGGATAGACTCTGAGTTTTCCAAAGACTTGTGCCATTTTGGGGTAGGTCTTTGCTTCCTCCTTTAGGTCAAGATGGGGCCTCTCAGCTGTTTCTGCTGCCATGCCTTTGGTCTGCTATCTAGAACCATGCACCCAATGAAATAATTCCTCTAAGTTGCCTTGGTCACAGAAAGTAAATGAGATAGTATGTTCTTAAGTACCTGATAGATTTTGTTGCTATTGGGTAATGTATCTTGATGCAGTTTTATAATTGCTATTATCAATTTAAAATTTAGTATCAGCATGTTACTAACATTGATTCATTTATTTTTATATCTAGTATTAATTTCCAAAACTTTTATTGGATATGATTTTTTAATGTATTACTTGTCACTACTGTAGTTCTTACAATTCCTTTTCTCCACTCCCACCATCTTCCCATCTCTTTCTCCTTGACATACTGTATTTTATGGCTATAATGCAGTATGAGAATCAGGCTTCTTTAAAGACAGGTTCTTCAAAGATACCACTAATGCTATCATATGAGATCCTTCTAAGTTAGAGGAAAGACCAAGTGGAAACAGAGTGAGAAGATGGCCATAGAAAAGGAGATAAGTCCCAAAACAAATCAACCTGTCATTGCCTTGATCTTAAACTTCTAGTTTGCAGAACTGTGTGACAATAGTGCTTTTCAGCCACTAGGCTATCATACCTCATCAGGACAATCTAGAATAAGATATATCTCTTTGCTAGCCCTCTGTGTGACAGATGTATCTTTATATTACATTTAACTGGAAAGAGACTATTTCTAAAGTTTCACAAGTCAGCATGCATTTGACATTGCAGGCTTTTGAGAATTCCACTTTATTAGTGAAGGAAGTTTAAAAATAGCTAAGTTAAAACTAGAAAAATCATGAGTACATTAGAAGACATTTGGAAGTCCTCCCTAATGGCAGACAGTCCTTTCCATCTCCTAAAGGTGAGAACTACCTTAATTTTACATTAATTTATCTCTTAGTTTTGCCAACTGTGGATGTATCCTTAAATACTGTGGTTTTATTTCCTGTTTTCAATTCTGTTTGAATGGAGTTGTAGTTTTTGAAAAATTATTAGGTCTACTATTCATGTGTTTGCTTTTTAAAACCATGATGAGCAGTCTATGTACTTCTGAAACTCTTCTATATGTAAGTGATGATTTCTCTAGGTATGAATTTCTATATTAAATTACCTAGTAATTTATATGTATAATTTATAAGTATATATAATTATGTATTTATAGTTATATATAACTTATAAGCAAATTAAATTTGACTACACTAGGCACATGTAGATGTATTGTTGTAGGATTTAACCTCAGGGATGAAGCTGTTGGGTACAGAGTCTATATATCTTCAATTAGATAATGCTAATCGTTTCTAAACAAGGGACACTGATTTACATTTATACATGACAATTACCATTAACCTTTATCTTTACTAGCCTGTGGAAATCCCTTCCTTCTTTATTACTTGACATTATGAAGACTAAAAGATACCACCACTATGTGATTTTACTTTGTAAAAACCACACACACACATATAAAGATATATATTATTGTATATAGTTAGATGATGTGCATGTATGCTTATATGTGTATATTGTATGTGTACATGCATATGTTGTATACCAAGAGCTTTAACTTACCTGTTTAGAAAGTGACTTCCACGTTTTAGCAACTAAAATAAATATAAAATAATTAGATAATATTGTATGTAATGTATATCCATATTTAGTAACCATATATAACCATAACTCAAAATCAAGCTTTTATGTTCAAAAAGCAAAGGTTTTTTTTTTTACCCTCGATATCTGAATCTAAGATATACTCTTTTCATGTTATCTATTTGTTGCAAATACTATAAATTTATAATAAATAAAATAAGCATCATGGGAATTTTTTTCTTAAAACCAGATTATGGTTGGGCCCTTCTGGATTCATGAAGTAAGCTAAACTACAATTATTCTATAGGCCTTAAGGGACAAATAATTATACTTATAGAACATTCACATTGGAATTAGATATATTAATATTTCTGAAAATAATTCATAGGTGAGGTCTGTCCAGGATTAAAATGATAAGAGGCAAAGAGAAGAAAAGCTAACAGGACAGCCAGTAAAGTGAAAGGAAAGTTCCTATCCAATTTGGATTCTAGGAGTATCTTAGGAGCAAAAGTATGGTACTTCAATAAAATATCATTTTCTTTACCATGTCAATGATCTCAGTTTAAATAGTAAAATGCTGGGATAGATGCACAGCCACCATTTTTGTTTCTCTTGTTAAGATTCTACCATTGGAAATGGCTAAGAATTACCTCCAGGTTGGCAGCAATTAAGTCCTACAGTATACTTCCATTAAGAAAACTGGTGAACTGTCAATAACTGTTTCTACACAGCAATTCTGTATAACAACATGTTGAATTTTAAATTGTAAGGAAGACATATTGCTATGGAACTCTCTTTTTACGGTGGTAAACTAACTCATCTTGAGATCAAAGGTGAAGAGGTACTTTTATAACATTTGGAACTAATTTTTCTTATAGATCAATTTCTCTTCTGTTTCATAACAAGATCTTTCTTTTACCTAGGTAGTCTATATGAACATGTAATCAAACAGTGAAATCATAGGAATTTTGCATGACACCTTAACTATGATATTGTGCACATAATTTTGCATGTAATCATAACTATAATACTGTGCACATAATTTTGCAATGACTCGTTAGTGAATAGGACAGTAAAATAGCAGTTCTGAAAGAGTATAAGAAAAATCCTTTAAAAGTACAAATACACAGGCATGTTCTTTGGCAATGCTCAGAAGTTATTTATCCAACAAGGAAGTTAAATCTACTCTTGAGTGTGTGGTTTTATGAGATTTCCACAGTAGATTATTCACAAAAGACACATTCATTCTGCAGGAAATGTACCATGTTCAATAGTTTAGCTGTTAAAGAAATACAGACTGAAGAGCTATTAAGTCTTCAAAGGGTGTTCTGACTTTCTAAATTCCTTATTTCATATTAAATCACTGAGTGTATAAATATAACACAAGGATAAAGGTGTTAAATTTATTAGAAATATTTTATTTCTCAGGCTGTAGGCTTATGTTCATCATACCTGTGATGCACTCTTGTATCTGAAATGGTTTTAATAGTGTATGCCTATAAATATAAATTAAAATGATTCTTGATACTATAGAAAAATAAATACATATTTTAATCCCAGAAGGAAAATTTACCTTTCAGATTAGATTCTAAAGAGAAAAATAAGATACTTTCTTAGTTTCCAAAAATTATAACCAACAATCTGTTTTATTTTACAATTAACATTTATTTGAGCTACAATTATTGACAAAATACTGAAGTGCATTTTTCTATTGAATGTCATTATAATATTATATCAAAGATGCTAAAAATCTGGAATATGAACTCAAATGATGAAAGTGATGACATATCCAAAATTATGGTTCTTTGCTACTAGTCACACAGAAGTTATTTGCAAAAAATTCTTCATGAGGTTACTATTATTTTCACATTAATAAAATTAGTATAGAGTACTTACAAATAAAGAATAAATAACTCATAATATACCAAGTCAGTTAACTCAAAGGGTTATAAATCTTATGTTAGCCTCAAAATTACTATTTAAAAGAGCCCTATTTAATTTCCGGTCATTCCTAACTTACACATTTCCAGCATGGTTACTATTATTACTCTCTAGGTTCTGTGTTTTCTCAGGATTTCCTGCTAGTGAAAACCACCTTCTTCTTTTAAAAATTTGTTTATTTTTACTTTATTTACATTGGTTTTTTTTTCTTTTTCTTTTTTTTACTTCTTACATCTGTAGATGGTGTCAGATTCCCGGGAACAGAAGTTACAAACAGTTGGAAGCTGCCATGTGGGTGCTGGGAATTGAGCTCTGGTCCTCTGCAAGAGCAGTCAGTGCTCTTAACCTCTGAGCCACCTCTCCAGCCCTCACCTTCTAATTTTAAAGCTTATTTTGGGTTAAAGTCTTGCATGATCAAGCCTCGGCCTCCAATTCCAACCCAGCTGCCATTTCCTTTCCCTGGCAGAGCCACACCTCTTGAGCGGGTATTTGACAGACACTCTCTTCACTTCTTCATCTAGTACTCCATTCTGCAATCTAGTTTTTGCCTTAAGTCAATTTCCTGAGATGCCAGTTGAAAAAGCACCAGGAACTTTCATAGTACTAAGTCTGGGCTATGTTCGGCCCTTATCTAACTTGACTTCTCAGCAGGGTTCCACTCACTGGACCACCCCAACTATTTCCTTCTGGTCTCTATGATTCTGTACCATTCTGTTTTACTTCTTGGGTCTGCGGATCTGTTGAGGCTTACCCTTCTCCAGGATTTGTACATTCATTGTTTTTAATGAGTAAGAATTCCTCAAGCATTTGCTACTGGTTATCTAAAATAGTACAGTGTTTCTCTGGACAATTTCATCATACATAGCATTAACTATCAGTCATATGCAGACAAATCCCAAATATGTATGCTCAGACCTCTCCCTGAACTTCATTGTTGAGAATTCAAAGCATCAAAAGTCAATTCATTGAGAGCTGGATGAAACTCAGCAGAAAAGCACTGGCCCAGCATGTACAGAGCCCTGGATCCAATGCCCAGCACTGAGGGGAAAGAAAGCACTACAAGTTAATTCGCACACATTGCCAAATTTTTGAAAAATTTAAAGTTTGGTTTTGCTGTGGAGGAAACTGGCTATAATTATTCTAGTCTAACTTATGCATTTTTATGAGAAATGTAAGTAAATAGTAGTTAAACAATTTATCTGGTACATTAATTTTAGTGAATTATCTTTCAGTGTGCAGAAACTGGACAATCCAACTTTTATGTATTCAATGCATCTCAAATACATCAGTCAGAAATTTATTGATTTTTCCCTCTTCTACCTCATTTTTACAAGCCACCCATCCAGTTAATCTAACCCAAATCCTTTCACACTAGAGAATCTTTTGCTGTGACAGTGTCAAAAGATAATATCCACAGTTAGAAGAGACAACAGAAGTAGTTTTCCCTTTCCCAACCACCTGTATCTGTGAAATGGATTTTCTTTATACCCTTCACTGAAAACAATAGGCTGGATACAAAAGCATATGTAATAAATTTGCTGCCATCTAGTAAGTCAGGTGTAAAGCCTTTCCAAGAAATGCGCAACTGTTCAAGTGTTTGAAAGCCACTCTTTAACACAGAGAAAAGTGGGGAAGAAGCAGCCCATCTTTATACTTCAGGAACTATGTGAATGAAGGAAATAACAGAGCAGAAGTCTTGAGCAAGGCTAACGTCAGTGCAGTCCACTAAATTGCTTATATGATACCTAAAAACAAGGTAGTGTTCAATAGATGGAGTGACTCAAAATTCTGCAATTTTAAACATAATAAAAGATTTTTTAAGAAACATCAGTCTGCAAGACATTGCATAAGATGATGAATTTTGAATTGTCACATTATTTTTTGTTATGTATTCTAAAATAAATATACCATTACATATTTTCAAAAAATAGATTTTTTTCTTCAATCTTCATTTTTATTGTCATCTATTTAACCTGGCCAGAATTGCTTAGTATCCATTACTCTGACTAGCTTCTTTGGAAGTGTTTGAAAATTATTATGATACTGAAGGTAAAATTATGAAAGCAATTTAAAATCTTTACTTACATTTGGGCTCATCTGTTGTAACAGCCAAAATAAAATCATATGGAGTCATGAATAACTGTCCTTCACATTCTATAGATGCAAATAAACGAAACCGTCTCTCTCGAGATGTAGCATAGAGGTCCAAATCTTCAGTAACAGCTCTGCCAGTAGCAACCTATGGTTAAGAAAGCAGGAAAATATTAACTAGTAGAGATGCCACCACCTTTAAGAAGACTGATGTGGGCAGGGGTGGCGCATGCCTTTAATCCCAGCACTTGGGAGGCAGAGGCAGGCAGATATTTGTGAGTTCGAGGCCAGCCTAGTCTAGAAAGTGAGTCCAGGACATCCAAGGCTATACAGAGAAACCCTGTCTTAAAAAAACAAAAACAAAAACAAAACAAAATAAGATAGATGCTTTTAAACTACTAAAAGTGAAAAAGTCAAGTGTAGGAACCAGGCCCGACGGGGCTGCCTGCCTGTCTTGCTGTTTCATGTCCTGTTTCTAGCAGCTTCCACGTCTGTGTTTATCTTGGTTAGCTAGTCATGTTTACTGCTCTGAGAACGCGCCCCTCCCTTCCTCAAGATTTTTCCTCCTGTGTGCAATCACCTCTTAAGGGATTTCACCTGGGGGTAGGATTCCTGTTTGGCTGCCTATAAGAAGGCTCTTTGGAACTCTGGGGCCGGATGAGAATAATAAACCGTTGCCGCAGCTGCTGCTGCAGCTGCTCTCTTAACACGAAGGACCCGTTGTGTTATTGTGTGTGTGCATGAGTTAAATCCGCAGGCCCTCGCCCTCGACTTGGTACCATGGTGGCGCGGGCAAGTAAATATAAAAGAGTGAAGACTTACTTTTTATTACCTCAATCCTTTCATAAAGAAAAATTTCACAGTAATAGAATGAATTAATGTCTGGGAAATTCTACCACAATGTTAAAGGATGGGAGAATTTTAAACTGCCACCATCAGAAAGGTTCTTAAGGTTTAGCTGGAGAGAACATTACAGACCCACTGGCAGCAGGACACCAGAGCTTGGCTTGAGTGCTTGGTATGTGCTCCATGGACTTATGTCTAGGTTCCACCCCCCCCTCCCCCACCCCCAGGGAAAAAGCATGCCTTGAGGGTTGTTGCTTATGGTTTGTGACTATCACTATAGAAGCCATAGAAAGGTGATGCTCAGGCTGGAGCTGAGATAGAACAGTGCAGTACAGTAAGCACTGATGGTATTCTGAATTTTGCATAGAGCCAAGATGAACAGAATTAGCAGGTTTGTGTACACAGGAATTTGGAGATTCCTCTGCATTCCACAGGCCTTTCTTTGTAGACAGACATATCAGGCTTGCAATTTTTTAACAGTATCTACAAATAATACTTTGGGATAAATTCCTAAAATTGACTAGCCCAATAATCTGTCTTAAATCAAGCTGCCTTCAAGATATTTATTTGTGATTATAAATGAAGTTTTTACATGTTAAAACTATTTTATATTAGAAATACATCTTACTTAGAACAAGAAGATTATATCTGTCTTTACTTTTGTCCCGGAAGTTATAATAAGACTATGCACAAACTATCAAAATTATTTACACACCTAAGACATTGAGAAGCCATAAGAAAATAATCTAAAGGACTCTTTACAAGGCATCTACACTTTTTATTTTAATTATACTCTCTTAAATGAAAAGCCATAAAACTGAGTAACTGTTTCCATCATTGTCAAGTCTATGCTTTTTGAAAACATGAAAGTAGTCAAGTCTACACTAAAAACGCATTTCATACCCTACTCCCTAACCATGCTAAGAGCTCTGGACAGCCTTCTTCCCTAACTTCTAATGGGTGTATAAGACATGAAGCATACTGTCTCTGCTTTGAAGGAGTCTATATGGAAGAACACAACACTAGCTGGGGAGGAAAGGGAGACAAACATGGAGGCAGCAAGTCAGTAAAATGAAAATAAATAGAAGGAAAAAAATGTTCTTTAAGTGCTGGTTAATAAGAAGGCCTGGCCAGGGGCTCTAGAGAGATGGATCAGTAGTTAAGAGAACATATTAATTGAGCACACACTGTTCTTGCGGGGAACCCAGTTTGGTTCCCTGAAACTCAGTCTGATGGCTCACATCCTTGTGACTACTGCATAAAACCCCGAGGTTGTTTTCTTAGCAGACTATCAGCTTCCACTAATGCAAGGCTGAGAATGTCATTAAAAGAGGCTCAGAGGAGCAGGGGCTGATATAGGAAACAGGCACTGGCCCCTTTAAAAAAAGGTTGCTCCTTGCTCTGGGACTTGACATCCCCAGCCTCCTGAGGGGGAACCTATAAAAACTGTGGCCTAGAGCTCACAGTTTGAGTTCCATCTCTGCAGCCCTCCCACTCCCTTTGTTTGTGTCTAGCTGTGGGCATAGGGTGACCACTGGTTTCTCTAAGTTGCATACGGGCTAAACTATAAGTGTGATGCAAAATGCCTGCTACATGAGTACCAAGTACAAGTGTTAGCATCTGGGGATACAGAGGGCTAGGCAGTTCCAGTGGACCAAATCTGTTCACAAGCAGGCTGCCCAACTGCTTTCTACAGCCAAAAATGTGTTGGCAAACCCAGATATCTTCTTCTTGGGGCCTCAGTGAGTCACACTTTTGACACTAGGCTGCTCAGCTGCTTCTCAGAGTTGTAAGAGGATGAGCTGTGATGGCAGCTACCTCACTGGGCCACACTATTCAGAGAAGGCTTTAAGCATCTTCCTGTGGGCTCCAGGTTATCAGTCCTTAAAACTCATGTTAACTGTGTCAATGAAAAGACTTAAGAGATTTAGTTTTCGTTTTGATTATTTCAATAAAGGGAAGTCTGTAGTTTGAAAAAACTCAAAAGCAGTCTGTTTATCATTTGTTTATAGGAGGGCTACTATATATACATATATATGTATCATTTTTATTTTGATTTTTTTTTTTGTTAATCTTGTATCCAGCCACTTCACTTAAAATGTGTATCAGTTGTAGAAATTCCCTGGTAGAATTTTTGGGGTAACTTTATGTACGCTATCAGATCATGTGCACATGGCGATACTTCGATTTCTTCCTTTCCAATTTGTAGTCCCTTTATCTCCTTTATTGTTTCAGCTAGAACTTCAAGTACTATATTGAATGGATATGGAGAGAGTGGACAGCCTTGTCTTGTTCTGATTTTAGTGGAACTGCTTTGAGTTTCTCTCCCTTTAATGTGATGTTAGCTATTGGCTTGTTGTGGAATCAACAAAGCTGAACTAACAAGGGCTCACTGAACCTGAACTGACAATCAGGGAACCTGCATGGGTCTAACCTAGGCCCTCTGTATATATTATAGCTGCGTAGCTTGGTGTTTTTGTGGAACTCCTAACAGAGAGAGGGGGGAGGGGGAGAGAGAGAGAGAGAGGGAGGGAGAAAGAGAGAGAGGGAGGGAGAAGGGGCTGTGTCTGAGGCTTTTGCTAGCTTCTGGTACTTTTGTCCTCCTACTGGGTTGCTTTGAAAGGTGCCTAAATTTATTGTAACTTGATATGCTATATTTGGTTGCTATTCCTGTTAAGCCAGCCTTTTTTTATTTTTGTTTTTGTCTTTGAAGGGAGGAGATAGGTTCAGAGGGAGGAGGAAACTGTAGTAGGGATGTAATATATAAGAATTAATAAAAACAATAATAAAAAGAAAAACTCATCTCCTTTCCCAATGATAAAGGCCTTTTTCAATTAGTCTTTTAATTAGTCTCAATTTTTCAAATTTAATACATTTAAAATCAACTACAAATGAAAAGAGTTCATTTCTCTATTATCTATGAATCCAGAAAGAATATTCTAGGACTAGAGTTGAATACGGGCTCAAGGAATTCTGCTTCACACAGACCCAGTGCAGTTCATAGACCCAGTGCAATGATGATGGCCACAACCAATCAAGGAGAGTGTTGAAAGAATTGCAAGAAGTTCATGTGTGAAGTATTGACTGGCCAGGGCTAGAAAAGGTATAATCTGCCTGCGTTCACATTGAGCTGAAGAGAGCTTACTCACTTGGCCACACAAATGTGAGTGATGCTGGCAAACGAAGAACAATTTATATGGACATCTACATCCTATCTACTGTAGAGGAAAGATGAGATTATGGTTAAAAGTTTATATTATATGTCCCACTTTTTCAGGACATCAAGTGCTCTTGGTGTGGAACATAGTCCAAGAATGGAATTGTGTGAGGAGAATTTGGAGTGCTCATGAAAAAACTCCAAGAAAACAAGACAAGAATCTTTGACTTCAGTTTTTCCAAAACACAGAATTGTTCCTGCTGTTTACTTTCGTGTCCCTCCCAGGTGTAGCAGATAGGAGTGAATTTAATTCAGATTATTCATTACAGCTGACTGTTGTTATTTGTTTATATGCCTCCAAAGAAAAACATGTTTTTGCCATGTGTAGCTTGCCCCTGTGATTGTATGCTTTACTTAGGTGACTCTTCTTAAGTCTCAGAGTATAAAGTGCCTGGTGCTCTGAATGAAGTTGACTATTGTATGAAACTTTAGTCGGCCTCATTTTTAGGCTCTGCCCTGCTCACAGGTTTACACCACCAACTAGAATGGTAAACACCAATGGAATACAGAGGATGAGGGAAAAACACTAAAAGTATGTATGTATGAGAAATTTAGAGTAATTTAATAAGTAATAAAAAATTGAGGTATTAAGAAGTCCATGGGAAGCCAGATGCAGTGGCACATGCCTGTAATCCCAGCACTCAGGGAGGCAGAGGCAGGCGGCTCCCTGTGAGTTCAAGGCCAGCCTGGTTTACAAAGTGAGTCCAGGACAGCCAGGGCTATTATACAAGAGAAACCTTGTCTCAAAAAACCAAACCAAACCAAACCAAATCAAACAAAGAAAAAAAAAAAACCAACCAAACAAAATAGGGCCATGAGAAATACTATCTAAATTGTCTCCATCAGTTTGTAGGGAACAGAAAGCTGCTGGGTTCCCTGGTTGATGGTCTACATACACACTTATCACCATGTATGCTGTGTTCTCTCCTTCAGTCTTCAATACAGCCACTATCAATTTGAAATTTATTATCTGTACTGGATTTTTTCTAGCTTTGTATTACCAAATTATTCTATAACTCTTCTTTTGTTCTCCATAAACACTGCCCTATGACTAAGAAAAGATTGGGATCTGGTTCTCTGTAACTGCTTGTTGAGATACTCAGGATGCACATATGTCTATTGCTCTTTTTCCAACAACCGATCTATATATTTAGAAGAAGTTTAACAGTAAGAGCATTACTGCCCTATAATTTATAAAAAGTAATTTCAAGTAACTATAGCTGAGCAGATCTTCATATTTTACTCTAGAATTAGAAAACTTACATATTTCTAAACTAAATCTGGTGATAAGTTGCTATAGTTAAAATAACAACCAAAATAGCCAGAACTCTAACTCTAAAATTCTATGTTAAATATTTTTCATCATTGGCCAACTTCACTCTGAAAATAAAGTATTAGCAACTATCAAGACGACAAAATAACACATGAATAATTTTTGACAAATATTAGCAATTATATGGAATACAACTAGGATTTCTTGGCTTTACAATGAAATATTCTAACTAGACATTGAAAAAACCTTATAGCACAATTTTTTTTAACCTAACAGGCAAGTTTGGTAGCAAAGAGTTAAGAGAAGGCACTGCTATAGTACTTTAAAATCCTTTGCAGTTTTGAAATATGGTCTAACGAGTCCAGGCTTACTCTACAGCTAAGGATGACAATGCCCTTTGACCCTCCTGTTTCCACCTCCCAATTCTGGGATTATATACAAGCACCACACATCCGATTGCATGTGGTGGTAGAATTTGAACCCAGAGAAACTCATAATGGCAGCAAGTGCTCTCCCAACTGAACTGTATCTCTAGCCCCAAAGGATTTTTATGTGTACCAAACTTTGTTAATGAACTGAAAAACTTGCACATTATAGAGATATTATAAAACACTTGTTTAAAACTATCCAGGCACAGGCCTCAAAGCTGGCATATGAACTATCTGTATGAACAAGGCCACAGAGTAGAAGATAAAATCATAGACTTCTAGAGTTAACAGAAAACTTAAACTTGTCTTTTATGTTATTCTTTCTGAGAAATTACATATTACACTTTCTAGAAAATAGTAAGAACAGTCTGACATTCTTTTCCACATTAGCAATATTTAGGGAATCTTTTATCTGTAGAAAACTATTTTTTCTTCATTATTAAGAATCTGTCAGCTTCACTTCAGGCTCTAATGTCATGCTTCTTACTAACAAAAAATGGAGGATTTGAAGCTGAGGAGATGGTTCAGCAGATAAGAATATTAATTTTACAAAAATGAAGGCCTGATTTCAAATACCAGCACCTATATAAAAGCTGAGTATGGGTGTATGCACCCTACATGTCCAGGGCAGAGGATGAGGTAATTACTGAGGCGTGATGGCCACCCACCTAGCTTCAGGTTCAGTGAGAGACCTTTTATCAAGGGAATGAAGCAGAGTCTTGTCAGGACACATAGTTGATGGCTTCTCTTGGCCATGGACATAAAGGCACCCCCCCACACACACATGCTAGTAATAAAAATTAGTAATGACCATTTTTAGGTTACTGTGTGGATCATCTAAAGCAGTAGTTCTCAACCTTCCTGATTCTGTGACCCTTTAATACAATTCCTCATGTTATAGTGACCATAAAATTATTCTGTTGACACTCCATAACTGTAATTTGGCTACAGTTATGAACTGTAATGTAAATATATAATATGCAGGATATTTGATATGTGACCCCCGAAAGCGTTGGGACCCACAGCTTGAGAAACACTGCTCTAAAGTCAAGCTGACAGAACTAAGATTAACTTACAAAGTAGCAGGAAAAATTTAAACACTGTATTTTTAATTACTGTGTTTTCCAAAAGAAACAAAAATAATATGTCAATGCAATTAATATCCTGGAATTTCCAAGTGCAGACCTTTGCAAACAGTATTTAAACGTTACCTATTACTAGAGTTTCAGTAGGGCCTCGAGGCAATAGAGTGCATCATTATCCTTCCTATGAATAACAGAAAGCAAAGGTTCACTGCCAAGACACAGTCTCATGTTACTTTGGGTCAGCAATGTGAAAATTTACTCTGTGGTAAGGTCTGGTTTTCCCAGGGAGGTAAGATTAAATGCCAGATAAGGGATTTACCACTAGACAATTAGAGAAATTAATGCCTACAAGCTGATAATACCATAAAAAGGTAATTTGAAACAATTACTTAAATAGTGAACATTGCGTTACTTTTTTTTTTTTTTTAGCAATCAAGAAACAGAAATGAGAATGAAGAACAGCAGAAAAAAATATCACTTCCGTTAAACATATTACTTAGAATAGACATCAGTACTAATTTCCCTTAAAATACATTTGTTTTAGGGCTGTAGAGACGGATCAGTCGTTAAAGGCTAGGCTCACAACCAAAATACATTTGTTTTAATTAAATCAAATAATGCTAAATTTTCAGAATAAAAAAATGTATTCAACTAAACATAGGAAGTTGAACTCTGGTAACAGGTCCTATCTGGTGCTGGCAACTACCACTACTTTTTTAAAAACATTAAGGATGAAATATCTTTTTACATTTACAGTTAAGAATTTCTTGGGCACGAATCTTATGTGCCATATTTATGATTCTGTTTAAGTAGCTAGAAAAGGTGTTCATGGTAATATTATGTTTAACTTTCTTATATGGCTTGAGGCTTATTTAAGAGTCTAAGAAGATAAAAGAACACTTTCTTAGCTCACTGGGTGGTCCAAAGGTTAAACATCAAATTCCCAGTATGGGAAAATCCCAAAGTACTCGAGGTAACTGTTTTGATGCTTACTTAACAAATATATCTATATGGAAAACCACAGCTGACAACAAGCCAGGAGTATATTCCTTGCTGAGATCAGATAAGAATAAAGATGTTAATAAAGAACTGGTCGTTTATGAGGGTTTGGTTTTGTTTTGTGTGTATGGGTGATTTGTCTGCAAGTATGTTATGTCTATAAACCACTTGCACGTCTGATGCCCACGAATCCCAGAAGAGGGCATCAGATTACCTTGGAATAGGAGTACAGATGGCGGTAGGGAATCAACCCTCATCCCTCGGAATGAGCAGCCAGGGCTCTTAACTGACAAGTCATCTCTCCAGTCCCAAGGTTTAAATCTCTAAATGTATTGCTGTAGGAACTTATCCTGTACAGATTTGTCAAGTGCATTTCTTAATAGCAGGTAAGAAATAAATTCTTATATAAATGGCTTATAAGATATAAGACATTCTTAAGAAGGCAGTGCAACACCACAAACTACTGCTTGGAGCTTATCTCTTCTCATTTATTGACTCTCTTATTCCTTGAGACCTCCCTGGCCCTGCAATTTCATGCTCCTCTTCCTCTGGTGAATACTTCCCTCCAAGTATGCCCACTCATCACACCGCTACTCTCATCTTAGAGAGCTTACTTATGCCTTGCCTCCCATGTAGCTGGCCTTCTCCTCCTCCCTTCTACCCTGTTCCTACCTTTTACAGCAGGCTTATTAGAGAACTCAGTCTACGCTCCCTGTCTCGGATTTCTTTTCCTTCTCCTTTGAACATAAGCAGCCTCTAGTCTCTTCCTCTACTAAGACTGTTTGTTGGGGTTGTCAGTGACCTCCTTGTTGCTCAATCCAAAGGTCAATTCTCAGTTTGCATCTTACACCATTTGACACAGTTGGTAACTCCCTTGAAACAAATTTATTTTGCCAATTTCCAAAACTTCATTCTTCTGATATTCCTCTGTCCTTCTAGGAGTTCCTTTTTGGTACTGTAAATAAAAAAATTTTATATGTATTTTGCATGCATATACGTCTGTTCATCATATTTGTGCTTAACGCCCAGGTGTTGGACCATGGTCCAAGAATGGAGTTGTGTGAGGAAAATTCTGCGTGTTTGTGGAAATACTCTAAGAAAACAAACCAGATGCTTGTGACTTTAGTTTCTCCAAAAACCTTTTTTAAAATTGTGTAGTTAATCTTCTCAAATTACATACATTGATTTATTTATGTGTAGTGTATGTGAGTGTCTATCCACCCCAGGAGGTGAGAAGGCTTGGGGGAATTGTTTTTGGAATGTGCTTTCCTGCCCCTCTCAGGTGTAGGGGATAGGAGTGAGTGGACTTCTGATTATTCATTACAATTGCTATTGTTATTAGTTTATAAGCCTCTGTGGAGGGATATGCATGCCTGGCACATGGAACTTGCCCTTATGTGACTCCACTTAATCCTCAGAGTAAAAATTATCTGATGCTCTGAATAAAGTTGGTTACTGCATGAGACTTTAGTCAGTCTCATTTATTGGCTCCATTCTCCCGGGTTCCACTACCTCTAGGGTGGTCACACTTAGGAATGCTGAAAGAGGGCATCAGATTCCTTGGAACTGGAGTTAGAGACAGCTGTGTGCTATCAGGTGGGTGCCAGGAATCAAACCCTAGTCCTCTGCGGTAACACAAAATGCTCTTAACCACTGAGACATCTGTCTTGCTAGGCCCTCCTCTTGGGTACTTTTTTTTTTTATTTACATGATCCCCTAGAGTCAGCCCTTAGTATTTATTTTTCTTTTTACCTATAGTTATTCCCCCACGATGATCTTGGCACACAGACAAGAATTGTTACTTAGTTACTTGGGTTTCCAGTGCCTATAAGAATTTATGGCTTTTAATAAGCTCTCAAACATCTACAAAATGAGCGAATGCTTGAATATAGTTGAAAAGCTTACTGTAATTGTTAAATAATGACTCTTTAACAATTAAAATATATTTGTAAAAGTTATCATCAAGGCTAGGGTGTACTTTGTAGGTAGAAAATTTGGTGAACATAGCTAAGACCCTAGGTCTGATATCCAGACTGTGAAAAAAGAAAATAAACAAATGAATGCCAATAATCTGCTATCAAGTGATAGTTTGCATGTTAAATGTCTCCCCAAGAGGTTCTTGTGTTTGAATCCTTGGTTCTCAGCTGGTGACAGTTTGGGAAATTTATGGAATTGTTGGGGCATAAAGTGTGTCACTGTGAAGGCAGCCCGGTAAAACTTGTGGAGGATGGGCTGGCTGGAAGTGGCTGCCATGATGATGAGCTGCATAATCTTCCCCAGCGTTTAGTTGCTCCTGGTCAGGTATTTGGTCACAGAAATGAGAGAATTAACAAATACCTATGTTTTATACTTCAGTTGACTTAAGAAAAAAGTAGGTGCAGAAGGTAATGGTGTAAAACATATTCAATTATGTGTCTTCCCTGGAATGGGAAATTTCCTTTTAATAATTTACCCTTAATTTATAGATTCATATATTACAAACTATATAAAACAGGGTTTCATTATGTAATCCTTGCTGATAAGGATCTTTATATACAGACCAGGTTGGCCTCAAATGTACAGACCTCCTCCTGTCTCTGACTCCCAGGTGCTGGGATTAAAGGGATGGACTAAGATACCTGATTATTATAAACTATTCAGTTTTGTGTTTAGCCAATCAATTGAGAGCTAAAAACAGAGTGTTCAACTTTCAAACCGCTAGAACACTGGTTTTCAACCTTCCTAATGCTGTGACCCTTTAATACAGTTGCTCATGTTGTGATGACTGCCTAACCATAAATTTATTTTCATTGCTACTTCATAACTATAGTTCTGCTACTGCTATGAACTGTAACGTAAATATCTATGTTTTTGATGGTCTCAGGTAACCTCTCAGAAAGGGTCTCTAGACCCCCACAAGTTGAGAACACTGCTCTAGAAGAACAAAACCAAGAAAATAGATCCAATCTATGCCACGAAATAAAAAGAGGGAACAAATATTTATAAGACAGCAAAACCAAATGTAAACATGTTCTTAATCACAATAAAAACAATAGTATTAAATTGCCTCACTGAAAAAAAAGGAATCCCTCACAGGGTAAGTGGGGTTTCTCAGTAGTACAGTGAGATTCCCAGCATACACAAATACAGGTTAACTCTCATATTGTGCCATTCAAAAAATCCATGAAAGTGTTCCTTAGAATGTCACAGTTACACTCTACTGACAATATCTGAAAACACATGGACTTATAGGATAGGAGTGTTAAATGCGACAATATAAAACTCATAACTAATCATGAAGTAAAGCACTTCAGGCCATTGAACAATTGCTAGAAAAATGTACTGTAAATTAAATGAATTCACAATGAGAGTGGAAGCTTCAATAAATTTCTATTGAAATGGAAAGAAACCATATAATGTCTGAGTAACAACAAAAATGGTGATTATTAACACTTTGTAATAAAAAGACTATGTAAATTGACTCTTCATGAAACTATCCACCACATAAAAATGTGGAAGTTATTACAGTTTAGGGAAATATTTATATCATAGATACTCATACATAAAATTCATAGATATGTAATTCATAATAAAATTACCTCCATGGAAATGATAAAAATCAAACTTAGAACACAATAATAGGTGAAAGACATAAATAGATAATTCCTAGAAAAAAAAGACTTCCAAAAGTTCTCTGCTGCAAGCCAGGCATGGCTTTAGCTAGTTAAAGTCCATGCCTTTAATCCTAACAGTCAGGAGGCAGAGGCAGGTAGATTTCCGTAGGTCAAAGCCAGCCTAGTTTATGTATGACTTTCAAGCCAGCCCAGGCTACACAGAGAAACTGTCTCTTTAAAATATTATGTTCATTCAGAAAAACTGAAAGCCAATAGTACAATAACTGGACAATATTAAATTAAAGTAGAATATGGAAACCTATTACTAATTGCATAAGAAGTATATTTTGGTAAAAACTACTTCAAAAAAGAATATAGACAATGAATGGATACAGTAGATTTAGAGACAATATAAAATTTACAAAACATAGTTGGCAAAAGTGTTACAGAAAGTTGGTCTTAAATTTTGATGTTTATAGAAATATGTATGTGTATATGTAGAGAAAGTCATAAATTTTAAAATGGTGTATTATCTGTTTAAAAACTTTTAACTTTTGTGGAATTTGTTCTTAGTTTCAAGCATTAAGTGTGTTCTGAGTATTGCAACTTGTTTCTTCTTGAATCTCCTTACCACTTCTATTAAGCCCCTTTCTTCTCAAAATTCCCTTTACAAATGCTGCCCCCCTTTCTGAGACCGACTAAGTTTACCCAGGATTATCTGTGTGGTCATGGGTTTGGAGCCTAGAGCCTCAGTGAATACACAACTAAAGATATTGACTGCCCCTACCTTAAAAACCATCAGTAGCCAGTACTTATTTCACCCAGGAAGGGCTGGCTCTGTGGGCCCCTTTCCACTATATGACGGGGTACTGTGTAGGTCCATTGCAGACATCCATAGCTGCTGGGAGGTAATGCCCACATTGGCTTGCTGTTTCCATAGCCTTTCTCCTTATCTTCTCGCTTTTGTATTCTGTCTGTCTTCTGCAGTGATTCCCTAATCTTAGAGGTGGTGGCATAATGTCCTCCTTTTGGACTGAGCACTCAACTGTCACTTAAGAATAGTGTGTTACATTTATAATTATTTTTATTTTTGAGAGTATAATTAATTGGTGTATTATCTTTTAACAAGCAAATAGAAAAACTCTAGTCTAATTTTGAAAAAAGAGATAATAGTCTATAGAGGCCGTCATCAGTGTCACACAGACAGCAAATGAATCTAGGACTAGAAGTCAGATGTTCTGACACCCAATCCAATATTCTTTCCTATTACACAACTTGGTATATTGGAATAAAAGTGCACTGCTTTTGCAATCCTTCAGGCTTATGTTCAAATGTCAGCTTCACCACTTTCTATTTAGGTAACCTCAGGAAAACCACTTAATCTCTGTGAACTTTGGCTTCAAAATAGAATAATACTAACCTAAAACTATAAAGACTAAGGAAAAAGTAGTAAGAATACTTCTTTCTCTGATAGTCAAGAGAATCCACTCTCTTAATTGGCTAACTCCTGAAACAGCCTAGATGTTCAGTCAGCTCCACGCCTCAGGTGTAAACTAAGTCTCTGGTTGCTGTAGGTTGAACGCTCACTGCATTTGTCCATGATCATCCTCACTGCCTGCATTTCCTTGTGCTTCTCATCTGCCTTAAGTTCTAGTACTTTTCTCTCAGTCTCACTTAGGTCCAAATGTCTAGATGAAGTAATATGGTGAGACTTTTTACTATTTGAGAGTCACAGCTATCTTTGCAAGGCACAGTCTTTACCTGTACACTCACCATGGCCACGTAGGCTGGCTACCCTGTGCCTAGGCTATTGTTTGAAGGCTTGCTCTCCAGCTGGTGGCACTATTTCGGGAGCCTAAATGAAGGCAGTCAGCCACGAGGGAGTGTTCCTGCAGTGTGTGTCTTATTCGCAGGCCTTTCCCCTGATCTCACCTCCTCCTGCAGGTGCTTCATGCTCCTACAGCCATCGTGTCTTGCTTATGGTGGTTCTTAAATAAAGGAGCCAGGGGTTATACACTAAAATCTGTGAAACTCAGAGCCAAAAGCAATCTCATCGGTGCATATATGTTTTGGTGACAGGTATCCAAAACTAATACAAGCTCTAAGATGTTTTTTTCTAGGTCAAAATTAAAAGAAAGGAACAAGGCGTGGTGGTGCACGCCTTTAGTCCCAGCACTCGGGAGGCAGAGGCAGGTGGATCGCTGTGAGTTCGAGGCCAGCCTGGTCTACAAAGTGAGTCCAGGACAGCCAAGGCTACACAGAGAGACCCTGTCTCGAAAAACAAACAAACAAAAAAAAAAAAAAGGAAAAAAAACCACATCATCAGTGTTTATATTATTTTCTCCTAAGTAAATCACCCTGAACTATGTTACTCAGTTTGGGCTGCCAAAACTCACAAACACATACTACTCAGCTTAAACAATAGAAATTCATTTCCTATGGTTCTGGAGGTAGGAAATCTGAGAGCAAGGTGCAGGCACAGTTGTTTGGTTGTAAGGGTCCTCTTACTGGTTTTCAGATACCTACATTTTTGTTACGTCCTCCCAAAGTCAAGAGGCCATGATGCCTCTGTACCATCATTTAACACTGATCATTCCTTAGCAGTCCAATCTCTGGCACAGCGCCACTGAAGGTTAGTGCTTCAAGACAGGTTTGTGGAGGACACCAACATTCAGTACACACGGTCAAACACAGAGTGACCCATCCACCCCCTTTTTCTACCCTCGCATGCAAGCTTTAAAACTGTTCCAGCACGTCATTCTTATCAAGTGGGTATTTCACTCTGTGGAACAGTGTGAATGTTTTAGATCACCCGTAAACAAACAAGACAGGTCTTAAGATCAGATCCAGAATCCTTGGCTACCTGGTCCCTGTCAGTGGAACTGTCTGCTTCTTTGGCCTATGCTAAGGTTACCTAGCCAACAACCTCCCTTGAAACTCCTCAAGTCCAGGAGTTGGGAGGAGGTCTCCATATAAAAGCACCCTACTGATAGGATTTCAAGCTGCCTGTCTCTTTGTCTGCTAGCCTTTGCCCAGCATCTGGAGAATTTGGAACTACTGAGAAGACACAAATTCTTACCCAAGTCCTGGAATTACAGGTATATGTTACTATTTAGAGCTTGAGTAAGTTTTGTAAACTATGGATGATTTAATACTAGCAGTCTACTTCCATCCTACTGATGCTTTATTTTGTTTACCTAAGTGTTACTTAAATTTAACAGCCATGAAAGCCAAAAAGACATTATCTGGGATGAAGTTAATAAAACCAGTAATTTATAAAAGTTGCATTAATAAATTGGTTGCTAGTTTGTGACAAGAGCTTTCTGAGTAACTCAGGCTGGTTCTGACCTAGCAATCCTGTGGCCTCAGCCTCCTGGGTGCTAAGATTATAGACATGCACAAACACACCTAGCTAAAAGAGATTTTACAGGGAGTGTTGGGGGATTATGGAATGGAAACAAAATTAAAACAACCACTAACCAAGCAAGACGTTACTTAGCATTAAAGACCTTTATAGATGAAATGGACCTCAGATATCCTAATTCTATGACACTTCAGAAGTGATGACATGACCTCCCTGAAAGGTTAAATGGTTTAATCATTGTCAAAGAGATAGACAGTGGCAGAGAACTCAATGTTTTTATATGTCGTATCTTAGCTGAGAAGTATTTTTAAAGGCACAGCTTCCATACAATTTTAAGCTACCTTTTACAATTTTACTGTTGCAGACAATTTACAGAAACTTCTTTTAAACCATCCAAAAATATTGGAAATAGCCCTAGTATAACATAGTCAGTACCCACAAAAGCAGAGAAAGACCTGCCATTCAAAGAAATAGATCAAAATTTCTAAGTTCTCGGGCCTCAGAACCGGCACAGCTTTCACCAGAGCAGGCTCCCAACTTGCCGGTGTATTACACAATGCTCTTGAAAATAGCTCTAGGCCACTGTGAAGGTGTTCAATTCAACAAAAACTAAACTCAGTAAATTTCTATTAGTGTGAAGAAACTGTATTGTAGACACCATAGTTTTATCAAGCCAAGTGGGATGTACTTTTGCAAACTGAGATCATCAAGGGATGAACACATATGGCTATGTACACACACACACACACACACACACACACACACACACACACACACACACACATACACACATGCATACACCTATATACTGTTGTATGTGATATATAGTTATGTTTACTATAGATTTGGGACTTTATCTGTTTTTTATCCTTTAATAATTTCTCTAAGTAAAATATAACAATCTTAAAGTGAGAGCTTAAATAGTAAGATAATATTTGAAGTGGGTAGTACAGAAACTATGTTGACTCTACTAATGAATTTAAAAAACATTTATTGAAAATGTATGGACAAGGGGTGGAGAAACATAGAAACATCAAAGATTTGGTCAACTAGGGGAGACAGGTGTTCTTGATGTTTAATCCAATGCATTATGTTTCCTCATAAGAGAGTTTTCAACATATTAATATATAAATTTAGAAAGAAGATTCATTTTAAGTGTTTAAAACAGAATACAGAATATATTTCCATTCTATTTTCATAGCTATAGACAGGGTGTCTTGAATAGAAACAAATTTGGTGGTAACTGAAGGTATAAAGGGGTCATTGGCATATTAGAAGAAAAGTTGTTTCCTTTTGAGGTGCTTCATCATTATGAAAGATTCCACTAATTTCCAAACAAACCCATCTTTTCTTCTTCTTAAGCATGTGGCTGTGTATATCTCTCAATCTTTGCTCTTAGATAGAGCCATATTGCTAAATTTAGAAAATGTAATATGAATGGAAGGAATATTTGTCATTATCAGGCCTGATCCAGAATATATCACCATGGATGTTCCTCCTGTCTTTAAAGCATTGTTAACCACTCTTCTGATTAATTTTGCAAACTGCTTGTTAATGAAAATCAAATTCACTTTTCCTCTGAGTCCCTAAAAACCTCATGGAAGACAGAAACCTGTAGAAGTCTTAACCATATAGCTAACCACACAGAAGAGTTACAGAAATAAGCTTCTACTGAGTTAGTCCACTGAAGTTTGAACATGCAATTGTTACTGCAAACAGACCTACCCTAATACAATGCTATTAATAGCTACAGTGTATATTAATTTGATTGTGGGCCGTAGGGATAATGTGAATGTCTTAATGGGAAATGAAAGCATACCATGAGATAACTTAATCAGGTGTTTCTTTAAGGAAAAGAGCAGATTTTGGTAGCCTGCTATTCTTCCTCTGAGTGCCAAAATCTGTTCTTTTTCAGTCACAGTCATAGGGGAGGAGAGTAAGGGGAAAATGGGAGGAAGGGAGGAATGGGAGGAACAAGGGATGGGATAACGATTGAGATGTAATATGAATAAATTAATAAAATATATTGAGAGAGAGAGAGGAGAGAACAGATTTTGAGAAAAAAGTGTCTTCCTGGAATGTGATATAGTACTTAAGGAAGTTTATTAAAGGATTTTGTGTTTGCTTACATTTTCAACAATTTTCATTTACCTTTACAAACATAAACTATCCCCAAGATTTCAACATATTTAATTAATTAATCTTTTCTTTTTTTTACTTATTAATCAATTTTAGATGAATGACAATGAAAGTACCCTGCTCACCTCCATCTCTAATTTCATCTGGCATTTATATCTGGCTAATTAATAATATGCTAATAAAGGTGCATATGCACTGATTCTATATTCATTGTCAGTGGCAACTTGTAGGCATTCCCATTCAAGTGGTAAAGAGCAATTTGATACAAAACTCATGATCTTTCTTCCCACCCCACATCACATCAGAAATAACTCCACTATTTAAACAGATTGCTCATCTAGTAACAGCCTCAAAGTTCACTGACATGCTCATGTCAAGGCATAGATAACACCATGTAACTAGAGTAGCTCTTACTCCTGAGGTATTGACAGAGTTGACAGCAAATGTAAATATATCAACTTTGATCTTTTCTCACTAGCTTCACAGGGAAAATTATCTTCTGTGGAACTAGAAGAAAAGAAGCAAGGCAAGAAGTAGGCAAACCTATTTGTGAGGAAGTAATACAGTGAAAAAATTTATATCTGATATATAATTTCAACCATTATAAATGGAGACCATGTGCCTGTCTTAAGAAGACTTAAGAAATATTGAGAAGAGCCCAGTCCCAATGCCTGGTGGCACATATTCCCATTTCTCAAAAGTTTGGACAACATAGAATCAATCTACTCCACCACTCCTGCTTGTCTCTGTCTCTCTCCCTTGCCTTCTGTCCTCTTTCCTCTTCTCTTTATGGTCTTCTCTTTTCAGTCAGGACTTGGGCATGCTGGGTGTCTTAGTTAAGAGTTTCTATTGCTGTAATTGCTGTAAAGAGACTGCTGTCTTCACTGGCCATGGCAACTCTTATAAAGGAAAGCATTTAATTGGGGCTGGCTTACAGTTCAGAGCTATTGTCATCATGACAGCGTGCAGGCAGACATGGTGCTGGAGAGGTAACTGAGAGTTCTACATCTGGATCAGCAGGCAGCAGAAAAGGAGAGTGACACTGGGCCTGTCTTGAAGATCTGAAACCACAAAGCCCATCCCTAGTGACAGACTTCCTCTAACAAGGTCACACCTACTCTAACAAGGCAACATCTCCTAATAGTACCGCTACTCAAGGGTCTATGGAAACCATTTTCATTCAAACCACCATACTAGGAAAATACTACCAGGGGCTACAACCCAACTTTAGAAAGACCTTTTGAAGAAAGAGAAATACGAGTATTCACTTAACAATAAAATGCCAAACTATTTTCTGAATGTATACAACCACAGCCAGTGAAGGAAACTTTGTTGTCATCACTGCTAACAGATGGCATTGTTCATATTTAATCATTCTAATTAGTAAGAAAGAATTCCTCAGTGTGGTTGTAATTTGTGTTTCTCTGTTATTAGTGGTGGTGAACACCTTTCCATGTGTTTGTCAGTCGTTTGAACATGTGTGTTTTCATTTACCTGTTCACTTTGTCCACTCTCCTTCTGAGGTCTCTTTGTATTCTGTAGCCTATCACAATACGCTCTGCATAGGGTTTCCTTCTGAATGCTGTGTTACATCTGCTATTCCAAGACTTCTTTGTGAGCTTCTTCTGAGTTTTACTTTTGTTTTAAAAACCAGCAAGGCACATTCCTCTAAATATTTTTAAGTTTTACTTATTACATGTAGGACCCTAATATACATGAACTGACTGGATTCCAATCATGTCAAAAGGAAAATAATTTTATTTTTCTCTGTCACATAGAGTAATTTAAGAATGTTGTATAAGCTTGCATAAAAGTACTGTTCCATATTTAGCATAGACCTTGTTTCATTCTTCCTTACTCTCCTAGGAATACTGTACATATGAAAGTCACAAGTCACATTTCATTGTCAGATGTGTAAGAAGATGGAAAAAACTTAGATGACTATATCTGAGTACAATAACTTGTAATAGGGTAGAACTATCTTAAATTGAATTGATGCAAATACCTTCTATCAGATCCTTTCCAGGGAAAATATATATGTATGTGTGTGTGTGTGTGTGTGTGTGTGTTGTGTGTGTGTGTGTGTATTACATGTATCTTTCATATATATGTATGTGTGTCAATATACAGATACTACACAAATATGTTAATTAAAAAATAGAAAAAATAGAATGACAAAATTCTTGTACATACATGTTCAACCCAGAATGTTCATTCTATATTCCAAATTTTAGGGAAGTTTGAGCATTAAGTTAGTTAAATGAAAATTTAGACTAAAAAAACAGGGATTTTACTTTTCCAATTGGGGGGGGGAAAGAACTTGCAAGCAAATACTACTACTAAATAGCATTTCTACTGCCAACCAAACAAATAATACAGCATCACAATTCCACAATTTTTATACTATATAATACATCATAGGCTACAGTGGTGTAAACTGAAGTCCACAGGAAAAGAGCCACATCTAAGTTGAAGATTCTCCATGGCTGAGTAATTAGAAATACATGACTGTGAGAGTTGGAATGTCACAGATCCAGGGCCAAATGATCTTGGGCTAACTTTAATCCTAATAATAGCTTTTAATTACCTACCTGCGTCTGACCTACTGTTTTGTGAGTATTACTTAAAAAACTGGGGGATGTATTAGGTTAACTGACCATTAGCTTTCTTCTACCAATCCAAAAGTGATCAATGTCATCAGATGATATGTAAAACCTACAACACAGATTGATTTCAAGATTTGCTACACTCCACCTACCTGGTGTTTCCACCAACTATTTGAAAAGTACTTTTCTTTTGTTCTGTAACAACAAAAATTTCATGGATCTTCATGAATGTCAGTACTACCATGTTGGAACACCATATGTGGGGAAGCTTACAATGTTTTGTCTAGGGCACAGCCACTCACATGTGGCTTCTGTACAATCCATCTTCTTCCATAAAAGGATTCCAGAAAAAGAAAGGGAAAATAATATATTTGTAAAATCCTGCTATAGTTCACGAGGCAATTTCTTTAATGCTAGACAATGATATAAATGGAATATAAATGGAACTTATCTGACTTTTAGACATTTTCTCAAACATAAAAGTGTTTAAATGATACAAACTTATTCAAATTCTCAGTGTCTGACACAATTATAGCACATTAGTAGTCTCTAAAATTTCATAGACAAAACTGGCCAATCAAGTTTTTATTGAAAAGAAAACTATATTATACTATGAGTTAGACGCATTTTCTAGAAATTACACTGCAGATATAAATTGTTAGATCAGATTATTAAGGTTTTAAAAAATCTTAATAAAAGGAACAACACAAAAACTTATAAATTAGAATAACAAAGGCTGTGATCCGGTTAAATGCTGCATTGCAGGCAGAAGCAGAAAAAGCCATTTAATAGATCACATTTAACGCTGTAAGTATGAACCATGAGAAACAAAAGGATTTTGTGGTCTTCTGAAGGTGTTCTCTTTCTTGGAGTTGGAGACCAAGCTGACCTTGATCCTGTTACTCAGCACTCTACCAATGAGCGAAATTCCACCGTGACCCATCCCCAAAGCTTTCTTAAAAGTGGCTGTTTCAATAACGCACCCTCACCCCAATCTCTGTAGTTTCCTGACACACGCACGTTTTGCTCTCAGATGATATCACTTCCTATTTGATATAGTAAACACGAGACATTAGTCAAGAACTTCTGTTACTTTCTACTACATAGGCATACAATCTATTTTAACCTGCCCCTTCCTCCCATTGCAAAGGAAACTGCACCCCTCTATTATCTAAGACTGAACTGCCCACTTACACATTAACTCCACTTTCCACTTCCATCTGCCTGCTTGAAAACAAGGGAGCCTCTGTTTCAGTTTAATCTTCTATTTCTTTTTCAACATTTCAACATAGTTCAGTCTTTTACCTAAAAGTAATTAAGTCAATTCTGTGTCCCTGGAGGTTTTGCCTCTTCTTCATGGACAAACTCTTGAAAGCCTTGTCAACACCTACCTCTTCAATAGTACTTTTTCTTCACCTTTACTCTCACCTATCCAACTACAATGAGAATTTCACTTCCAAATGTCACTCATATCCCTACCCTTTAAAATCTAGTTTGCAGTTCCTACCTCTTTCCTTAACTATGTCTGGGGTAGCCTTCACTATAATGTGCTGCTTCCTCCCTTAGGTACCATCTTCTGTTGCCTTTTATGATGCTCCTGGTTTTCTTTCCACATCTCTGGACCTTACTTCTCAGATCTGCGGAGTTCCAACAGTCAGTTTTTTAAGTTGCTTTTCTGTTCTGTTAAGTTGCTTTTTTATTTACATTCCACATATTATAAACTACCCCATCCATTCTTATGATTTTTTTTAATACTTGATGATTCCCAACTTTATTCCTATCACAGAAATAGCTCTCCTGAGATTCTGACCTATGTATCCAACTGGAAAATCTTCCCTCATCTTAACCCTCATCTCACTCTTTAATATTTATTTTACATTATTTTATTAGTGGCGACATTGGGGTTTGAAATCAGGGACTCCTATGTGAGAGGTAAGTGCTCTGCTACTATTCTACCTACCAGCCGCCATTTTCCTCTTTAACTAACAATTCCTACTCATTTTTCAAGTCTGATCTTAATGTCACTTCCTCCAGGAAGACACATTTTAAGGCATGGCACCACCTGAAGTATATTTCTTTCCTGTGTGGTCTCATGGTACATTCTATTTTCCCCATCATTTATTGTGTTATGGTTATTCTGTGGTCTCACTGAATCATAAACTGAAAGCACATATGAATCTTATTTATCACTAAATCCCTAGTGCCTATTTAAAGCATTTTAATTAATTTATTTTTGATACAGGACCTTGCTATGTAGCTCAAGTTGAGGTCAAAGTCATTATGCTACCCAGGTTGGCTTCAAACTCATGATCTTTCTGCCTCTGCTTTCCAAGAGCTGAGATGGTGGATGTATACCACCACACTGACCCTTAATAAGCATTCTATGAATAAAGTATTTAAATGAATAATGGACAGATTGATATATTTATTATCCTTCCAAATAGAACATAAACTAGAAATGTTAATATTATATCCATGAAATTAAAAACAAAAATGTTTGGTACAATAGTTTAAAAATATTAATCACTTAGGGATGAAGGTGCAAATCAATAATAACAGATGCAATTTTCCTGCTCAAGGTCCTGGATTTGATCTTCAGCATCATCAAAATAAATTAAATACATTAAAAAAAACAATTATTTAGACAGACTCATGACCACTACCACAAATGATCTAGAAAGTGTCTTACCCTCTAGCATATCAATGACAATTAACATGTTGCCTATTATTTGAAAAGAGAGGAAAAACAGAAGTGAGGGGACTGTCACTGTTTGCATCTGGAATGCCTCCCTTATACTTCTGTTTTGAAGGCTTCTTCCCCAGTTGGTGGTGCTCATTATGGAAGCCAAACAACCTTTATGAGGTAGGGTCTACTGTGTGTTCGGGGTGTCGCTGAAGGGAGCCTTGGAAGTTTTCCACTTCGCTCTGTTTCATGGCCCACCACGATGGCAACTGTCTCCACTACATTTGTGTGCAGAGAACTGAGCGGCTCTGCATGCATTCTTTGCCATGATAAGTTGAAAACTTTTGAAACTTTCAGCTAAAATAAATCTTTGCAAGTTTACGTTTTGTTTTTTTTTAATGTCAGATTATATGATCAAAGTGATGCAGAAATAACTAATTAGGGATGAAATGAGCCACTTGCTGACAAAATTACTAAATTGATAGTTATCATGAGCCACGTGGTCAGCAGTTGCAGTACATAATTTTATATGTGCAGCCATCTCAAAGTAAAAAAAACAAGAAGCATTTGATTAAACATTAGTGCTGAAAAACTAAGGATGTATATAAGGAAAATTACTTGATCACATGCTTAGTGTGATGAAAGAAATATATGTATACATTTTGTACCCATTATTGCAAAAAACTGTAATTATTCTGTTCACATCTGTCATGCTATTATAACTTAAGTTTCTAGTCATTAGTCCTCACCGATACATGGTATATAGCATGTGATTTATCTGTTCAGAGGCCTGGGCCCAATCTCATCATCACCAAAATATGCAATGAGTTTCAATTTGCATTAACATTCATATGCAAATCAGATCCCAAAATTAAGGGCCACAAAACTTAGAAGTGACTCTGAAAACTAAAATGGCCCTTCATGGAAGATTAGAGCAAAACATCCAACCATAGTAATATATTTTACAAAAATATAATTACACCCATAAAATATACCCCAATGAAAAGAAAAGCTCCAAAATAAAAACAGCTCTGAAGATGAAACCCTATAACAGAAACTACCTTAGAAAATTATGTGAATGCAGGTTCAAAGCCGGGGATACTTTTTTGAGACTATCCAGGATTACAATGTATTCTATTATTTCATATTCATCACTAATTACTACATTGTATTTTTAAATGATTCCTTTGAAGATCTGAAGGTGAGAGCCAACAAGAATAACAGCAGGTCACATACAGCTGTCTCTGCTAACTCTCATTTATCAATAAGACCTGATTTACACATCAGCCTGAAATTTCCACACTGTGTGCTTTCTAATGTTGGTGCTGGGTGTCTGTTAGATTTAAGGGAAAAAATGATTTGAATTTCCCCAAAGAAGTGATATAGAATGCTGTGACTTCAACTGGAATTAGAAATTAGACATTGGTTTTTCTTGAAATGTTTGCCTTAGCTTATTAAATTAAAGGAGAAAAAAAGAAAAGAAAAGTTGCTAGCGATGGTAAATTAGTTCAAGTTAGTCTTTCTACATAGCATGTGTATAAGTTACTTTTCTGATGCTATGATCGTGTGTTTTTTTTTTTTTTTTAATGAAAATGGCCCCATAGGCTCACAGGATGTGGCACTGTTAGGATGTGGAGCCTTGCTGGAGGAAGAATGTCACTAGAGGGTGGATTTTGAGGTCTCAGAAACTCAAGCCCAGTCTAGTGACAAAAAGTTCTCTTCCTGCTGCCTGTGGATCAAGGAGCAGAACCCTTAGCTCCTCTCCAGCACCATGTCTGCCTGTGCGCCACCATGCTTCCCACCATGATGATAATGGGCTAAACAGCTGAACTGTAAGCCCAACTAAATGTTTGTCTTTATGAGAGTTGCCTTGGTCATGGTGGCTCTTCACAGCAACAAAACCCTAACTAAGGCAGATAGGATACTTTGACAAAAAGCAACTAGGGGGGAAAAAGGTTTATCTGGGCTTGAGGTTTCAGAGAGTTACAGTCCATCACCGGGAAAAGCCTGTAGCAGGAGCACCAGGCTAGTCCGGCAGGAAGCAGGGTGATCACATTTAATCTTCTCACAGGAAGGAGGGCCAAATTACAAAACTCAAAAACTGTCCAGGAGACATAGTTCCTCCAGCAAGGCTCTACCTTCTAAGGAGTCTATAATCTTCCCAAACACTGCTTCCAGCTGGAGACCAATTAATCATTCAAAGAAAAGAGGCTATTCAAGGTATTTCATATTCAAACTGTAACAAATATATACATATACATCAAAATACCATATATGTATACATATTTGCATATATATTTCAAAATAACATATAACACATAAATGCAATAAAGTATAGTGTTAACATAATTGTTTCAATGATTCCAACTGTCTTCTTTAACCTTTAGGTAGACTATAATTCATTTCTTTAAAATTATTAAAGATAAATTACATAGTCTGTCTCTGAGATGGCATTAACATTTTCTTACAACAACTCAGGCCTGTGATGGTTAATACTGGTAGTCAACCTGACAGGATCTAAAATCCCCTAGGAGTAAAACCTCTGAGCATATCTTCTAGGGACTTTCTTGACTGGATTAACTGGGATGAAAAAAACCAAAACTCTACCACAGCTCTTTTTTTGTTTTGTTTTAGTTTTGTTTGTTTGTTTGTTTTTGGCTTTTCGAGACAGGATTTCTCTGTGTAGCCTTGGCTGTCCTGAACTTACTTTGTAGACCAGGCTGGCCTCGAACTCACAGCGATCCGCCTGCCTCTGCCTCCCTGAGTGCTGGGATTAAAGGCATGCACCACCACATTTAGGACACCATTCCATGCATTGGACTGAATAAACAGCAAGCAGAGAGCTAAGCTCTTCATCTCTTTCTGTTTCCTGAATGTGGATGCAATGTGACCAGCTGCCTCATACCTACATTGCCATGACTTCTCCATCATGAAGGGCATAGTTCTTGAGACCATGAACCAAGATAAAACTTTCTTTCCTTCAGTTGCCTTTATCAGGTGGCCCATCACAGCAGCTAAGATGTAACTAATACAAACCCCAAATCCAGATGGATTTGGAAGAATAAATATTTCTTCTTTCAGGTTGTATACCATGCCTAGACTTGTAAAAGTAAATGTATCTTTTTATTCATGCTGAAGGTTGGTTATAATGCTTTGTAGATGTGTTTTTTAACTTAAATTAGCATTAGAATTAAATTAGGGTGCCATAAAATTCAGACCCAAAGCAACTCCAGAAAAGAAAAAGGGAACAGAAATAGTATAAGAATCTTAAGAAACTTTTTAACATGAATTTCTATAATGAAAGGCTTTTCATTATGAGAGTACCTTGTATAAGCAATGAAAAAATGTTCAAGCCAAAGTTCATTATGGTGAAAATGCCAATATTCAGATTAAAAAAAGATTATAAAATGTTTTACAGAAGGCACAAACAGTCCATGCAAAAGGTATGACAACTATAATGCTACATTAGAGCCCAGGAAGGGTAAGGCAAGGGACTTTAGTATCATTTTACTTCTAACACAGTGCATAGAACTGTATGTGTGTGAAGCAATAATAATGTAGTAAGAACCCAGGAGACTGTTCAATGGTAGAGCACTTGTGAAGCATGCATGATGCTCTGGACTTCATCACTAATAGCATAAAAAGAAACAAAAACCATAAAATAAATGGACAAAAGCAAAATAAATTCTGACTGCTTACTATACACCAAGCATTCCATTCTGTTCCAAATACATTAATTTATTTAATTCCTATTGTGCCTTTGAGCCCATTTACCTCTTTCACAGAGAAATGGACAAGCACTGATACATACATACTTAATCTAAAATGGGCCCAGCTTGTGAGTCAGCTGTCTAGCTTTCCCAGCATGGTCATGTAACTACGTGATCCATTCTCTCAACTCTGAAGGTGAAGTTAATTTTTAAAAGGAAGGAAAGAAAACACTACTTGCATGTTCCTTACCTTGATAATCTGTTTCCAAATCTACTACAGTTGATTGAAGATCTGACAGGGTCAATCAAAACATGTCATGCTATTCTCCCAAGCCACAAAATAGCATGTATGTTGGGAATGAAGACTGAGTGTTTGTAAGTACTTCTTTCTTTTTTTTTATAGAAGTCATTTACATAGGGCGCTTGTGATTTAGCACTAAATAAAGGTGCACAACACAGATTCCCTAAACTCAATGCACTGCCAACCGTCATCTAAAGCATAAAAAAAAAAGAGTTGTGTAGTTGTATATGATCACAACTGTATACTTACATCATAAACAATATAAAATTTCATTAAGGTTAAAGGGGGCACAGGTGTCATTTTCCTGAATTATTTTCACCTAATCTTGTCATATTCTTCTAGTCTTGGTGTGGAAATATTCCCTAGACTAAGTAATTTACATGACAATTAAATACAGAGCTGTGACAAGTACACCACATGCCTTAACTTCTTTATAGTCTTTGCTTTATAGTCTTTGCCTTTTATAAAGAAGCACATTATAGTTCCACGTTTTCATATGATGCTTCTGCACTTGGCTTCTTTCATAGTTTACCACCTTTCCTGTCCTATCTATCTTCAGGTTTGTTTTAACTTCAGAGATTCTGGTTTTAATAAGAGAAAGAGAGAGAGGTACTACTTTTCAATAGTGTTTCCTTTTCTTTTCCAGCACGGCAACATCTCTCTTGGGACTTCCAGACACTAATGCAGCAGAGTTTGAGATCTAAAGACACCTTCAAAACTCATGCTGCATTTGCTTCTGTTATCATTCTCTCTTGCCTTGCTCAGTCTGTCTCTCTCTTATTCATGCGGCCCTCCATAGCTTCTTCGTTTTATCCCCGTCAAGTCCTTTAGCTGTGACACTTGTGTGTAGTGAGGGCGTCTAGCTTGCATTTGGTTGCTCTAAGGTAGTAGCAGCAGCCATAATGGTCCTGATGCATCGGTGATAACATCATCCACATCTTTCCCCAGCATCCACGCGAACAGGGATGCCAGGCGATGATCTGCATCACTTCACTGGAGGCTCCCCCACTAGCTGTTATAGAGGTGATAATGCCTCCACAACCTACTCTGTCGAGTGTCACGGTGACCCCAAGCCCTCCCGGCGCAGGTGGGACACCTGTCAGCCCAGCCCTCTGGCGTCACCTGCGCAAGCGCCCAGGCACTTACCGTCTCCTTGGCAGCAGCCACCGGGATGGGTAGCAACCCCCTCCCGCGGGGCGGGTCCTCGAGCTCTGGGACCGCTAGCTCTGAAGGGTCAGTTCTGGGGTCTCCATAGAGCTGGTAGCACACGAAGCCCACTAACCCGCCGCCCGCTGCCGCCGCGATGCTCAGCTCTCCCCAGCGTCGCCGCCGCCACGTCGCCTCAGCCACGGCCCCTTCGTCCTCCTCCCTGCAGGAGAAGGGCCGACCCGACAGCCCGGGAGCCGTCCCCGCAGGCCGCCCCCACGGCGAGAGGAAGGGCTGCTGAGGGGCGAGCGTCGGCGACAGCCGAGGTGGCGGCCACAGGAGCCTCCGTAGCGCAGCCATAGCGGGAGCTGCGGCCCGAGCTGAGGGGAGGGGGACGGGAGGAGGACGGGAGGGGCACTACGGGAGGAGCGGTGCTGAAACCTCGCGAGAAGTCGGTGCGGCGCTAAACTGTGGAGCGCCGGTGCGAAGGCAGCCGCCGGGGCCCGGGCCTCCTGGTACAGCCTTTATGGATCAGGCGCAAGGCGGGGAGAGCTCGGGAGCCTCAAAAGTCCGGGCTGTTCCCACCATGCTTCCCCGAGCCCAACCACGCAGTCGTAGATTACTGCGCCCGCAGCCGGCGGCTACTGGCAAGGGAACCCAAGCCGGGGGAGCCGCTCTTCGGCGGAACTCCCCGGGAGCGGAGACTGCAGGGCGCCCCGCCGACCCTCAGAGATAGACCCCGCTCCTAATGGTGCCCGACCCTCTGACACGCTGGGAATGCTTTGTGGTTGCGTCTTCACCGGTATAATATCAACAAAACAGAATAAGAAAGGTGCAGACGTTTTGCTTCAAGTCAAAGCGACTGCACTTCTGAGTTTAAAATATATTTTGATTGCGTAGTGATGGTTTCTGGACTTTGAGCACGGACAGGCTAATGATGGATAGTTAGCGTTAATATTTTTAGGAAACACATACCCTAGATTACTGAGTTCAGTAAAACTGTCGAATGCGTGAAACAAAGGATTTTCAAAATTTTTAGACTGTGTGTGTTGGTATAAATGTAACTGAGAAGTGTACTCTGCCCTCTATTTTGTGCACGTTATGCCTTTTTGTGTGTGCGCATTGCCAGTGTCAGCTTTAAGACTGAGTTATGCTTGCTTTGCTCTTCATGCGGAATGGTGCCAAGAAACCCTGAAGTATTTCAGATCTAGGAGGATAGACAACATCATCCAATAGTTAATTGGTTGGTTTTCCACCCTCCGTACTATTTCTGTCCCTCACTCCCTACCTGACCATAACCTGACACATATGCTGTGTTACGTTTTGTTTTAATATAGGTTAATAGAATTTTACTTCCTTAAAGCTACTAAAAATGATTTAAAAAAGAAATGTCGTGACATGTAAGGACAATATCTATTTTAGGACATCATCTATTTTCCCACTGAAGCCTGTTAATGTCACCAGGAAGACTTGTGGTAGCTCTTTGCTGTTTCAGGATATTTTGGGGGTGGGGATCAATTTTGTCATCTTTGAATTCTGATATTTTTTATTTTCCCAAAGCGTTTTACTTTCCAAAGGTGTTTATATATACATATACATAGCAATGTGTGTAGCATAGATCCTCTAAACTTGTCTTCTTTGGACTGAACACAATTTCCTGGGTTTTTGTGTTGTTGTTTTTTTTTTAATCATTTTCCAACATGAACTACTTGGCCAGACTAGAGTTTTATTCATGACATTTTAAAAGCTAAAAAGCTACAAAGAGAAATGGAAAATAATATATACTGTCATTACAAGTGAGGAAAATACACCGGCATGGTGGCACATGCCTTTAATCTCAACACTCCAGAGGCAGAGGCAGGAGGATCTCTGAGTTCAAAGTCAGCCTGATCTACACAGTAAGTCCAGGACAGCCAAGGCTACAGAGAGAGACCCTGTTTCGAAAACCAGGGTTATATGCACAAGAACAACAGCTACAGAAAAATAGCCAAATTGCTGTACTATTTGGATATTGTTCCACGTTTAATTCCCAGAGTAAAAGTGATAAGAAAACATGGTACTGGGAATTTGAGGCTTCTTGAAATTTCAGATACTATATTTGGATAAATATAGATTCAGCCTAATTTTCCTCCTCTTCTGTGTCGATTCTGAAGAGGATCAACGATTGCACTCTATCCCTGCAAAGCCCCTGCGCCAGTGAGAGCTAGCTCTCACTCACTTAGAAGTAAACTTAGATGATGTTTTGCCTGTGTGTATGTCTACGGGAAGATCCCGGATCTCCTGGAGCTGGACTTAACAGTTTTGAGAAGCCGTGTGGGTGCTTGGAATTGAAGCAGGATCCTCTGGAAGAGTAACCATTGCCCTTATCCTCCGAGCCATCTCTCCAGCCCCAGAAATGGTTCTTAAGGAAAATGTATATCTTAGATAAGTAGTAATTACAGGCTAGAGATCTGGACTCTAGTCCTGACTGTACAGCAACAATTACAGTGCCTCAGAGGCCACATATTCATATCACATAGTGGGGCTAAATAGATGGTTCACTTTATGAATCTGTTACATATCTTGTTTCATTTCATGTGTGTGTGTGCACTTTATAGCTTTTTTTAAAAAACCATTCTAGGGTTCATAGCATCTCTCACATATTATCTCTTCAAATCTGTGATTGCTTTACTTGCTTTGTTTTTCCAACTTAAAAATCACATCTCCTAGCCTAATTGTGTTAGCCTTTCACTACTTGCCATTGTGCAAATAAGGGAATAACATTTATATGTTGAAAATGTGGAATGTAAGGATGCCCATCAGAAACAGCTTAACAAAACTCCTATAAAATGAAGCTTAACATTTGTCTTATTTTGTGCACTTGAGCTCCCAAAGTCCCACTAGCTGTAAGAGAAGCCCTGTATTTGTGCCTGCTCACCCCCACCCCCAGGTCCTCTCAATCTTTTCTTTGTGGAAAGTTGTCCCAAACATCACCCCCTAGTCTTTGAGACTGTGCTACTTAGAGTAGGTTATACTCTGTGACATCACAGCCCTCTCTTGTGATTTTTGTCCTGAGCTAGCCAGCAGGACCTGGAAGTCAATTCCTAATGTTGGAGATTGTGGAAATCAAGCTACCCAAGGCACTGGGGATCTGCTTTCTAATTTGACTAGCTCCCACCTCCATGGACAGTGATCTGCACTCCGCCTCTTTCCCTTACCCTTACCTAAGCTGTATGTACGGAGGCAGAACATTTACGTAACCCAGCCCCAGCCACATGATAGGACCTCAATTGTGTTAGGTAAAAAGGAAGGGATTTTATTATGATTGTGCAGCGGGGAGGAGAATGAGGGGATAAAAAAAAATAGAGTGGCCCTTGTTATATACGTGAGAATTAAAGAAAAAAATCCACATTGAATAAAAAATTGATTTACTTCCTGAAAATCAAGCTGCACATCTGGAGATGTGATGATTGAAATGGGAGACGTCAGTGGTCGATTTTTATTAACATGACAGGATTTGGAATGAACTAGGGACTAGGGAGAGAGGGAGAGGGAGGGAGGGAGGGAGAGAGAGAAAAAAAGAGAGAGAGAGAGAAAGAGAGAGTGAGAGAGAGTGAGAGAGAGAGAGAGAGAGAGAGAGAGAGAGAGAGTTGTGTAGAATTAACATAAGTAGGCCACACCTTACAGCAGGTAACCCATGTACAAGGAGGTCTCCGGAAAGCAGTATGTTCCTATCAGCCTTCTGTGGCTTCTTCCTGAGTGGTTGTGTCTATCAGTTCCCACCGTCTTCCCAATGACATCAGACTCCAGTTTCTTCGGCCTTCCAACGCAGAATGAATACCAGCGGCTTTCCAGGAACTTTTGGGCCTTAAGTACCAGTTTGGAACTACTGAGCCGTGCAGCTTCATGAGCTTCATAGGTACCAGCAGGGTTCCCAGCATCCCTACCGTGAAGACAGCCATTGGTGAACTACCTGACCCCTATGGTGCAAGCCAATCTAGCTAATTCCCCCTTTGTAATATACATTCATTCTATTGGCCCTGTTTCTCCATAGAACCGTTGCCTAATATAGAGGCCGAAAGGGAAAAGAGAAAGGATCAGAAGGGAATGTGAGCATGGAGAAGGGTTAACTCAAGAACAAGTTTTGACATTTCAGTACAGAGCTAGCACTTTAAATATTATCTGACAGCATCATATTGGAATAGAATTTTAAATGTCAGTTCTTATGGTCCCCTCAGAGAGTTCAGCATTATCGATGGCCAGCAGTCACTGGCCTGACTGACACATGTCCCTTTTGATTCTTGTAACTGAATTGTTAGTAATGCGCATTTATATTCTAGAATCAAGCCCAGTAAAACTCCAACCATGACCATTTTACCTATTTAGTATTTTTTAATGTAATTTTCAAAAAAAAAACCTGTCTTTGCCTGCCACTTGCTCATATGGACTTTTATATTATTTAAGAATATTGTGGAATAGTAGCTCTTACTTGCTTTCGGCAAAGCCCCCTGTCCAAAGCAAGCAAACCTGCCTTATTGTCACTCTCTTTTTGTTCATGTGTTGTGGTGATTTGGATGAAAATGGTCTTTATAGGCTCATAGGGAATGGCACTAATAGGAGATGTGGCCTTGTTAAAGGAACAAGGGGTCACTGGTGTCACTGGGGGTAGGCTTTCAAGTTTCAAATGCTCAAGCCAAGCCCAGTGTCCTACTACCTGTTGCCTGCCGATTCAGATGTAAAGCTCCGAGCTATCTCTCCAGCACCATGTCTGTCTGTGTGTTGCCATACGTCCTGCCATGATGACAGTGGACTAAACCTCAGAACTGTAAGCCAGCCCCAGTGTAATGCTCTCCTTGATAAGAGTTGCTGTGGTCATGCTGTCTCTTCACAGCGGTAGAACTTTGACTAAGCCATAAATAATAGTGATTAGGCTCCATGCCCATCAAAGGGTACCTTCTGGCAGAAAATAGCCTCCTAGTACAGTGCTAATCATCCATTACACACCACAGTACCAAGGTAGCAGAGTAAGTAATGACCTTCTGCAAACTGTCAGCAACAGTTACTTAGGCTTGGCACATGCACGTCCTGTGCCGCATTCATTCCACGCCTAGTTGGAATAATATAAGTGAGTATAAAGTCTCCAAAAGACATAGGTATGAATTCATAGCAGCATCACAGAATATAAGCTACTCATATGCCTCTCAGTGAAAGTGTGCATATAAAGAGAATATTTAAGCAGCTGGATGCTATACATCAAATAACTCTAAATTGCAATTACATGTAATTTGTGGGGCTGGAGAGATGGATGAGCAGTTAAGAATTGGCAGCTCTTCCAGAGGACTCAAGTTTTCAGTCCCAGGACCTGCATGGTAGCTCACCGTTGTCTGTAACTGTAGTCAGAGGGGATCTAGCACTTGCTTCTTGCCTCCATAGGCACAAGGCACAGGTGTGCACACAAGCACATGTTAATCATGGGCATATGTTCTCTCCTTCCATTATACAGGTCCTGGGGATCAATCTCAGGTTATCAGGCTTCACTACAAACACTGTCACCCTCTCAGCCAGGCCTACTCATTTATTTATTAGGTTAGAACTTAGGACAGCAGGTTCCCTAGGTAGATGATGCTGGTAAGACTACTTAGGGAAAGAGAGTTCTTTCAGAGTTCTGTGACCATTCTGGCTGAAATGACAGAAATGTCTTTATTCTGAGTATTCATAGAGATATACTCTTAAATTTTACATGTCCTTTTTTGTGTAAGATAGTGCATAAAATGTTTATATTAAATACAAAATTGCTTCTTGATGTTCTTACACTTTATCAACTATAAAATCATAGAAGTTACAAGCTGTAAATTGAGCATGTAGAGCTTAGAGTAAACTAAAACAATGAAGTTAATTGAAGAGTTTAAAACTAAAAGAAAATTTAGATGATCTTGGCATAGACCACAGAGCTTTAAACAACATGTGTCATGCAACATGTCATTTTTAGTGCCTGGAAACTACAAAAGATAGTCACAGGCTATTTTTCTGATTTATAAGGAAAGCCAAAAGGATGTGTCAGCAAATTCTCAGTGTTTCCTCTTTTGTAGCTTGCAGCTCTTCTGAAATGTCCATATGGACAGACTCAGTAGGTACCTGGTCTTAAGACCTAGTGCAGGTAGAGCAGACTCTTGTATCTGGCTCTAACCCCATACTGGCATATGTTAGCTGGGAAATTGCAGATATCCAAATAGAAGGACAACCTTCGGAACAGATGGGCATCTCAGCATAAAGAGGGGGCTATTAGAGAAGCAGCAAGGAGAATTCAGCGTACATACACGGAGAAAATTAGGTGGCTACCAAACCAGTGTCATTTTTTGCCAACATCTGTGGTTTAGTGTTGTTGATCCACAATTTGAACTGAGTAAAAATCTCAGGGCACACTCAAAATTCACATGAGAAAATGGATGATTGGGTCTGCGAAGGGTGAGCTATGAGAATGAGATGCGTCGTCATGGTTTCTGCAAAACTCCTCCAAAAAGAGACGGTGCAGCCCAGTCACTGAGCCTCAGAGGACTCGGCTGCCTTCCCCTTGAGACCTCTGGTTTCCAGATGCTCTGTGCTTCCTGCCCTCATTCTCCGGAAAACACTTTCCACAGTCCATTTCTATCAAGGGAAAGGAATCCTATCCTATGTCCGCTATCCAGAACCTCCACTCTTTCGACCTCTCTGCTGAAGCAAGTAAGGGTGATGAGCTGCTGCTTCCTGCTGGCGCTGAGTTTTATATCCACATAAGAATTCAACAGAAAACGGCAGGAAGACCTCCAGTACTGTCCAAGGGATCGCTGGTGATTATGATGAAAAGAAACTGGTGAAGGCGTTTAAGAAGAACTTTGCCTGCAATGGTACTGCAGTTGAGCACCCAGGATATGGAGAAGTAATTCAGCTATAGGGGGACCAGCGCAAGATCATAATGCCAGTTCCTGATAGAGACAGGACTGGCTAAGGACGGCCAGCTGAAGGCTCATGGTAGTTTTAAGTGCTTGTGGCTCTGAAGCTTAAGTGAGGATTTCCTTGCAATGAGTAGAATTTCCCTCTGTCCTTTGTCACAAGTTTAAAAACCTCACAGCTTATATAATGTAACCAGTTAGGGTCTGCTTTTAACTTGGACTAGTGCAATTCCTTCATGCAGTAAACTGAAAAGAGCCATTTAAAAAAAAAGATGATGCAGAAACAGCAAGAACAAACAGACAAATGAAAAAAAAGTTTAAATATTTCTGTAATGTTCACAATGTAAAGTCAGAGAGTTACAGAAAATAATTTAGAGGTAGCTTAGTCTAATGTTTTTAATCTTTTATAAATTTTTCTTCCTAGGAGTATTTAGTGGAAATTGTCAAGGAATTTTACATGGAAACCCAAGACACAAAGTAGACAGCTGTAGAAATCCCCTCACTAAAAATGGGAGGAGTATAACTCTATCCAGACAATGTTCTTCACAGCTTAGAGGTGAGGAGCCTAAGAGGATCTTAGGATGACTTTTATTTTTACTTTGGGTTATCTAAGACTTAAACCTAAGTAATTTTCTTTGCACTTAAAAATTTCCTATATTCTAATGAAACTGAGAGACACATTGATTTACAAAGAATACAATTATAATCCTATTCGCTCAATTAAAAAGATAATATTTTGGGGCAAAGTCATATGTAAGTCAGTGAAAAGAGCCTAGAAGGTCCACGAACATTAATCTCTATAAATCTTAGTTCACATTATAAAGGGAAAGCATTAGTTTAAGCCAATATGATAGAAAGTTGGGGAGTCATATAACAATGAGGTTGTTGAAAACTGGAGGGAGCAGCTTTCTTTAGAAGGCCCTGTGGCCAGGTACCAGGGGCATGGTAAAGGTTTTATGACTGGTTTGGGAATAGAAGAGATCAAGAGCAGTTGTTTGTAGCATTTGCAGAATTCCATTATATAAAATATTCCTACCATGATGATCTTAATCCATCACTATAACATACTTGATTATAGAGTTGGGAAGACATGCAAAGAGCTGTATCATCACACAGAATTTCCACTGTCTGTGTACATAACAAAGGCGCAATAGATGGCAGAAAAATAAACAGGAAATGCTGAGGTTTGTTACTCATCTGCTTTTGTATTCATTTTTAGATAAATAAATGTAAATTATACTAATTTATAACATAATCGATCCAACAATAAGTCTATATGATTCCATGCTCGATATCACCCATGGCATATAACTGGTTAGAAACCTTTTGGAAAACTCAACAACTGACACAAGAACGAGACAGGGTAGAAAAGACATTTGTCTAACCTAGAAAGGCCAGGATTGAGGATTTGTCTTTAGCCATAAATGGCCAAATGAATTCTTCCATCTTTAATGGAGAGGAGGATCCCAGTTGTTCTCACTTTTATGAGATTCTTCATTAATTACAATCAACCTAAGTGTTACCACTTTACTATTTTTTTCTTCCAGAGTTCAGGCCTGCAGACACTTCATGGCACATCACACTACTCACGCCGGGGAGAGACTACCGTGACTGGACCTACACAAATACAGTTAGAAGCAATATTTTTTTTTTATAATTCCAGGAAATGAGGGGTTGGTATAAGCAAACACTGATTTTTAGATTTGATTGAGGAAAAAAGATAAATGTTTCAAATTCACATATTGGTGATGTAATGCATTTAACCAATGCTTAAATTTATTCCACTTAAAAATCTGTATATTGTCCACATCAAATTATTCACTCATAAACAAAAGTAGTATTTGAATCACTTATGCTGTGTGTTTTTTTCTGTTAAAATAAATTAATGTGTCTCAGAAACTAGGGATTGATCTCCACACCAAGTTCAAAATTACAAGTGTTCCTAACTTCTTTGGCTACTGAAGCATACGAAGACCCACACACTTCAAAATGACTTCCAATTCGTCAAGGTCATGTCAAAGCTTGTGCTCAGGCCCCTGCCTACCCCAAATGACCACATCAATGAAAATGAAGTGGACTTTTCACTTGTGAGAATACCTTATAGGAAACCAATAGATGACCTACTCTCACATCTTCTTGAATATGTTATTTTAGAATAAAGAGGTCTGTTCATCCTTTAAGTGCAATATAAGGAAATCTTATTTGACTAGATTCTTGGTGTATGTAACTTTTTTTGGAGACATACACTTTGATCGAGATTTATGTCATAGAGACTTATGCTCTGTGATACCCACGATTAATCACTGCACTTGTGCCTCCAGCTAAATATGATGATACACTGACTCACTGAATCACTTCAGACGAGCCTGTCTTTATGGTGGGTCTGCTAAGGTGGAAGAGTACAACTAAAAATCAATCCACAAAATTCAAGATATCTTCCAAAAATAAGGTCATCTTTCAAACTGGAAATTAACCCAATGAAGGGTTGAAAAACATCTTAACAGGACACTTTATCCATTTAGGTCTTAATCAGGTAGAAACTTGAACAGGCAATCTCAAAATGTGGTACAGATGCTCTTTTAGTCTCATTTCAAGTCTGTTCATTGAAATGAAATATTCTTCAAATCTTTTTTTTTCCCCCTGATGACGCAGGCTGACACGACGTTAAATCAGAAGGTGCTACTGCATAGATGTGGGCCACACCTTTGGGAGAAGAGCCTTTTTCTTTTGTGAAGAACATTTACTTTATCCTTTGTTGTTGCTGTTGAAATGCAATCAACATTTATTGAGGTCTGCAATGTTTAGATGTCAAATGTACCATTCAGATACCATTTGGCAAAGGTAGTTCAAGACAGAATATTTCTGTTACCTCAGGAAGTTTCCTTGTGCCCTTCCTATTAATTCACTACCCTTTTATATCCAGAGGTTAAAATTGATCCGATCTGATATCTATAATAAAGTTAGTTGTCATTGTACCCTGTGGTATTTACCTTTCGGAGAGTTTTATAGAGGTCAATGTTACCATTTTCAAACAACCTGATTATCTGCCCGATTTAACTCACCATGTTATTAAGATTTATTCATGCTTTTGTTTATACCAATTATTGTTTTTTGCCAAATAGATTCTACCTGTCTATACTGTGGTATGGTAATCCATTCTCTTGCTAATGGGCATATGTACTCTATTTAGTTTTAGCTTCCACAATCATTTGTATGGGCATATCTTTTTATTAAGCTAATTAACCTGCATGTAGCATTTCTCAATAGTTGCACAGATATGTGTAGCTACTTAAGAAATAAAAGCATTTCCCAAAATGGCGGTGCCATTTTACACTTTCATCAACCAGCTTTGAGCATTCTAGTAGCTTCATATCTGACAGAGAGGTCGTAAAGGTAGCTACTGAATTGTAGGTGGCTAATGCCCAGAAGCATTGCCTGAAAAATTACCTGAAAATTAGCTTTTTTTAAAAAAAAAAATCTAAGTTTTGAAAGTAGTGTTTATTTAAAACTCAGGACTTAGAAGTTTATATGTAAGTGCGCAGTGTTAAAGTAAAAAGATTTTGTTACATAGGTAAGCATTTGTACAATAACAAATAGGTTGTGCGTAGACTTTCAGAAACCCTGTGTATGTTACGGAGAACTGCAGAATCTTACTATGCATATAAGATTTTATATGTCTCGTATTTTTAATACATTTTATATTTTAAACTTTATATGTACGTATATAACATTTATTTATGGGTTTATTTTGGTGAAATATCAATATTTGAGTCCCAAATATAGTTAGAACCTTCTTCATTTTCTTAGAACCCTGACTCTAAGGGAAGAAAAATTTAGGTAATTTGAAGAGATAATCTTGTAAAAATTAGCCTGTAAAATCAGGTTACTAACTATATTCACCTACCATTTTACTGTGAGATTTGGAAAGTATATTATAGAATGTTAGCTTGGAATAGAATGTAAGGTTGGGTGGCACTAGAGAAACTCTCTCATCAGGCTTCTCCTTTCTCTTGCCTTCTCCTCAGGACTCCTGTGTGTTAACCCAAATGTTTCTGCCTCCCCAGTGATGGCTTAGTCAACCCTCTCCTTAGTTTCAGAGAAAAAACTAAATTCCGCATTCTGCCACTCCCATCAATACATAATGGGATTCCTCTTCATTTGTTTGTATTCAGCAACTAGAGTGTAAGTTCCAGGAGGGTTCAGCTGCACATTTCTTTTTTCTTTTTTAAACAATTTTATTATAATGTATTCACATTACATCCCAATTGTAATCCCCTTGCTCTTATCTTCCCGTTCCCACCCTCCCTCCCTCTTTGCCCTCTTCCCTTCCCCTAGACCTTTGACAGGTGGGGGTCCTCCCCCAGTACTGGCTAATGACAGCCTATAAGGTCTCATCTGGATAGCCTGCATCCCCTTCCTCTGTATTCCCAGAGGGCCTCTGTGCCACTTTACCAAGATAGTCACTATCTATTAGGTAGTAAAAACTTTTTTTTCCAAGATATATATTATTTTATTAATTTGTTCTTGTTACATCTCAATGGTTATCCCATCCCTTGTATCCTCCCATTCTTCCCTCCCTCCCATTTTCCCCTTATTCCCCTCCCCTATGACTGTTCCTGAGGGGGATTTTCTCCCCCTGTATATGCTCATAGGGTATCAAGTCTCTTCTTGGTAACCTGCTGTCCTTCCTCTGAGTGCCACCAGGTCTCCCCCTCCAGGGGACATGGTCAAAGGTGAGGCACCAGAGTATGTGAGAAAGTAATATCCCACTCTCCACTCTACTGTGGAGAGTGTTCTGTCCTTTGGCTAGATCTGGGTAGGGGTTTAAAGTTTACAGCCTGTATTGTCCTTGGCTGGTGCCTTAGTTTGAGCGGGACCCCTGTGCCCAAATCTGCCTATCATAATATTCTACTTGTAGGTTTCTAGGACCCTCTGGATCCTTCTACTTTGCCATTCTCCCATGCTTGTCTCATTTAGAGTCCCAATAGGATGTCCTCCCCACTGTCCCAGTTTCCTGGTACTTGAAGGCTTTCATGGGACATGCCCCTTGGGCTAATATGCAGATATAAGTGAGTATATACCATTTGAGTCTTTCTGCTTCTGGGCTAACTCACTCATTATGATCATTTCTAGCTCAATCCATTTATCCACAAATTTCGGGAATTCCTTGTTTTTAATAGCTGAATAGTACTCCATAGTGTATATGTACCACAATTTCTTTATCCATTCTTCTATTGATGGACACTTAGGCTGTTTCCATGTTCTGGCTATTATGAATAAGGCTGCTATGAACATGGTTGAGCAAATTTTCTTGTTGTGTGCTGGAGCATCTTCTGGGTATATTCCAAGGAGTGGAATAGCTGGGTCTTGAGGAAACCCTATTTCCATTTTTCTGAGATAGCACCAGATAGATTTCCAAAGTGGCTGTACTAGTTTGCATTCCCACCAGCAATGAAGGAGTGTTCCTCTCTCCCCACATCCTCGCCAGCATGTGATGTCGCTTGAATTTTTGATCTTAGCCATTCTGATGGGTGTAAGATGGAATCTCAGAGTTGTTTTGATTTGCATTTCCCTGATGATTAAGGAGGTTGAGCATTTCTTTAAGTGTTTCTCAGCCATTTGATATTCCTCTGTTGAGAATTCTCTGTTTAGTTCCATGCCCCATTTCTCAATTGGGTTATTTGGTTTGGTGGTGTTTAATTTCTTGAATTCTTTATATATTTTGGATATTAGACCTTTGTCAGATGTAGGGTTGGTGAAGATCTTTTCCCATTCTGTAGGCTGTCGCTTTGTTCTCTTGACAGTGTCTCCTGCCTTACAGAAGCTTCTCAGCCTCATGAGGTCCCATTTATTAATTGTTGACATTAATGCCTGGGCCGTTGGTAAAAACTTATAGTACGAGCAGTTGCAAGGTCCTCGGCTCAATCCTAGAATTTTTCAAAGGTAAACTTCTAACAGTGGGAGTAGGCGTATCTCAGACTCTTTTGTCTGCTCCTGGGACTGTTTTCCTTGGTTTGGATTGCTTTGTCCAGCCTTGATATGATGGTTTCCACCTTGTCTTACTGCAGCTTTGACTGTTGTCTCTTAGAGACATGCTCTTGTCTGAAGAGGAAATGGAGGAGGAATGGATCGGGGGGGGGGGGGGAAGAGTAGAGGAAGGGGGAACTGTGCTCAGGATGTATTGTGTGAGAGAAGAATATTTAAAAATGGGGGGAGGATAACTTCGCCAGAGGACAAAGCAGGGTATGATTGTGAGTTTGAGACCAGCCTGGTTTAAACATCAAGTTCGATGACAGCCAAACTATATAGCAAGACTACATCTCAACAAACAAACAAGCAAGCAAGCAAACAGAAACCTTATGTGTTTTTGAAAGAATGAAAACATTTCTTTTTATAAAATTGCTGAAAGTCCATGCAAATCTGATGCGCACAGCAGGGAGAACATGGTTGGATTATTGGAGCTTCAGAGACCCAAGTCAACAATCTTCCAGTTGAAAACAAGACTGAGCTGCAAAATAAAATTTAATGGTAACAGTTTCTTAGAAACACAGTTTATATTGATGCCTTTGAGGGAACACTAACAGATCTGAGTTTGCTGAAAACCTAAAAGGGAGCTGACACAAGTTTTTACGTCTTTAATTTATAAAACCCACTGAGTGTATTGCTGCTGTTATTCTGTTATTTTGTTGCAGATTCTGGTAAACACAGCTTTCTGAGTGTTACAGTTCTTAAAGAAATTGTCAGTCATTATGTTTGACAGCGGTGAACTTCAAATCTAGCTGCTAGCTCCTTGCCTTCTCATTTGCTTGACTCAGCTCTTGTCCTTGAACTCCTTTCTAAGTTTCACTGCCAGCTAGAACTTTATAGCCTGTTCGCAGGAATAGCTCGAGTCAAATATTCACAGCGTCAACACTTTCTCAGTGTCCTGACAGCTGCGTAGTATCTGCTGATCTGCATTTTCTTCACCTCAAGACTACTGATATTTTCACAGTTTTCTGTGACTTTTTAATGCTGCCAATCACCTACTCATTCTAATTTTGCAATATTTTCTTCTTTTCACATTTGAAAGCCAGAATTGCACGCAGAATTTGCCAAGGGCAGGACTAGACGCTAGGAAATGAAACTTGGCAGCATTCATTCAGCCTCCCAAGGTCCCCTCTGGGATTCATCAAGGCATGTGACCACACCGTCCTCTAGTGGCTGACCCAGGAGAGGCCAGCAGGTGCTTTTACACAGTGGTAGCAAGTGGATTTATGTAGCTCTTTTTCAGGACCAAGGGTATGTGTCTCCAAATATAGCTGGTTTTGAGAATCAAGTTACATTTTTATGTTTCTAGATTCTATAGCTTAGAATCATTATTAATTGTGAAGCAGAGTAAAGTAAATTCAAGAAATTAAAGCAAATGCTTTAGGTTTCCAAAAAAAGTTTTAAACATGCCTATCAATTAAGCAAAAAAGATATTTATTAAGTATGTAAAGTATGACAACATTCATAGTGTATTTTTTCCAGGCCAGTTACAGTACGTCAGAGAGTTCATAGCTGCCTAAGGCTGTTGTGGGCTTTTAGTTGTTTTTAATTAATAGTGTTTGAAAATTTCATGCATGCATATGATGCTATACAAGCTTCCTCTTCGTTCCCTGCCCCCATCTTCCCCTAACATTCCTTTCTCAACCTCACACGTTCTATTTTTCTAAAAAGCCACTGTGTTTAGTGCTGCCTGTATGTGGACTTTCACAGACCACATCCCTGAAGAAAAGGGGCTCACTCTTTGCCATAGCAGTTGTCAACTGACAGTGACTCCTTAGCTAGGCACGGGACCTAAGGAGTCCCTCCCTCGTTCATTTAACTCGTTTGATTTTGAGTGCGTCATGTACATGCAGTCATAGCCTCCATAAGTGCATGTGTACAGAGAAGCTGTCGTCTCTGGAAAATACTATTTTGCTGCAGATGTCCATTTCTTTTGGCTCTTACAATTTTTCTGCTTCCTCTTCTGACATGATACCTGAGCCATGGGGGCAGCACTATGGTACAGATATCTCATTTTAGTTCACTATTACATAATCCCTTATTCTCTGAAGGTTGACAGGCTGTGGGGCTCTGCATTAATTGGCATCTACAACAAAAATCAAACAACTTCCAATGAGGCTTGAGAAATGGATTAGCTATGGATACAAATATAAGAACGTGTTAGGCGGTTTATCACTATGTCCATTTTGCAGAAAATAGTATTAGGTTCTGCCCTAGGTCCTATGATCTAACCAATCACGAGTTATGGTTTCAGTTAGTGGTAATAGTGTTGACTTCTGTCTTGTAGAGAAGACTTTAAACCCAATCATTTTAAAAAGTGGCTGTTTGCTCCTATGGTACTCATGCTGCTAATGCACCAGCGAGTGTGTTTTGCCAGGCCTGTGGTTACAGTCGTTCACAGCTATGTATCACGGTCAACGACTTTGAGACCCCAGTAGTGTGCATAGCTTCCCCCAATATGGAAGCTAGCCAGCAGGACTCCCAGGTCTGCACCATCTTGATTCTTTCACCTCCTACAGTTCAAGTGTGTGGTAGCTTCAGCAATAGGGTCTCGCCATCAAGTCCTGGAGGATAATCAACAGCAACATGTAATATTTTGGGGGCATCTACAGGACCCCAATAACCAACAATTCAAAAAGATGTATCTCATATCTGGCACTGGGATTTTTATTTGATAACCTGTGATTCCTAGGAGGGGCCTTGTCCCTATTATAAAGTCACTCTGTTTAAAGTCCTTTTATATGTATATATTTCTGAAAGTCTCTACTGCAGTAAATTTCCTATGACACTTTCAAAGCCTTTAATGTTAGTTATTCCTTTCCATACTCTTTCCTTTACCCCATCCTCCCACCCCCTCCCACTTTAACTTTCCCTCTTCCATTAATTCACTTTTCCTGACTTCATGGAGTTTACCTTTTATTTTAGCAGGACTATAATGAAGAATCAGTGTTTCTCGTTAAAATGGAGTTCAGGCCAGGCTGTTTTAAAATCGGACAATTTACAAAACCATACGGTCACGATCTGTGCTTCTAACATCAGTACTGTACTTGATGTTTGTTTTTATCCCCTCTAACTTGCTTTCAAGACAAGTAAGAGGTGACTGGCAGTGCTTTACTTCACACAGTTGATGCTAGCCTCAGCCACATCTCTCTATCAGACGCATCACTCAGCTTCTGTGGGATGGTGCTGCTCACTCTAGACTGGTCACTGGTAGAAAGAGTTTGTGTCTTTCTAACCTATGTCAAGTTTACGAAACTCCTGAGTCTTCTTTCATTGTCCCCTGGAGGAATGGGCTCTTCCCTACTCCCCAAGCTCTAGTTTGGATAAACCTCTGGGCAGCATTTTACCACAGCCTAGGCTCCAGTATTTCCAAAACTGGACTCATTAGCTCAGACTCCTAATTAAAGGAGAGGAACACATAAATAAGGCTTTAGTCAGTTTATCACTTTGCTTGCAAGCTATATAATCTCAAGGTGGTTTAATAAGCCACGGGTGCATTTTCTGAATTTCAAAGTGGATGTCATTCATCCTTATTACTGCTGTTATTATAGATTAAAAATGTACTCCCATGTCTGTAATGGCAGTTTCATTTCTATCCAACTCTAAAGAGATGACAAGTTTATTAATTGTTAAAATGTATTTCCTACGTCTTATGGTAAAATGTATTATTGGAAAGAGTACCACTTAAAATGAAGTTTTAGTGACAGTTTCATTCTTGTGGAAAACTTAATTTATTTCAATGTGGTGATTTAGTGTTTATACCGTCATAATAAAACACATCCTTGTAGTGTTCATTCCAGAGAATTAATCCTATTTAAAAATAGTTTATTTACTTAAAATGAAAAAATAACAAACAAACTAGTACCATCTCTGGGCACATTCATAGTGAGATAATAGAAAGTGTTGAAAAGTAGCTATAATTATGTTCCTTAATCCACTGTTTAGTCACGGATTCTGGAGCCATCAAGTAATGCATATAAACAATGTTGTCAGTTTTTCATAGAGTTCAATTGTTTAAAGACTAAACTTGTATTACCTTCTTAGATATTTGTAGCTTGGTTTGATAAGAATAGAATTAACTATTAATGAAATAAACAGGGCTGGAGAGATGGCTCAGAGGTTAAGAGCACTGTCTGCTCTTCCAAAAGTTCTGAGTTCAATTCCCAGCAACTACACTGTGGCTTCCAACCATCTACAATGAGATCTGGTGTGCAAGTGTACATGCAAGCAGAAAATAAAAATAAATCTTAAAAAATTAACTAAACAGATACAGACTCCTGCATAAATGAGCTTTCATTTTAGCAGGACTACATTTCTTTTTAGCATGACACTGAAACCAAACAAGTTTTAAATGTAGCCAGTTTCAATTAATCATAATATCATGATCTGTGGTCTTCTTTTTTAAAAAATAATCTTTTAATTTACCTTTACTTTATGTGCATTGGTGTTTTGTCTGCAGGTATGTCTATGTCAGGCCATCAGATCTTGGAGTTACAGACAGTTGTGAGCTGCCACGTGGGTGCTGGGATTTGAACCTGGGTCCTCTGGAAGAGCAATCAGTGCCTTTAACTACTGGACCATTTCTCCAGCATCATGATCTGTGTTCTTAACATTAGTAATGTAATTAATTTTTCTCATTGATCTGCCTCAGGACAAGTAGGAGCTACCATTAGAATTAATTTATGTTTATTTTTTCATTAGTTTCATGGTAGTAGTAGTAGTAATAGTAGTAGTAGTGAACACATCACCTTACTCATTGTCATATGTTTAGGTGAGGTTATCCAGCAATTTTCTCCCATGAAATTAATATTAAGTATGTTTACAATAAATGTTTATGAGTTTTCAGATGATAACAACAGGCTGTTGAGACATTAATGAACAATGTGTGTTTATCGAGATGCTGTGAAATAGGCTTCTGCTGAGGGTTTCAGTGTCTGTCCCCTCAGACCTATATCAAACAAGTACTGATTAGTAGGCTTAGCTACTTCAGAGACAGAAGTAAGAGGACCACTTGATCCTGAGACGTCAATACCAGCCTGCGCAATATAGCAGACCCTGTCTCAAAAAACAAGCAAGCAAACAAACAAAACAAAACAAAATAAAACAAAAAAACAAAAAACAGAAATCCTTTCTGGATTCCTAATATCATTGTTAGTTTTGATGATGCTGTAAACTTCATTATCTATCTTTACCTGCTTGGAACCTAAATAAGAACATGAAATATTATGTGGTCTAATATTCAGGGAAAATCAATAACAAGTATTGTTATTAAAATTATTCCTTGTATTTTCACCACATTGATCCATATGATTCCTACAGTATTCACACAAGCTGAAGAGATCAATTTTTGCTATTCCAATTCTGTGAAAAGGTAGTCTGAGTTCTGTGGAGATAATGGAATTTTACCGAGGTCCTGTTGTAAACCAGTGGCATCCTGCTTATATTGAGTAAGGCAAGGAAGGAAAAAAATGCAAAAGAATAACAAATGCAAAAGGGAAAGACTGTATTATGTGTTACTATTATTTTGATCCTCTTTATGGGTAGAAAAAATATGGAGAATGGACCCCCCAGAATCAAATGTATGAGTTGTATAAATAATATTTGTATGGCTTAAGGTTATACATCACATTTAATTTCTATGTCTCTTTAGTTTACCTTAATGTGGATGTGGAACCTTTGACATTCTGAAAAAAAATCACAGGCCAGTTGTGTTGTGCACTGCCTATCAGTTGGAGTTTATTTGATATCATGATGAAATCAGGTATAACCAGAATAACACATAAATAGTATTGTATTCTTCCTAGGGCGTGTGATGTTCCTATTCATTGTCAGCTTGACAAAAGGGCCACATCATGATGCTATTGCATATTCAGCAGACTGATGCCTTGATGAAGTCATAACATGACAGTGTCATTGGGAAGTGGTAAAAGGTAGAAGTAGGGAATTGTCCTTGGGGCTAGATTTTGCCCTGGACTCATTCTTTATTTCCTTCCTTCTTTCTTTCTTTTAATTTATATTTTTATGTGCATTAGTGTTTTGCCTGCATGTACATCTGTGTGAGGGATTGAATCCCCTGGCACTGTAGTTACAAACAATTGTGAGCTGCCAAGTGGATATTGGGAATTGATCCCTGGTCTGGTTCTCTGGAAGAGCAGTCAGCACTCTTAACCACTGACACATCTCTCCATCCCACTTTGTTTATCTCTTCTCACTCTGCATCCACTTGCCCTGAGGTGGACCACACCCACCACATGCTTTCATGGTTACGATATTCTACCCAAATACATGAGGCCAAGCAACTATGGACTGAACCCTTTGAAATCAGGAACCAAAGAAAGCTTTCCTCACTTAAACTAACGAATAAAGGCATAAGATGAAAATGGGTTTGGTCTGTCATTTGTCTGTGATTATTACTTGAACAAAGCAGGAGCTACTAGACTAATATACTATCGTTACTGCTCTTCATGTAATCCTCGTCAGCCCCCCCCTTTCCAATTGTTTTTGTTGCTTTTAAAGTAAAAACTTATTACCTAGCTTTACCATGCACTAATGACTGTTTCTGGCCCACAAGTGTTCTGAGCATAAAATGGTCCTTTTCTAATTTCTTTCTTTCTTTCTTTTTTCTTTTCTTTTATTTTCTTTTTCTATCTATTAGTTGGTTTTCTTCCACAAGACAAAGATTCCTTTTTTATCACTTGGTTGTTTCGTAAACGGTTGCCTTTGAATTTTTTTTTCTTCTGTAAACGTCGTATTGTATTATTTATTTTGATGCTCAAATTGTCACAGATTAGATTTCATGTCCCTTTCTTACTTTCTTACCGTTTTCTCTGTTTCCTTCCTTGCCAGCTGGCACACACACAAAAAAGTTGCCTCAATCCTAGAACCAACCTGACAATTCCTCCAAGTTTCCCAGGTAATTTCAGGAGGTGACTACATTAAAAAGATCAAGGGCTAGATGTTAGCTGTGCTCATTGCTTCACCGTATGTTTTCATCAGGCCCTTTTAGAGGGAAGAGTATGATAAAGCACAAACACAAGCACACGGCTGGGGGGGGGGGTTGGGGGTTGGGGGAGGGGAGCGGGGGCGGGGGGGGGGGTGGGTCGGGGGAAAGGGGAAGGGGTAGCGTGGTGGGGGGGAGGGCTGGGGGGAGGGGACAAGAGCTAATACTGGTTAATGCAATTGTAATTCAACACTACTGAGTAAAGTCTAGTCTTCCTGCCTTGCTATGTAAACGCGTCTCTCTTAGTGTAAACTCCTCTCAGTGTATCTAGCCATTACTCAGTCCTACCGTTCTCTAACTCGTAATGCTGGGAAAAAGAATCTTTCTCACTGAAGTTCAGTATTTATTTACTTAGGTGTTTAGAACCAGATTATTTAAACAAAGAAGTGTTTTTGCAGAACTGCTTATTTTCTGAAAGTAACGTCTTTTTTTTTTCCTAAACATGTGACTGTCGTTCACTTGCTTGTGTGATGTTATTCGCTTGAAACTTTATTGATAGGTTCCCTTGCTCTCAGTCTTATTCGACTCCCAATCACCTTTAATTATTTCATTTTACTTGAAAAATTAAAAAAAAAAACTTTAAAAAAGTAAAAGTCTTGTAAAAAGTTCTCAGAGAAGTGTCATCACTCTTCTATTCTGTCTGGTCCTGTTTTTAACCTGGTAACCTATTTTATTAATATCTAATTCATTCATTTATTTTTTAAATAAGCATATGCATGTAAAATTTTCTCTTATTTTCCTTCTTTCTTATGGAAAAGATAGCAATCTGTATATAATTTTTGTTGTACATTTTTAAATTTAATATTATCTTCTAAAGATAATGGATATTACCACATTTTTTGAATTTTAAGATGCATCTGACCATAAGATGCATCCAATTTTTAGAGCATTAAAACAAAAACAGTAAAAACAGCAATTGGGCCATAAGGCGTGCCCTAATTCCCCTCCCCCTACTTTGGAAACATATATTGATAAGTCTCTTTTAAAGGATGCACCAGGTAAATGTCATATTATTTTACCTTTCAATAAAAACAGCCTGTTTTGTGGTGGGACTTCCAAATCCACCACAATCGAGAAAAATATGGGAGCTCATAAATCATTCTCATAAATCATTTTAATCAACTAAATAATGTCTCATTATGTTTATTACAATTTATTGTTTATTATATACAGATATTCATGTTGCTACCAATGCTTTATAATTACAAGTAATGAATAATGTTGCAGAAATGGGACTTCAGTTTTATTGAGGGTGTAAATCATGACTTTTAAGTGAGTTGTACTTTTTTTATGTGACGCACATATACAGTCATCAAGTGTGTAAAAACAAATGTTTATGAGACTGTGTTGATTGAAAAGGTTTATAGGATTAAATGGTCTGGAAGACTGAAACTACGTTTTGTGTAAGTAAAAATCATACCATGTATTTGTATAACAGCAAGGCAAGTGTGGTCTCTAGGAAGCATGAGTAAAGTCGATTAGATTGCAGTGTATACTTAAAAGTTGAATAACGTACCCTTGTAAAACACTCTTCAAAATTATTTAACTTCCCATGATATCATCACAGCACGTACCAAAAAAAAAAACCTTTAACGTTATCTTTTCCTGTCACGTGACTAGAGCAAACAAAAGAAATCCTTATCTTTTTGTTTCTAGTCTGGTCTTTTATAAAACAGCAGTAAGCACCATTCAAACCTTACACATTAAAACTTTGGTTTAGGTTAGAAAAAAAAAGATTTATTTTGCATCTCAGACAAATTGCACTCGCAGAATTATAAAGTTAAAAAAACTGCTCAGCGATTCAAGTTGTATAGGACATTATACACAGAGGAAGCCTTGTAGTTTTAAGCCTCTTTCCAATGTGTATTTTCACATTTATGTCTCATAGCAACCTTGAGTACAGTAAGCTATGGAGTGGTGCTGTCTTTATTTTACAAATAGAGGATGGCAGACTCTGAAGTAAACGCCAGCAGAACGCAGGACTTTCCCCTCTATAACCTGGTTATACTTATTGCATTGGGTTATTGCTGTGATAGAAAATACATACAAATGCTAAGGTTCACAAACACCTGGTCTGTTATTACAGTGCTTGGGTGTTGGTGACTATTTGTGAATAGTGGTGTGTGTGTGCGTGCGTGTGTGTGTGTGTGTGTGTGTGTGTGTGTGTAAAATGCAAGAGATTTAAGAATATAATGGCTATTAATTACACACCAGGACTGAAAGTGTTCTTGTGAGGAAATACGTATTAAACTAATACTTCTAGGAGCAGGTGACAATAATATATTTGTTGTGGAATAACTAACAGCATTATATGTTGCATAGAACTTAGATCTTGAAACAAACCTCATTAAAAGGCACTTGATCTAAGTTTAAAACCTTTAAGCATCTCCTCTTTAAAAGTGATCAATGTATGTTCTGGCTACTTTAGTTATACCGCTATGAGATTCGCACAACTTTGATCTAACTTTCTTTGATTTAACACTGCAATTAAGAAGATTTGGTTCAAAGTAAAAGCCCATTGGTTGATGCTTTACACTGATGTGATAATGTTTACACAGATGTGCTTTGAAATCTTGATTGTGGTGGATTTGGGAGTCCCACCACAAAACTGGCTGTTGTTATTTGAAAGGTAAAATAATATGACATTTACCTGGTGCAACCTTTAAAAGAGACTTATCAATATATGTTTCTAAAGTAATCGATCTGCTTGTTGTTTTTAGCCTGGACTTTTGTTTTATTTTGTGTCTATCAGCAGTAAATCGCTTGCTTTAAGGACTCTTTTATAACCTGGTTCCACAAGGGTCAGTGGTTAGGCCTGTGGTGACAAAAAAAAAAAGTGTAACTTTACCTCCTTTAAAGCACCTGCCAATTAATTATCCAAGGGAGAGGGAGGAGGAGGGGGAGGAGGAAGAGGAGAGAAAGGGAAGAGGGAGAGAAGAGAAAGGGAGGAGGGAGAAGGGGGAGGAGGAGAAGGGGGAGGAGGAGAAGGAGGGGAGGAGACAACCTTCAGAGAAAATAAAATAAACCTGTCAAATCCATCTGTGCTCCCAAGTTTAGGCTTTTGCTGAGTAGAGCACAAAACAAGACCTACATTCTAATCTTTAGCTATTCTGTGAAACTCTCTGCACAGGGAAAGAATAAATCTGACCCATAGCCAGCTCTTGGGGCTAGCCAATGGAACAAAGTTTTAACATTTAAGTAGATATATGTTTAACTCCTTAAGGTCAAATTTTTATTTTGCAAATATGTTTACGCACTCTTAAATTTTAATAGTAGTTTTTGAAATCTGAGACAATCATCAAGAACCAATATTATTTCTGCTTAGTTAATTTGAAATTTGTTGTAGTTGGAGTGTGAATTTAAAAAGAAAGCTAGCTTCTAGGAATTTACAGCAAAGAAAAAAGGAGGCGTTCTTAGATTGGATAAAGGCCAGCAGCTTCTGTCATTTATGACACCATTATAGATACTTATTTTGTATTCACAGCAAATTATAAGAATGTGAACCAGCCCATTTGAATGTGCTGTTAATCCCTCGATTTATGATTATAGTGTGCTATTTTATTATTCCAATGAAGAGCCCAGGACCTCCACACACAATTTATGAGTTCCCCATAGATATAAGGCAATCCTGGTTATGTCATTTGCTGAGTTAAGATAAACATTAAAGAGAACTTGAGGAGTGGGGCAAGGCATTTCCAACCTAAGCTTGATTATGTAAAGAAAATCCCCCATCTAAATGATAAAAGAAAAGAGTAATGCTTGTACATTTTATTAGTGTTTTAAAATTAGTGAGTTAAACTGTCAAAGCTTTGATTTTCCTTTCATGTGTGTCTGGGCAGGTCTAAGCCTCAGGTAACGCCCTTTTCCCTTCTCCCTCCTTGCCTTTCTTTGCACCTGTCAACTGCAGGCTCCCAGCAGCTCCCAAGGAGTCCAATTCTCTTCTGCTCTCCTCTCCTCCCACCCATCTCCTGGTCTTTACTCGCCCCTCCCCCTTCTAGATTCTGCAAGCCGGGCTCCTTCTCCTAGCTATCTGTCCCAGCAAAGCAAATGAGCTCACATCAAAGGTGCTTGTACGGCATTGGCTAAACAACACCGTGGCGGTCCCAGAGACAACCTAGAATACCAGGGGTGTTGGCTGAGCTCCCTGAATTTGCTGGCTGATTGACTTTGGCCAAGTGCAAGAATGAGTTTCCGAAGTGCTCCGTTTAGTCACTTCCGAAGAGCAAAAACGTGTTGAGAGGAGGCTGGTTTAAGATTTCAAACAAAACCAACCTCCCAGGCGCGCATGAAAGGACTTGATTAGCATATGTCAAGAGGACCCGCATATATACCGGGAGTGTATGTACACAGGACTCTGATCTGATCAGTTTGCTGAGCTGGAGCCCCAGCCCCCAGCCCCAGCCCCAAAATCAGCAGCCTCAGCTCTAGATGTTTCTGCAAAGCCACCAGCCAGCTCTCACCTACCCAGGAAGAGAAGATCGCTTCCAAGACAGTGCACTGCACGGTCCCTGCAGGGATCTCACAGGAGTAACCCAGCTTTAACTTTTTGTTCCTATTTGGCTATACTTTTTCTGCATTCGCCTCGACACCCTCGCTACACTTTTTATCGTGGGGTTCTCTTGTTTTCCTGAATTTCAGTCTTCCTGTCCGGCCCCTCCATGGCTCCATTAACCGAAGTCGGTCCCTTCTTGGGCGGCCTGGAGGGCTTGGGCCAGCAGGTGGGGTCGCACTTCCTGCTGCCTCCCGCAGGGGAGCGGCCTCCGCTGCTAGGGGAACGTCGGGGCGCATTGGAGCAGCGGGGAGCCCGTGGCGGGCCGGGTTCCGTGGAACTGGCGCACCTGCACGGCATCCTGCGCCGCAGGCAGCTCTACTGCCGCACCGGCTTCCACCTGCAGATCCTGCCCGACGGCAGCGTGCAGGGCACCCGGCAGGATCACAGCCTCTTCGGTAGGTACAAGCATCCTGCCTCTGCGCCCTCAACTCCCTAAGTATTCTTGCCTCCTACCTCTATGCTAGTGGAACCGGCCTGAGCTGCGGGGCTGCCTGAGCCCCTGGACCCTTTGGATGCGTGGTTCGGGGCTCCAGGCTTGTAAGAAATCGTCCTGCCCAGGAGGAGAGCAGCTCCTGGCGTGCGGTGTGGGAGGAGAAAGGTGGATGGGTCCCTCACCTTGGGGTGTGATGCCGCTCTGTTTTTCTCTACTACCTTGGCTCCCAGCCTTGGCCAGCACTCCTTGCTTCGCAGGCAATTTTTATTATTTTATGAGGTCCCTATATTGTTTTCTCATCCTTCTACACTTGCAGTTCTGTTGTTCACGTTTTGAAAATTAATAACGGGAAGCGTTCCGGCTCTTAAAACATGCCCCCCCCCCTCCGCAGTTTTGCAGCTAGTCAGCCGGTGTCTCTCTCTGAAGGGATGGTTCTTAAACAGCTCTACTTAGAGGGCTGCCCTTGGCTGAGGTTCTCCGTGCTCTTGCTTGGGGGTGGAGAGTGAGGGAGATGGTGCGAGGGAGGGAGGAAGGAGAAGGACCTAGCAGGCCCACGTGGCCAAGATTCTCTTTAGATATTGCGAAACTGGAAAGCAGAGATCGTGGTATTGACCTTAGGTAAGAGGAAATGGGAAAAGCGAAAGAAGATATGGCTGGGAACACAGAGCATGGCTTCCGCATACAAGAGCAAAGCCTGGGAGCAGAAAGGGTTAATGGGATGAAGAGAACTCTAGATTAGATCAGTAAAGTTTCTATTCTTAATTACTCCCCAGCCAGCCAGGTAACCAGCAAGTGCCTCCCTCGCCCCTCCTTCTCCCAAGTGCTAGTTTTCCTTTCTTGCCTGCACAACAGACAAGAGACAAGATAGGTTAATTCAGATAGTTTGCTAAAGGTGCTTGCTTCTAATATCCCAGGATATTTCTTTCCCCTGTGGCTACATTTTTTTTCATCAATTAACCTGCTAACACGCTCAAGGGACTTTCCCTACCTAACCTGTGTTGTCATTAGAGGGTGTCTTTATATTAAAAAAAAAATACACATTACCATTTATTTGTCACCAGCATGAGGAATCACAAACGCACTTCTTATCTTTTCACTATGGAATTTCTCTAGAATCTCTTTTTGGAGTGGCTTGTTCTTGTCTCGTTCTCATCTTATCCTTACACTCCCATTTCTTTTTTTTTGCACTTGTAGTGCTCATTAAAACTTTGTTGACGTGTAAATCTCAACTTCAGGAGCGTGTGTAACCTTAGATGAGAGGGTAAGCATGTGGTGGTCATTTGACAGCACTTAAGGGCTTAGGAAACTGACTTTTAAAAAAACCCACGTGTTGGCAGCTTCCACTGATCTCTTCCAAATTCCCACCGACTGTGAGTCAAGAGTGTCATGACCTAGTGGCCAACCTGGGGTCACTTTTGAAAAGTGTTTTTAAAATGGAGGAGGCTGACATTATGATTCGAAAGAATGTGCTGACACCAGGTGGCCTAGTTTTCTTCCCTTTAAGACTGACTGTACTCCATATAAAAAGAAATCTCCCCAAATGTGGTAAGACTTTCAGACAAAGCAGCCAGAAGTTAAATGTAGGCTGTAGGCAATATGCTACTTTTCTGCCTCATGCTAATGGAGTAAGGAAATGCTTCCTTTAAACCCCTTGTAATGTAGTTGTTATCTCTTCCTCTACTGTGTTCAGTCTCCTTAGAAGACAGATTCTATTGGAAGACTTGGTAACATTCATTGAGCTATCGTGAAATCTGATCCTTTAGGAATGGGTGTGGCTTATTCTTACTCGTACACTGCAAAGCTCATATGTTGAGTGATTGTTTAGGAAATATGACTTTGATTCTTGTTGGCTTAAGTCGTGCCTGGTTGGGAGATTCAGTAGAGAGACAAAATATTCACTAGTATATGAAAGGAAGACAACTCATATTTTTATGTGAGCCTAAAGAGGGAGCCTCTTTATACCTTACAGTGCTCTGAGTGGTCTAGATATCATAACTAACCACTAGAGGATAAGGGACAAGGTCAGTTTTAATATGTGCAGCATTTGTGTGCCTCTTCATCCTCTTTTGCTAGTGCCTTAGTAAATAAGTTATTAAGTGATATTGCCTTTTAGAAAAACAAAGCAAAACAAACAAACAAACAAACAAAAAACCAAACAAAACCCAAAAGAAATCAACTCCTCTCTGTGCTACTGAAGTAAGAATTTTTGAAAAAAGAAAACCTCAAGGTTAACTATCTAAGATACTAAATACTACTAAAATAATGCGATGCTAATTTGAACTTGACCAATTAAAAACTCACATTTAAAAAAATTTTAAAATCATATCAATTGAACATAAGCAGAGAGTTCTCAGTGAGGTCAAAAGTAATATCCTATCTGAGCTACCTGAATCTCTAGCAGAGTTTTTCTGCACAGCAGCATAGAAGGAAGGACTTTACCTAACACGTAAACATAGAATCATTCCTTTAGAAAAAAAAGTGTAGTCTGAGATCAAACATATTCACTTAAAGCTTTTTTCTTTATTCTCCATAGATTTGTCTGATGTGGTTGCATTGTGGGTTGACTCACCTGTTTATTATGATTTAAGAAAAGGCCGGCTTTGAAAGTGATACCAGAAAGACAAAGGACCTCCAAGTCTTTTTATGGGACACTGGGCATTAGAAAATCTACCTAAAATCTGTGGTTACCTCTTAGGGGAAGTTCTTCACGTCTATTCTTTGGAAGAGAATTAGCTTAGTTGCCACCTCATATTATAAATAAGAAAGACTTGTCAAATCTCATTTAAGAATCAAACGAATACAAATTACTATGTGGTATACTATTTCTTTGGTGAGAAAAAGGATCAGAATTTAAAAGTGTGGCTAAAATCTTTAGGAAGGCCACTAAAACACACGTAATCTTTTCTCTCATCAGTTCCATGAGCCATTGCAAAAATCATTTATGCCTGGTTATGTATGTGGCTTTATATGTTGTTTAATAAAGTTAAAACTATTGGATATAATTATTCTAAAGACATGTGTAATCATTTTTACTTATTTAATTACATACTTTGGAAAGCATTATCTTAAGATAAGATTTAATGTGTAGGTGGAGTGTGTCCTGGGGTAGGAACATTGGGTGCATATCAGCCACACATACTTTTTAATTTGACTGAATATTCAATATAATTTAAAGTAATTATACATTTATAATTACATCCTGAGTGAGATTCACTTTACATATATTTATACCAATTATGTTCAGGTTTATGTTTTTGTTCCTAACACGAATCTTCCATTTAGGAGCTTGGTAATGGCTGTGACTCTCCCCCACTCCCCCCTGCCCACAGCCATCACAATATTCCTGCTGGTAGACCTTCCCTGCTTTAGCCTCTCAGGGACACTGGCTTTTCTAAGCCATTTACAGGGCATTTAGTAGTGTTTTGTGCTGCAAGACTCCTGATAGCTCTAGAGTTCTGCTAGTCTGAAATCCTAGTAGTTCAAATGATCTCATCTGTCTTAATAAGAATCTATGCTTCTACCCCCTGCCCCAAAGAGTGAATTAGTCTCTGGGTAGAACAGAACCTTCCATTCCAGCAAACTGTCAGAATCTGTACTTTCTCTTGGCTTTGGGAGTATCCAGTGTTCAAATAGGAACTTGTACAATAAATCATGAAATGACTTTAGAGCAAGAGCCAGGCTAACTGGTACACATTTATGCTATTTGTAGAGCTTAGGGTAGGGTGAAGGGGTGAAGGAACAAAGTTATTAAGAAAGGCAGATCCAAGTATGGAAGGTATAGGCACCCAGGTCCAACAGTCTAAGGAAAAAACCAGAAAAGGCATCATTAGTCCAAAGGTTAGTGTGTACAGCCAAATAGGACATCAAACAGACGGAAAGTGTATCTTTTTTCAACTCTAGTCTGTTGGGGTATTAAGGCTGAAAGCTTTCCAAATTAGTTTACCTTTTAATAAATCAAAATAATCCAGAAATTGGTATTTGGCTATCAAATATAATGAAATACAAAGCCTGCCTGCTTCTCTGAGTTGCACGACTTATTCTTATAGATCATGGAATAGGATATAGCACATTTTGCAATATACAAAGTCTAGAAATGATTGTTTTTCTCTCCTCAATAAACCATGTTGTGGCATAGAACCTTGAGATTAGTGTTCAGAAAGTGGAAGTTCAAGCACCATTTTTATTAGTTACAAAGTTCATGCCCCTTAGTCATTGGAGTCAGTGTTTCCAAGGCTTGTTTTCTTTCAATCTAACAAGTATCTTCCCTCCTTATTTTCAAATATTTTTAAAGTTGAGGTAAAATTTACTTATTAGCTATTTTTTTAGAATCTTGTTTTATTTGTGTGGGTGATTGGCCTGCCTATATGTCTGTGTACCACATGGGTGCTGCAGTACCCAGAGATGCCAGAAGAGGGTGTCAGATTAGTTCTCTGCCATTTGGGTGCTGGTAACCAAACCCAGTTCTTATTGCAAGAACAATGTCTTAGTTATGTTTTCTACTGCTGTTATAAAACACAAACTGAAAGAAACATGGAGGAAAGAAAGGATTTATTTCATCTTTCAGTTCCCAGATCATCATCATTGCTGAAGTCAGGGCAGGAGCCTGGAGGAAGCAATGCTGCTTTCTAGATGGCTTCTTATGGCTTATTAAATTTGCTTCTTTATAGCATCCAGGACCACATGACCAGGGGTCCTTGCTCCCACAGTGGGCTGGGCCCTTCCATGTCAATTGTCAATCAAGAAAATGACCATGGCTTTGCCCACAGGCCAATCTGGGAGCATTTTCTCAATTGAGGTTTGCTCCTCTGAGATGATTCTAACTTTTGTTTTTGTGTTTGATTTTGTTACCTATTCACCTGTGATGAGAGTAGCTTCTATTTATTTGTTTACTACTTCAGCATGTTGATGTTTATTGCTGTTAACCCTGTAGATATGTGTTCAAACTGTATTTTGTTTATAAATTTAGGTATCCTGGAATTCATCAGTGTGGCAGTGGGACTGGTCAGTATCAGAGGTGTGGACAGTGGTCTTTACCTTGGAATGAATGACAAAGGAGAACTCTATGGATCGGTATGTAATATTATTTTTTGATTATTATTATTCTTGAAATAATGATTATCCATTATTTAGGTAATTAAAATATCTATCAATGATGTCTGATAGACATTATTATATGTGATAGACATAACATATTTCTACATATATATGTAGATATTAGAAACCAGTGTCCTAAATTTAAACATATTGGGATAATAATATAATTGTTCATTATTATTTTTTAAATTTCCAACCAGTATTGCTATAACCTCACCTGGTCTTTTTGTTTATTGTTCTGAGTCTTTCCATTTCCTTTATATTTTAATAATTCCCATCAGAAACAGAACACTGAGTGTCAGTTCTGGAAAAAGTATGCATTGTATTTTAATCTGAAGATAGAATTACCAAACAATTAATAGAATTTTGAGAAAGCACATGCACCTAATGTTCATGGTATGTGTAAGAATAAATAAACAGTAGTGGTCTCATCTATGGAATACACACACACACACACACACACACACACACACACACACACACACACACAGAGGGGGGAAGGAGAGAGAAAGAGAAATTTTTGAAAAAATAAGAAATCACTGGACTTTTACTTTCTTTTTCTCATTATTAATAGTAACATACATGCTAATCATGGGGACCATATCATTAAACAATGCATTCATTAGATGGTATCTGATTTGAAGTGGTGAGCTTGAATTAGTAATTTAAATTCTAGCAAGAGTTTGACTGTACAACTTGATAGCAGAGATTTCATGTTTGTGCCTTTGGTTTCTGTCTCCTGATGGTATAAGATGAAATACATGCCTGTTTAGTGATGGTGAGGTGGGGCTAATATAGACCACAGTAAAGCTCAAAATATTTATTGCATGTTTGAAAATAAAATCAAGAGTTGGAATATGTGGTTTAAAGTTCCTTGAACTAATTGACTCAATAAAGTGATATAAAGGGAAAAAAGTTCTGCCTGCCGTATGAACAAAATAAAAATAAAACATTATAATGTAACTTGACAACAATATAGCTATAAGCAAAGAAATAAAATACAAAGTTGAGACTTTTGTAAGGAACTTGTTTTGAAGGCATTTCTAAAATTCTATATTTCTTTCTTTTCTCTTTTTTTAAAAGGATAAATTGACTTCTGAATGCATCTTCAGGGAGCAATTTGAAGAGAACTGGTATAATACCTATTCATCTAACGTATATAAACATGGAGACACTGGCCGCCGGTACTTTGTAGCACTTAACAAAGATGGCACTCCAAGAGATGGTGCTAGGTCCAAAAGACATCAAAAATTTACCCATTTCTTACCAAGACCAGTGGACCCAGAAAGAGTTCCAGAATTATACAAAGACCTACTGATGTACACTTGATGAACCTAGAGTTTCTAAATCACAGTTCTTGCTGTTCAATAACACTGAAGAAGACATTCAGAATATGACAGAGTCTGCATTTCACTGAAAGACTGTATTTGGGAAGAGTATTGGGAATAAGGAATTAACTTGAAGCAAAGCAAGATCATTCTTCATAAGTGGATTGTATTTCCTCAGACACATTGGCTCAGCCTTCCTAGTGGATTGAAGCTGACATCAGTTTAATTTGTGGATAATGTGAACCTTGCTGCTGATGCCTCACCTCTCTGGATAATGTTTACTTGGATGGTTACCGTAAAAATAGATACTTCATGTTGAAGAAGTGGATTTAGATGATATAACTACTGCCTCACAAATTCTGAGGACCTTGTAGAAAGGTTATAACATTATACATAAAAAGAAATCAAAATTCTAGATGACTTTGAGTTACAAAACACGCCACACCAAGATGGAACTTTTCTTTTAGAAGAATGGACCTATTTATACATTTTTTCAATCTATAAATATTTATTATATATATTTATTTATCAAAGAGTTTATTTTTACTGGTATATGAAGACTATACAAAATAAAACAAACAGACAAAAATAATGAAATGTGTTTTATTGTGCCATATATTGTTTTAGTCTTAGGATGTAAAGGAGACTTCATTATTATAACACATTAGCAATAGAATAAATGTTCATTTGTTTTTAAAAATTAAGTATAGTGTAGACAATAGTTTTATGTAGTCTCTTGCCTTTTATATGTAGCATAGCTCTCTTTTGGCCTTGAAAAATCTTTTATTGATCTGTGCTGAATTTAACACAGGTTTGAAAGGGAATTAAACATTTTCATTTTATGTTTTTTTGTTTTTGTTTTTTTTGTTTTTTCCAGACAGGGGTTCTCTGTGTAGCCTTGGCTGCTGTAGACTCACTTTGTAGACGAGGGTGGCCTTGAACTCATGTTGATCCACCTGCCTCTGCCTCCCGAGTACTAAGATTAAAGGTGTGTGCCACCACTGCCTAGCCATTTTATGTTTTTGACAACACTGAATTTTTTCAGGTGAGAGCTGTTCTATTTATTGAAGATAATTTTAAAATGAGAAAAGTCTAAGAGCCCCAGGGAAAATCCATAGTATTTAGAACTCATATCACTGAAGCTATAAAAAAAAAATACAGCCAACTTATGTATACTTATTTTACTGGCTTCAAAATAAAAACAATTTCTTTCACCCCATGTGATCATAGAAAGAATTAGTCCCTGTAGAACCTCTATTAACAATGTGAAGGTCTTAACTTCCTGAGTTTGGTATTCTTCCCATGGGTGTATCAAATAGTCACTAATGGTTCCTACATACTAGGTATCATGATGAGTGCTAAGCAACGTGATATCCAAGAAGGACTCATCCTTGCATCATGGAGCTCAATGTGTGTGTGGTCAGAGAAAGTTTTAAAAAATGAGTAAACTAGCACATATGCTAAGTATGAATTGAGATGTACTTCAAGAGGTAAACAAGTTTTAGACACTGAACAACAACAACAACAAAAAGAATAGAACAGATTTAGAGGATGGATGGTCCTTTCTAAGGAGGTGAAATTAATGATGGACTCAAACAAGAAGGACCTAGCCAGGCCAAAAGTCATAGAAAGGGAAACAATGAATGTGTTTCCTTTCAAGACATCTAAACTCCTGCACTCCCCATTGGTGACTTCAAAGATATTGACGGCCAGGCAATTATAAGTTGGTTTTTTCCAGGAGTATTTTAATTGCAAAGATACTCATATTTGTATGAAATAGGTAGCCATGTGCTTTCCCACCTCTTCACACAGATTTTTGTAAGGTAAGCAACCAGGTCTTCTCTCATCTTTTGCTTCCTTCGAGTCAGGACTTGATCTAGAACTTGCTATGTAGAGTAGGATGGCCTTGAACTCCCAGATCATAGATCAGCTTGCTGATAAATGTGGGTACTAACCAGCTGATGAGCTTCTGATGGGAATGTAGCCTCTACCAGTGTAGCTGAGTGGTCTCAGGCCTCGCTGGGATTCTGAGCACTCCCTGCTTTGCTGGTTCTCCCCACATCTCACGCTGTGTAGTGGAGTGCTACTGTCTTCCTTCTGAGGTCACGCTGCAGTTGCCTTGTTTTGGTATCGTCAATATCTAAAGCTCACTGTCTGGTTTAGTACAAGGCTTTTCCCCATCAAATCAATTTCCCGCGCTGACTATGTAATAGGGATTCTGGGTGGAGCCGGTTTGTCTCACTGTTTCCATTAGGGACTAGGTGGGATTTCATCCGCACTCTGCAGATGTGTGAGATGAATGAGAGAACTAGTGTTTATGAATGGAAGGGTTGGAATGAAGGGGATGCAGTAAAAACTAGAATACTAATTGCATCTAAACAGTATTCTGGTGGCATGAACCTAGATCTGAAAATCTCTGTTTCATAATACAGTACCACAACATTTTCTTCATTGCACAACTAAACATTTTTAACGGGCCTAGGGTAAGCCTTTAAAGTTTAGCTGTTTTCAGTAAGATCAATCCTAAAGCTTAATTCTAGAGCTAGTTACTTGTCCAAGGTTGACTAATCTTACATACCGTCTTGGTCATAGAATCAACCAACCTTGCCAATCAAAGCCATTCTGGGACTCCAAAGAAAGATGGGTTTTCTCCTGACATGGAAAGGGTGAATAACCAAGTAAGTTTCTAACTTCTGCTTTTTGGAGCCGGCATAATGGCTCAAAGCAGAGTTGAAGCTAAAACCAGGTAAAGAAGAGGTGACCAAGGTAGCTATGGAGACTTAAGCTCCAGTCTTCAAACCCAAACAAAAATGCTTAACAATTATCTGGCAAGATTCTGACCCTTCTGTTGCCTTTCCCCTGCTCCTCTGTTCCTTAGAGAAAGGGTATAGATAATGTAGTGAAAGTTGGCCTGGGAACTTACTCATCTGACCAGGCTAGCCTCCACTTGCATCCATTCTTAGGCTCCTGTGTCACCATTGCTAGCACTATAGACACGTGCTGCCATGCCCAACCCATCTCCTTTTAAAATCAAACTGATGATAGCTTTTATCTTGTGCCTACCCTATCACTGAATATTGTATATGCTTGGAGTATAAAACTTGACATTTTAGTTTTACAGGAACACACATTGAGAGCAGCTTGGTTGTAGGAGTTAACTATGCACGCCCTAGGAAACTCTTCTATACATGAACTGCTGTAGATAATGACAGTTTGGACTTTTACATGTTGCTAAACAATTGATAACTTTGGAGACACTTGGGAGAGAAGAAATGCACGTTTCCTGTCCTCTAAATCTCTGCCCGATACTCATGCTTTTGAGCAATCCTTCCCTATGAGGCAGGGGTGACTGCTTTCTAGGAACATAATATAGAAAAGGTAGGGGGGCTATGTCTCTAATGCCACATCAAACTCTTTTTGTAGTATATTTGCTAGCTGTGTAGAGTCTCCTTGATGTAAGGATAAGGCGCACACCACAATGGTAAAATCTAAAGTACTAATAAGCCTAAGGTGGTCTGCAGGAGCCAAGGATAACATCCAGTTGATAACCAGAACAAAGCCACACCCAGTCCTACAACTGCAAGGGATCAACTTCTGCTCAGTGGATTGAAAGCAACCAAGCCTCAAGACAAGAATGTAATGTGCAGGTTGTATCTCTTCTACAGAATCCTGAGCTGAGGGCCTACCTAAGACGTGACTGATCACCTCTGACCCACAGAAAGCACAGAATAATAGCACATTCTGTTTGAAAGTCACTGAGTTCACACTAATGTAACACACAGAATAGGTAACCGATACATTCACTGAAGGAACACTTATTATAAGTGTTCTCAAATATTTTCTGGTGTTCATTTTCAGTTATAAACTGTAAGTATAGAAGCAAGTTTCCTTTCATATGACCTCAGCCTTGAAAGTTAGATGAGTGCATTTCTAGACATTTCTATACCTGACTGGAATAACCCAACTCCTTCCTTTGTAAATAAATGATGGATACTGATAACAGTTCACCACATTTATCATCTTTCCAATATGTATCTTTTTTTTTTTTTTTTTTACCTTAGTTAGATTCCTAGTCCCATGATAAAACACCATGACCTAAAACAACTTGGGGAGAAAAGGCTTTATTTCACTTTACAGTTTGTAGTCCATCCAGGGAAGTCAGGGCAGAAACACAAGGCAGGAGCCTGGAAGCAGAAATTGACATAAAAGTCTTGGAGGAGTGTTGCTTATTGGCTTGTTCCCTCCTGGCTTGCTCAGTTTGCTTTCTTATACTCCCCAGGACCTTCTCCCGAGGGATGGCACCTCCCACAATGAGCTGTGTGCTCCCCCCATCAATCATTAATACACTACCCTACAGATCTGCTGATAGGTCAGTCTTATAGAGACGTTTTCTTAATAAGGTTTCCCTTTCCTAGATGTGTCTAGGTTTGTGTCAAGTTGGAAAAGAGCAACTAGCAAAGACACAGAGATGTGACCTTCCTCCTTTTCAAGTATAACCATCTTCCCCCTCTTCCCCCGAGACAGAGTTTCTCTGTGTAGCCTTGGCTGTCCAAGGCTCACTTTGTAGACCAGGCTGGCCTTGAACTCACAGAGAGTCTCCTACCTCTGCCTCCCCAAGTGCTGCAATTACAGGTGTGCACCACCACACCTGGCAAATATAAGCATCTTAAAGGTGTAAGTGTGTGTCAGAAATCTCATGTGGTGTTTCCAATACATTGCACTTTCTTCAGGTGATTTTCTGATGAATAAATGCTGCAGGTCCTCTGGGTACCACTGTCTTGGAATACTAGACTACAAGGAGTGATGTCAAGTCAATGTCATTACATATAGCCAAGGGGCCCTCTGGCCTTTTTATATTGCCAAGAATTCTCTAGCATATTTCACCTTCAAGACTTTTTTTTTTAATAAAAAGGGAACACGGATGCAATATGCTCCAAGGTCTAATTATATTTTATGCTTGTTCATTGTCTAAGGCAAAGCTTGGAAAAGAAAACTTTTTATCTCTGATTTACCAGTAGTCTAAATTAAAAGAACCAGTATCACCTGGTCCATCAATAGCAACACCACAAAACTTCCAAAGATGAGTGTTTCTACTGAGGCACAGGAGGACAATTCTGTATTTATTTATTTAGGAAATTAATTTTTCTTACAGTGAAGCTTATTTGATTTCCATTTTAATGAATTTTCCCTTTACTATTCACTTTTCAAACAAGATTATTCTATGTCAGTTTTTTTTCCTGAAAAAATTTAGACGTTAATGCTGTGTTCAATTAACCTTAGTGTCTTTATCTTGGCTCTCATGATACATGACATCTGAGGCTGAATCACTTCACTTTGTCTAGCTAGTGCTATGACACTAGTAACTGTGATACCTGGAGGAATAGTTTGATATTTTTTGCATAATCCATTTATTTCATGACGTATAGTCCCAATGTTTAAATTATGCAGTCACACACACACACACACACACACACACACACACACACACACACACATACACACACATACACACACACACACATACACACACACACACACACACACACACACAGGAGCATCTGTACTTGTGGTTTAGTGTCAACTTGACACAAGAGTCATCAGAGAGGAAGGAGTCTCAGTTGAGGAAATGCCTTCAAGAGATCCAGCTGTAAGGCATTTTCTCAATTAGTGATCAGTGTGAGAGGGCCCAGCCCAAGGTGGGTGGTGCCATCCCTTGACTGGTGGTCCTGGATTCTACAAAAAGCATGCTGAACAAGCCATGAGGAGCAAACCAGTAAGCAGCACCCTCCACGCTCTCTGAAGCAGCTTCAGCTTCCAGGCTCCTACCCTGCTTGCGTTCTTGTCATGACTTCCTCCAATGATGGACTATGACCTAGAAGCACAAGCCAAATCTTTCCCGTCCCAACTCGCTTTTTGGCTGTGGAGTTTCCTTGCAGGAATAGAAACCCTAACTAAGACCTCATCTAAATATGTAAATATATATGCGGAGTAGGGTAGTCTCAAACTTGGTAGGTAGCCCAGATTAGCCTCAAACTTATGATTCACCTACCTCAGCCTCCAAAGTGCTGGACAACAGATTATCGGTATGCCTAACTAAGATATCCATTTTAATAGAAACTACAGCTAATACTATTCTAAGACTTCTAAATAGATAAATCAATTAGACTTATATGAATAAAAACAGAATTAAAGTGCAAAAGCTGAAATGAAGGGAAGTGGGTGGATGTATACTTAGTTGACTTAGCAGTCCAGTTCTTACTGAAGAGACAATTTTTACAGATCAAACCTTGAAACTCTAATTCTCTAAAAGATTCTTCATTCTAACTGGTTGAGAAAATGTAAACACTGCTGTAATATGGTATTGAATGAAGGGCCAGATTGAAACATTATATATTTAGTAGCAATTCATTGCCTAGTATGAACATACAAACTATGTAATGTCATTTCATTTGAAATTCTGGTTTCTTTTTTAAAATATATATAGTGTACTAGATTCATTGTTCTTGTTGACCATTTTCTGTCCCGGGTTAGTTAAAAACACTGAAATTTTGTACACTTTCATTGGAGTGTCAAAACATTACTTACTTAGCTTTAAAGAAAACATTTATGATTATATTTTTGTGAATTTCACACATGATTACCACATTTACATCATTTTGATCCCACTCTCACCCCAAATCCTCCCATACACCTCCCACCCCTTCTCAGCTATTTTTAAAAGTTGTTATTGTTATACAACACACACACATACACACACACACTACACAAACACACATATAAATACAGCCTGTTGAGTTCATTTAGTATTGTTCATGTGTATGTGTATTTAGGGCTGACCACTGGAATTAGATAAACCAGGACACTGTTCCTAATTCATGCTCTTCACAGCCATTAATTACTGGCAGGTCTTTATCTAGGAGCGGGACCTTGTGAGACTTCACTTCAATGGACTCTGAAAAAGCATGTTCAATGACTGTCATAATCTTCCAGTGCATTTCTCCACTATGCACTTAGGTTTCGAGAAGATAAGTTGATGTAAGATGGGAGCCTTGACCTGAATTCTCTTAGTGTTTGTTGGAATGCTGTGGTAGTGTCAGAGCACCTTTCTCTTTCAGCCGGAATTGACTCTTTTTACCACAGAGACCAGGTATGTTAATATAATTCTACCAGTTTAAGGACATTCCAATTAAAAATACTACAGATGTTTAATGTAAGTCATTATAATTTTTGAATAATACCCAGATAGTTTTGTATGATGCCCCCAAATTAGGTAGATCTAAGGAACCCCAAAATGGGCCATGCTAATTCTTGTCATTCACACTGCCACGTCAATCATCAGGCTATGATATAACATCTCAGTTATGTGGAACATGCGCATTGCCTTGCACTTAAAGAATGTTCTACCCAGTGAGTAGAAACACTTGATTTGCATTACTACATTGCTGAAAGTGTCCTATCAGGCTTCCATTTTGTCATAGCACAACTCTGATAATCCAGAGACCATCCTAGAATGCATTCCAATCAACTTTAATTGGATTTTCTAGTTGTTGAAATAGAGCATCTTTCCACCCGCAGCCTGTCAGGGCTGTGCACTAGGTTAGGTTAAGATCATAGCTCTACTTCATACAGAGCCTTTGACAGGCAAGGCTGAAATACATCAAACAGTGACAGCTGGTAAAAAGTTCCCACATATGCTACAAATAGCTCTGATTCTCATCAGTTTGAGTAACCTTACATTCAGGTCCCCAAAGTGCATTGAGGTTGCACTGTAACCTTGGTCGGTAGGACCAATTCATAGAACAGAAATGCCAGAGGACTATGAGAATTTACAAAAAGGGCTAAAGAAGACCTCAAAGCTTAAAAAAAAAAGAGCCCCCAGAGGCCTTTTCTTCTTTTGAAATTCCCCTACTCCTTTTTTTGTTAAAACATTTGCATATCCTTGTTCCTCCGTGTACAAACCTCCCTGATGGTTTGCTTTGGGGCTGTTGTGGAACACAAGGTCTTTGAGCATAGCAGTCATTAGCATCTTCACCAGAGCAGCTGTGACTACTTGCAAGCTACCCTCATGATTGGGCTTGTTGAAGTTGCCTCCTAGAGGAAGGGTTGTGAGAAGGCCCATTTGAAACTTTCCCCGAGGTTTCACTCCCTCCTATACTTCTCTCCTAGCTGTATGCAATTCTCAGGGTCTTGGGAGGTGACAGAGTCTATACATCCTGGAAGGTTGGCTGAAAAGGAGTCTCCATTTGTGCTGCTGTGGGGGAAGACATCATCCATGTTAGAGAGAGACTTTCTGATGGTGTAGCTACTTGGGGGTCATCAAAACTCCAGTAAAGAGCTTTGCATATGTGCTCTATAAATAGACCCAATAAGCTCACTGATGCACCAAGCAAGGCTTGGGTGGCACCAGACTTTGGTCTATAGTTGGCGTCCTGCCTATGGTGAGGAGACATTCCTTCACATCTCCCTGGAAAAGTTCCCATAGCAGCAGCTTCTGATTGGTTTAAACAGTTTCTTCCTAAAGGAATTTGAGTATGTGGTATCTAGAAGTCAGTATATTTCCTTATTTCACCAAGAACCACTACCCTCCACCCCCAATAGTTACCATTATAGGGAGCACAGAGATGGAGGCCGAGTTTATGCTTACCTAACATGGCACTGATACAGATATCCAGTATTGACTAAGATGGCTAGTGATGGACATCTGGGGTAGGGGCAGGGGTATGAGTCAGCACAAATTGGCTAACACCAGATGCCTGGGGAACCCAAAGGTAAACAATGATGTAATCTGTTATATAACTAGTTTTGGCAAAATGCCACTTCAATGTGGGTTCTGTATAAATATGTCCTGAGAACACAGGTGGGTGCTCTAGCCCACAGTGCTTAAAGTATATTGCATGCGCTTGGTGGTCTAAGAATCTTTTTTTTTTATGTCCTGGCCCCTTTTGATTCTCTCTTTGTCCACACCCCCAGAATTCAAGCCCATTAGATTTATAAGAAAGTCTAATTTTAGAATGATGCATTTAACAACCAACCAATATCTTTCCCACAAAGAACCATATTATTCTACATTCAGTGGACAAGTCACCTCCCCTGCATTCTCTCTGGTGCATTTGATCTTTTTTTTTTTATTATTATTAATCTATTCTTGTTACATCTCAATGGTTATCCCATCCCTTGTATCCTCCCATTCTTCCCTCTCTCCCTCCCATTTTCCCCTTATTCCCTTCCCCTATGACTGTTCCTGAGGGGGACCTCCTCCCCCTGTATATGCTCATAGGGTATCAAGTCTCTTCTTGGTAACCTGCTGTCCTTCCTCTCTCTCTGGTGCTTTTAATAGAGGCTCAGGACTCACACTATTGTATCAGGTATCTCTATGACGATGAATATGACAATGCATTCTTGATGCTCTCCCATATTTACTGAGTAGACTGTTACTTCCTACCATTTTCCCGAAGACTCAAGCTAGGGAAAGTAGCACTGTGAATGGAGAAATCACCACGAAACTAAATTGTTTTCCAAGGGAATACATTTATACTGTCAACCACTGTTTGCTCTGAAACTGGAATTTTTGTGGCTACCACACTTTGCTATTTGTAATTAATGGCCTTGGAGGCACTCAACCCAAAGGGTAGAAGGCAAGCACAGTGCTTCTTAGAGGCAACGGTGTACTTTCAGCATCAATTAAGGCACTTTTTTTTTTTTCGAGGACTGGCTTCAGGACTCCATCACCATTATGTGAAGGCTTAGAACTTCTTTGGAGATGATAATTCCTCTCCAGTGACTATAATATTTAAATCTAATGGCAGAGATCTCATATACCTATTTTTCTTTGGCAGTTACCTGTCATCACACACTGATTCCTGTAGGTTATTTTAACTGCAGCTAGTTGGAGTCTGACTTTCAAATTTGAGAGCTTTTGTGTGTGTAGGGACACGTTGACAGAGCTCTATCAATGTCATAACACAGAGGGGTCATGTTTTGGTCCTGTGGGTTGCCTAACCTTCAAGACATCATGTTTATCAGGCTATACTAACTATGGTTGAGCTTGCTACATAATACAGAAGCGGCAATATTCATAAGCAACTATTTCTTTGCTTCCTATTTAGTGATGTGGCTTCCAAGGACAATTTTTTTTTCTTATTGGTTCTACAATTTGCTTCCCATAACACTATTCCTAGAAGACTTTTATTTATTTATTTCTTTATTTTTGAGGCAGCTCTGGATGTCTGTCCTCGAACTCCTTACTCTGTAGACGAGACTGGCTTCAGATCCAAAGAGATCTGCCTGCCTCTAACTCCTCAGTGCTTTGAGTAAAGAGTGCACCACCACTGACATACTCCCCTAAAGGCTCTTGGATATTTTTCTCTGCTAAATTGTTGTGCCATAGCTAGTCATTAAATTAATGAGGTAAGATGGGGCCTTGGATACAACTATTTCTAACTGCTTATCAGTATGACGTCTTTTAAATTAATACATTGTCCACCTGCATTAGGCCAAGGACTTCTATTTAAATTCCATGTCCCTAGATTATAACCTGGTGCTTGGGAGTTTGTCTCCAGCTAATAAATGTGTAATTCTGGCTAAATGGAGGCAAAGCACACCCAAATCAAGAGATCCGCATTTGCTATATCAATGACCACGGATTAGTAAAAGGCTGATGTAATGTCCTTCTCTATTTTAGACTAGTTAAACCAGTTTGATAGAAGGATAAGTGGTGTTTGGGGGTTATTCTCAGTTTCTTCAACACCCCTATTATGTAATTTGGTGCACGTCTACCATGGCTGGGCATTATTTTGTATTTGTGATTGTGTTGATATAGAATTGGTCTGGAGGTCCGCTTTCAGCATGATGGTAATCGCTGCGCTCCTGCTCCTACCTTAACAAATTGCAATAACTCCCTTGCAATTGCCTACTCATGGGAGAGAGCGTCCGGTCCAGGAAAACTTGTTTAGATCTTGGTATCTATTGATAATCACATCTTAGTCTCTTCAGTCGCTCCTCTCCAGAGCCTTCAACTGAGGAATTTTCTTTCCTCAAGTTCCTGAAAATTGTCGCTCTTTATCCTGTTTCTAGATGCTCTTGAGATTCTTGAATATTGTCCTTTGTTCCAAACAGGTCACAGGACTTTGAGTCTCTCCAGGTGGGTCTGATATTCAATGGACTTGCATGCTAAGAACCATTGCACTGTTTGTCCTTCTCTTTGAAAGACTGGGTCAGACTGCTAGACTGTAGGGCCAGATTTCTTAAATATAAAGAGATCTGAAATAAATCATAGAAAATGCTTTAGAAGTTGTCCTTTGTTTTTCATGTGCAGGGAGACGTCTGTCCTTAAGATTTACGAAGTCCTTGTTTCTGAGTTCCTTCTCTTGGCTCAGCTCCCAGTCGTTTTAAAGTGGCTTGTTGCTATCTGTAGGGAGACTTTGCCAAGGTTGTTGCCATGGCTGCAGTGTCTGCAAACTTAGATGATTCCTGTGTCCTATTGATCTGTACATCTTAGCAGCTCACTGGCATTTTTCTTATGAATAGAGGTCACTTTAGCCCAAATCTATAATGATTTTGTTTTAGCTATAGGAACATTATTATGCAGATATTATATAATTCGAGAGACTTCCAATAGCCATTTTTTTAAAATCACAATTTCCCATAAAATTCACACTCCCATTGAAAGCTTTCCGAAGAGTAGAAATTGAGTCCTTTGAAAGCAGGCATAAATTTTGGAACAAAAAGTGAGGTCAATGCAGAAAGACAGGGAGGGAGGAGGGACAAATAACACTAAGGATGTTTAATAAAGCCTCAAGGAATAGGATTACATTATATTTATACCAAATTATACATAATATCTATATATCTACATGTCTATAGTTATGAAGTTATGCCACTTAGTCTTACAATATTGCCTATAGGATTCATAGAGTATTTATTAACACAACTCCAGTACTAAGCATAAGAAATCTCCGTTTGAGTTGTTGTTCAGGGTAGTATAAATTATTCCATAAATAACATAGGCAATTGATGCTGCCCTTGGTTGCTTATCAGAAGTCTCTGTTGATGAGTCTGTGAGACACAGGTTTCAAAAGATTCAAACAGAATCTAATGTGAAAGCCTTCTTCCTGAGGTTTAGCTTTCATAGTATCAAAACATACTATGTAAACTGAAGAAATCAATAGTCCTATCCATCTGTGATGCCAATGAACTATAACAATGATGAGCATAGCAAGAAATCCCTACAGGTGCAATAGTGGCACTCATATCTTGGCAGTAACGGACGTCTATCTAATTGGATTTAAGGCTCACTCAGTCGGAAAGGTATCTTGACAGGTTCTAGAAACAGTCAACTACAAACGGCTAGAGAAGTCATGGATCTTTGATGAGAACCTACTACCACTAGTAGACCAGCATAATTCCTAACTACATTCTAAAACCTGACCTATATCCACAGGTAAGTGTAGCTAGCACCTACCACCTTGGAAGCTTCTCTTTATAGCCCATGGAGACTTGAAGAAAAGCCCAACTGCTCATAATGCAGAGATCATGTGGAGCCCAGCCCCGAGAGACACATCTACATCACAAGGCCTACACCCAAGTCCCAGTGAACAAAATGGAAGAGGGGAATAGAAAAACTGTAAGATCCAGAGCATCAGAAAATCTGCTGTGAGATTGTGTCTCTGAGAAATGATAGGGAATGTACATCAATGATACCTCAACAATATGGCTGCCTAAACAGGGCCTGAACAATGATAATATCAATAGACATATCACAGGGTCCCACACTAGACAAAAAGCTACAGGCAAGAAATGACTGCTAAGAGAGGGAGAATTCGTCTCTCCCATGGATAAGCCCACTAATCGATTAACCAATATAGAATTGTCAGGATTGAAACCATATACATACACATAAACCACACTAAATGAGCTCAGAGAGTTTTATTTACATGCGTATATATTTTAAAAATAATAAAAGAAAAAAGGCCATCCATTTGAGAGGGAGTGATGGAATATTTGGGAGGAGTTGAAAGGAGGGAGTGTGGGGGGGGGTTGGAGGGAAAAGAAAGGACAAAGTGATATACCATAATTATATTTTAAATAAACATTTTAATGAAAAATATGGAAATGAATAAATAAAAAAAATTTAAAAGACAGTAAAATTTCTTTGACTATGTAGTCTATTACCTAGGATTTCCCAACACAGAATAAAAAGATGATTAATATTAATTATGACCTCATAAAATACTTTCTGAATGTCAATATAGAGAATACAATATTAAATATAATTTGTTAATAATTTTTTAAAAGACAGGTTTCTAAAGATAATCCTCTGGGTCTTTGTGTTCACCTGCCTTTTTGACCTGACCAGTAGCTATCTGAAGTTCTTCCTCCTTAACCTTCCTGAACCTTTGATGATCAGTTTTTTAGCTAGCATTATTTCACTTTTTGTTTTGTTTTGTTTTTCGAGACAGGGTTTCCCTGTGTACCCCTGGCTATCCTGGATTTGCTTTGTAGACCAGGCTGGCCTCGAACTCACAGAGATCCCACCTGCCTCTGCCTCCCGAGTGCTGGGATTGCAGGCATGCAACACTGACTCCAGCTGTTCCTTTATTTCTTGATGTCTTCCTTTGTTGTTGTTGTTGTTGTTTTCATTTGAATTTTTAAAAAGTGTCTCCTCAAGTAGCGTAGGCTGGACTGAAAATTGTTAGGTAGCTCTGATTGGTCTTAAACAAATGGTGTTCCTCATTCCTCAGACTCTTGAGTGAAAACATTACAAGTATCTGCCACTCTGCCTGGCTTCTTCTGACAGGTTTTATAATTTAAACTTTATATCCATATCCAAACCAGAAGTTGATTTTTAGATAACTTTTGCCTGTGAAATATATACAATTTTAAGATATGTGGTATACATTTATCTACATGCTACCTAAATGCTTAAAACATATGCACACATCACTGTAATTAACATAGTTTTAAAAGTGCAAACCAAAGAATAATTTTAATAATGCACCTATAGATACATTGTATAGTGAGATGAAAATGTCCTATAGTAGTGTGCTTTAGGGTCTTCTCTTGGCTTACTTTTTTCTAGGTGTGTTTAGAAGAAATACTCCTAAATAGTTCTTTTAGACATTATAACAGAGTCTTAGGCACAGAATATTTATGAAACAGTGACCAAGAGTCAATAACTGTGGAAAGGAAAGGCAATAAAATAAAATAAGGCAGGAGGGTTGATATGCAAGATAGATGTCAGTCATGTTTGTCCACCCTGACAGTGAGATGTGGAACTAAATGGCCATAGTACTCTGGGCTGAGTTGGCAGAAAACATTTACATTTTCTCCGATCAGTTGCTACATATGGGCTGCCCCAGGAATCGCAGTGTCTGTAATTTATGCAGGTCCTTAAGGGAATGAAGGCACTTGTACAGTTGGGGTGGGAGGACTTCCTTGTACAGCACTGAGACAGAGGAATACAGTATAGATAGTGCCTGTCCATCTCTACCACTCCTTGCTTTGATCCACATTTTCCTAGGCATTTGGAAAGCACTTCCAGGATTCTATAAGGCCCATCTTGAGGAACTTTGAACAAGCACAGTAAAATAAATCCTAGCTCCTATGGCTGAAAGTGGTCCTCTAGTCACAAGGGATAGTCAGATTCTTAATCTAGAGCTGTCTAGTCTCTATACCCCTTACCTGCACTTAGCCTGTGGCTGCTCTGGGTAACTTTGGGCAGTGAGAACCAGATTCCAACACTGAGAACGTTGTGTCATTGGACTTCATAAATGTCTCAGCTTGAGGTGGTTGAAAATGTTTCATCTGACTTACAATGTAAATCTCAGAATGTAGTTAAGAGATACCCACACTCAGGTCTACACGCTTTTCTCCACGGTCTGATTATTTAATAGCAGTCTGTCTCCTCCCAAGGGACATGGCTAAGCACCTGTTCCGAAATGATGTTTTCTTATATTTCTTGCTGGTTGTTGCACATAAAGAAAACAAAGTACAAAGGAAAGCCATGGCTTATAGCTTAATGAGCTTTTGATGTGCTCACTTGAGGAAGGATTTCTTCTTGAAGACCAGGATCATCAAAACTTCTGAAGCAAGAGTCTGGGAGTAGGATGGATAAATTACCCAAATGCTGTTGAGAATGATAGTATACAGGGCCATTTAGCCCTGTGTTTCTCACTGGGAACATAGCACAGAAGAGAAACAGTTGAATCATGACTTATGCTACATTTGGGAAAACATAGGTTTAACACTGAAAAGGAACTCTTCTGAATTTGAGCTTCATTAGTGACTTCATGAGATTACTGCAGCTCTCTTCAAGATTACAGGAAGTGGGTGCTATGCAACTTTTCATGACTAGTGCATCTTTTTGTTATAGACTTACTCTCCATTCCTAGTCTGCTCTGTGGTATCTTGTGAGCATGGAACAAATTCTCACATGGTGATGCTGACTGAGACACTGTGGACAGGAAAGGCAAATTAGTACCAAAGTCTACTCTTGTTGGAAGAAATTATATGCTTTTCTATGCTATCTTAGCTACTTTCCCAAACTGCTATGATAAAACTCCCAAAAGTAGCAACTTGAGGGAGGAAGAATTAATTTTTGCTCAGGTTTTGAGAGGAAATGAACAATATCCATAGAGAAGCCATGATGGGTTCATGGTGGATGGTGGCTGTGGAAGCCAGAGAATGAAGCTACTTTGACAGATCAGGAAAAATCTGACTGAGGACAGAAATAAGTTGGGCTATGACACTCAAGCAACCCACTTCCCCAAAATGGTACCCATGGCAGGTTCCACAGCATCCCCAAACAGAATTAATAGCTAGAGACCAAGTGTTCAAACATATAACCACACCATGGTTCTAAGAGGTCCAAGTGGCTGCAGGGTGTCCTTGAGGAATGGAGCCTTATGGATGTGGTGCTGGGTTTTGTTGCTGGAATGTTGGAGGTTCAGAGACAATGGTGTAGCTATACATCTTGAAATATGGAAGCCCATGATGCTGGGCTGGTATCTAACCTCATATCTGTTACCATGACCCCAACTTCATGTGACTATTACTTGAGTATGAGAATTGCCAAAGCCACAGATTGGTTGACATCAGCCTGCTAATCCATGTTTGCATACTTGATTGTTTAATGCCTGCTCTCTGACGAGAGCTTTTGTGTAGGTCTCAGCTTCTTTTTTCTTCTTTCAGACTCTCACAAATACTAGGCAAGTACTTCTGCCACTGAGCTACACTCCCAGCCTAGTGCTTACTTTTTTTTTTCTAGTGCTTACTTTTAATAGAAAGATTTTCATACTTAAAACCACTGTTATTTATCTGTAGATGTTCTTTTCTATCAATTGTATCTGTTTTTCTAGTTAATTTTCTCTAAAAGTTGGATCAATTGGAGAGACAACTTTCTACTACCTTTACATCCCTATAGACTCTAATCTCTGACAAGATTTTTATCATATAAAAATGGTAACCATATACACCAGGGAAGACTTACAATTTTGAGATTTTCCTTGAGTTAGTCTATAGTTGCTCTCAGCCATATAATGAGCTGATGTGCTTGTAAACCAAAGTTGGACATTTGTGTTTCCATAAGCTTGTCCTTTGAGATGCCTTTTTTGAACAGTAGTACTGAGCCAAGGGAAACATGTTGATGCAATGGTGGTGACATGAGGTCTCAGCTTTCTGAGCTCCTTGATATGACAGGATTCAACTCAAATGGGAAATTGCCATTGTGTGGTCACATAGTGTCCTGTAGTCTGGCTACTAAATTGTACCACAGCAGGATAATGTGACAAAAGTCGTAATATTTAAAAGACCTTTGCTCTCCATTTTTTAAAACCTTATTCCAGTATAATAGGTTTTTTGGTATGGGAAATCCTTCATTACATCTTTTGTCAGCATTGATATTTAGCTATAATATATTAGATACTGATGCCCAAGTGGCAGGGTACAACTTGAGTGCAACCATAAACAATTTCAGAAACTTTTACTTCATAGAAGTAGACTTTGTTTGATATTTTTTCACGGTGGGGATCATTTCCAGAGCCTCACACATATTAGCTCAATATTCTATGATCGGATAACACCTCCAGTTCCTTTGTTTTATTATAGTAGGGGTTTTTTTTAAAGCATGGTTTATATAGAGAGTAAATAGGGACTCAGCAATGTGACTTCATAAGGCATACACTGTAGCTGAACTGTCTGAGAAGCTGCCTGAAATGCATTTTGAAAATTATGTTTACTCTAGAGTTCAGTAAAGACATTTGCTATTACCTCCAATAGGCTCAAACTATAATCTAATTCCATTACTGCAAGCTTTTTTGGTGACTAGAGATGGCCAGCTGGGGCCTCTGCTGCCCCATTATTTGGTGATTTTACTTAGATCCCCTTCATATATGTGCATGTTTTGGGAAGTTTCTCCTGAAGTAAGTTTCCATACTACTTCTCAAATTCCCTTAGGCTTAGCTGTCTTTCCCTGTCTTTCCTCCCCTGCCCCCCTTCTGTTCCTGTTCCCTCCCACCCTGATATGATCCTCCTGTTTTTGTTCATACCCCATCCACCCGTAACAACCTTATTTCTCTTCCCTAGGGAGATCTATCTGACCCCTAGTCCCTTACTCTGTGGTTCTATGGATTGTAGCTTGGTTAGCATAGATTTAACGGCTCATGTACACATAAAAGTGAATATATACCATATTTGTCTTTCTGGGTCTGAGTTACCACTCAGCATGCTTTTTGTTTCTAGCTCCATCCATTTACCTGCAGATTTCGTGATTTTATTTTTCAGTGGCTCAATAATATTTCATTATGTAAAAATGCCACATTTTTTGGGTAATGAAACATCTGTTGAGGAACATATAGGTTGTTTCCAACTTCTGGCTGTTATAAATAAAGGGACCAAGAACATGGTTGAACAAGCGTTTATGATAGGATAAAGCATCCTTTGGGTATATGACTGAGAATGGGATAGCTGGATCTTTAGGTGGATCCACTCCCATCTTGGTGAGAAACTACCACACAATGATTTCCATAGTGTGTACAAGTCGACAGTCCCACCAGCAATGGGTGAATTCTCTTGAGACCCTGTTAGGAGTGGCCACTGGGATTCCTGGGTAAAATGTGTTTCTAGGTATTGGAAGCTGACACTTAGGAATAGGGATGGAATAGCAATGGTGTAGTGAGGGAGACCGCAGGACGGGGAAAAGCAGGGTGTTCCACCAGGATCTGCTTAGCCCCTGGGAATTGGGGCTTGAGTAAGAGGATGAATGGGCAGAAAAGTCGGAGGAGAACTGTGTGATCCGCTAGAGACAAGAAGGGAGCAGAGAGGGGGAGGGGGAATAAGTGGTCTGCTACAAGTTTGGGGGGCGGAACTGAGACTGAGTGATTGGATTTTGAGAGGCAGGAGAGGAGATGAGCCTGCTTCACTCCTGCAGAGTGGCCTTTATGTTTTCAGTGAATGAGTGTGGACGCTGGGGGCTGGGATAATGTGATGGGGTTGGAAGAGAGGATTTGTGAGATCCACTGGAGATGTGAATTAGAAGGGAGGGGCGGAGGCTGCAGCTGGCGGTCAGCTACAGAGTTGGGGGTGAGACTGGGTGATTGGGTTTGAAGAAGAAAAGATAGAGGTGAAGATCTGCGCTTGGTCGCCCTGCTTCTCTGGCCGGAATATAGGTTTTAAACAAACTTGGAGTTAAGCAGGAAACAGGAAGAACAGCAGGCTAGCAGAATGTTCCTCAAGTTGGCGGCTTGTTTTTGCCGCCAATCCGTTAGTTTTTGTATTTCTACCCAGAAAGGCAAAAGAGCTGACATATACTAGAATCAATTCCATAAACAATATGTTAATAGACACAAAGTAAAATATTAATATAGGAAAAACATGTGACATTGCTTTCTATTTTGAGAAGAAGAAATACGTACTATTTATTCTAAAGGAAAATCAGATTTTTTAGTTTTCGGATACGTCTTCACTATCAGATCAATCACTTCATTTTACAAACAAGAAAAATCTTTTATCTCATTGATTCTTTTCAATAAAGCCATGAAACTTTTTTGTTGTTGTATCTAAGTTAGTAAATTTATCCGCTTGCTTTTGAAATTCTCTTTTATGATGTTGGCTAGCAATGGTGAAATTAGCATGTTTTGATCTTTGTGCAAGTCGCTCAGAAAGAACTTAAAAGAAGTATTTAGGAAAATCCGAGTGCTGAGACATTTAAAATATGCTTTGTGGTCTCAGTTTCCTGTGATTGTCAGCCAGAAAGTTTTCTGATTAAGATGGTCTGCCAATTCTCTGCCAAATACGTTATTTATCATACTAATGGGGATTTCCTATTTGAGATGTTAAAGACCAAATGTTGCCAATGTCATTTCCCTTAAAATAATTGGTATAGTACAGTTCATGGTGTTCTAATAAATTAAAGTTAAGGACAGGACAAAAGTCCATGAAAGCAAACAGGTAGTTTGTTGAACTATTGCAGATTTAGGTGAACCAGGGAATTTTTATTCATCATTGACAGTAAAACTTGAAGCTGAATGTAATTGAACCTATGTTCCTTTCCTGAGATCTATTTTCTTGTAAGAGTGAATTTTTTTTTTATCAAGGACTGCACTTGAAGGCTATTGAGAGATTTTTAAACATCAGAGAGACATCATTTCATCAATGTCTTTTAAAAAGACCACATTGGCTACAATATAGACACTAGATTTGGTGAGGGTAAGAGAGTACGTAGTTATCAGCAATTGAAAGTGCTATTAGTCTAGACAGAATTGCGATAGTTTAGGTAAGAATGTTGACAATGAACACAAAGAATAGTGAATGGAGCCAGGGTATTTTGAAGATAAAATTGGGAAACTATAGAATATTAAGTGTGGGAATATAAAAGACATGTCAAGATGTGCCCAGATTTTTAGCTTCAATAAAGGTACTTATGTATGTTGGAGGTGTCTAATAGTATCATTCATAGAAATAATTCAAGACTAGAGAAGACAGTGTATTAAAGAAAATGAAGTGTTCTGTTTTGGAAATGCTAATTTTATGATATCATGTCAACGGACAACTGAAAGCCAAGCAAGGAAGTGGACACATAGTTCTGCAAATGTTTGCTGAAGATGTAAATTTGCAATTATTGGCATAGATAGATGCTAGGCAGTAGCATAGGTAGTAGGCAGTAAAATAATAAACACATTGAGCTCTATTAGACCAATAGAAGAGGAAAAGTTATTTAAAAAGAGGGAAGGAGAAAATTAGTGAAATACAACATCACATGATTAAAAACATGATGTATTTATAGAAGAAATAAGCAATCAACTGTGTTGTGTGTTACTGGGAAGAGAACCAAGCATCTTGATTAAATTTGGCAGGTTGACAATCACTGGTGATTTCATTAGCATGGGAAACACATATCTGATTGGAGCAGTCTGAACAATGAAAGAGAGATTTAGTTGAGGGAAGAAAAAGAGACAACTCATTAGCACTTTCCTCAATGCTAGCAACTCCTGTTCTTCCAAGGATGTCTGAGTGGTCAGGGTCCTTAGGGAAGTTGAGAATGCCTTTGGAATTTTTTGGGGTGAATTGATATTGTCTAAATCAACCATGGTAGTTTCATTCATTTTGACTTATGATTTCTTAACTTGTGAAAATACTAAAAACTAATATCAGAGTTAGCAAAGCAGCTTCAATTTGGGGACAGCATTTAAACACTGATTATATGCAGTCACTCTGTCCTGAAATCACCTTTACACTCTGACAATAAAAATGATCATTGTTTATTGCTTTCTTGCTGTATTCTGATGTTGCAGTACTCTTTCATAGCTCAGCTAAACCCAAACAACTGTATGAAACACAATTACCTTCCCCTGCCCCTGACTAATGAGCCAAGACATAGAGAAATTTGTAAAAAGGTCCATGCTCACATCAGGTATATAGGAATAATCGCTGACTTGCATAAGCCACGGTAATTGCATGTTCTCTGCAAGGTAGAGTCTGCTGTATATTGCATCTATCCAGGGGTATTGCACTCCTGTGCTCGTCTACACTTGTCTGTCTTCGTCCTTGCTCAGACTTGCCCTTTTGATTTCACTGGCTTTAAGCCAGCTCCATAGCACATGAAGATTAACTATGTTGATTTTTACCAGGCTGACCCTATTGGGAGATAAGTTTTCTCTGAAGATGTTGGGGGAGGAGTTGGGCTATTTAAGAACTGACCACAATATGGGCATTATTTGTCAAATTTATTGCTATTTCACATTAAAGGAAAGAAATTTATTACTTATAAAATTGTCTCAAATTAATATTCTACACAATTATACAGCACTTCTAGAGCCTGGTTTTGATCCAATGGTTGGGTTCTCTTTTGGTAACATGTTTTGAAATATGAGGAACAATTAGGACACACTGTATTTGCTAGGAATTAGAAAGCTACATTTTCATTTAAGACTCTGATGTTTTAAGGCATAAGCAGAATTTATAACTTACAGAACTTGTTTTTATCATCTGTGAAATGGACATATAGATTTCTTGTTGTCAGATCTGAAACTCAAATAAACAACCTAAAACCATGTTTCCTGGGCATTGTAAAATATTTATATAAAAGTCAGTGATTTGGCACACATTTGCTCACTTGATTTTTGACAAAGAAGCCAAATCTATTCAATGGAAAAATGATAGCATCTTCAACAAATGGTGCTGGTCTAACTGGATGTCTACATGTAGAAAAATGCAATTAGACCCTTATTTGTCACCATGCACAAAACTCAAGTCCAAGTGGATTAAAGACCTCAACTTAAAACCAGAGACATTAACTCAGTTAGAGGAAAAAGTGGGGAAGAGCCTGGGACACATAGGCACAGGAAAACAACTTCCTGAACAGTACACCCACAGCCCAGGCCTTAATGTCAACAATTAATAAATGGGACCTCATGAGGCTGAGAAGCTTCTGTAAGGCAGGAGACACTGTCAAGAGAACAAAGCGACAGCCTACTGACTGGGAAAAGATCTTCACCAACCCTTCATCTGACAAAGGTTTAATATCCAAAATATATAAAGAACTCAAGAAATTAAACACCACAGAACCAAACAACCCAATTGCAAAATGGGGCTTAGAACTAAACAGAGAATTCTCAACAGAGGAATATCAAATGGCTGAGAAACACTTAAAGAAATGCTCATCCTCGTTAGGCATCAGAGAAATGCAAATCAAAACGACACTGAGATTCCATCTTACACCCATCAGAATGGCTAAGATCAAAAACTCAAATGACACCACATGTTGGCGAGGATGTGGAGAGAGAGGAACACTCCTTCACTGCTGGTGGGAATGCAAACTAGTACAACCACTTTGGAAAGCTATCTGGCGTTTTCTCAGAAAAATTGGAATAGGGCTTCCTCAAGACCCAGCTATCCCACTCCTTGGAATATACCCAGAAAATGCCCTAACACACAACAGGGACATATGCTCAACCATGTTCATAGCTGCTTTATACACAATAGCCAGAACATGGAAACAGCCTAAATGTCCCTCAGTAGAAGAATGGACTAAGAAACTATGGTACATTTACACTATGGAGTATTACTCAGCTATTAAAAACGAGGAATTCCCGAAATTTGTGGACAAATGGATTGACCTAGAAATGATCATAATGAGTGAGTTCACCCAGAAGCAAAAAGAGACAAACGGTATATACTCACTTATATCAAAACACTAGTCCTAGGGATACGTCCCATGAAAAACCTTACTTACCGAGAAAGTGGGTCAGAGGAGAGGACATCCTATTGAGACTTTAGGCGAGAGTAGCATGGAAGAATGGGGAAATAATAGGACCCACAGGGTCCTGGAAACCTACAAGAAGAACTTTATGACAGGCAGATCTGGGTCCTGGGGTCCTCCTCAAACTAAGGCACCAGCCAAGGAGAAATAGGCAGTAAACTTCGAACCCCTACCAAGACCTAGCCGACGAACACGATATTCTCCACTGTTGAGTGGAGAGTGAGATCTGATTCTCACGTGAACTCTGGTGCCCCTTTTCTGACCATGTCCCCTGGATGGGGAGGCCTGGTGGCACTCAGAAGAAGGATAGCAAGTTACCAAGAAGAGACTCGATAATCTTAGAGCATACATAGGGGGAAGAAGTCTCCCTCAATCACAGACATAGGGGAGGGGAGAAGGGGGGAAGTGGGAGGGAGGGAGGAATGGGAGGAAACAGGGGAAGGGCTAACAATCAAGATGTAATATGAATAAATTAATTAAAAAAAAGTCAGTGATTTGGGGTACCTTTTCATTAATAGTTTAGTGGAATAAATAAATAGAGTAAATGCATAAATTCATAAATATCATGCAAATAGAAGATAAGTTGTAAAAAAACATTAAAATCCCATAGGAATACAAGGTGGTAGATGTTGTTGAAAGTGAGACTGGTATTAATAACTTGGGTGGAAGACATTACAAATTTAGGCTATTAGTCATAGGAATATAAGCAAACAGAAAAAATGTAAATATAGAAGGGATGTAATTCTATAGAAATAAAATAAAGATGGTAGTTTTGGATGGTTCTATAAGGTGAGTATAGGAGTTACATAAATCAGTTATCTTCCCATTTCTAAAATCCAGAAAAGAATTAACAAGCCCCAAACAGGGCTGTCAATAGAGAAAGAAAGAGACAATAGTTCTGTAAGCTGTTGTTTGTTGATAAACCATCTCACCATGAATACAGGAAAGTATAATTACTTCTCATCAATGCATGGGTTGGCTGAGTGGTCCAATTCCTTGCATTCATTCCCAAGGTTACACTGACGCAGTTGCATCACAGCACAGAGAAAAAGCTCAAGGTACATGTTGTGGAAAGGTGCATAGCTTAGCAAGACTTTGAGCCACATTTGCTGGTACTGTTGGTTAAATAAGTCACATGACTAAGTGCATCAAATGTAAGAGGAGAGGTGGAGTGCACTTTGGGATGAGAGGAGTGGTAAGTGCTTTTGACAAGTGTCTATCACAGATGATGTGAGAGGGAAATGATATTTGAAGGAAAATGAGATGTGATAAATAAAAGGAGAGAAGATTAAGGATGTCAGGGGGGGGGAGTAGTGGTGTATGAATGAAGCAATGAAGACAAAAGTTGGGTTTGGTTGGTAATTGAACAGGGGATTGGATTTGAGCATCTGAGGCCATGCTAAAATTGCTGCCCGTGACATATGCAGGTGGAGTTCAGACTAAGAATGTAGAAATTGAGGTTAGACTGGATTGTAGTGGAGATAAAATTTTGCATATTATTGGGTTATAGATCTGCAATGTCACAAAGAAGGATTAGATTAGATACCTTTTATCTCACATCTTCTCTTTAAAAAGTATGAGAGGTCATGCAAGTGAGATGATACAGCACCATCATCTGACACATGTGAACATCTTAGGCACAGAAGTCTCTGGAAGCCAATTTGGTCCTGAGGGATGTTTCTTTTTTTTTTTTTTTGTATGTCGGCCACAAGAAAGAGGGATTGTGGAGTCAAGATAAAATTAAAACTGCAACTATTATTTTGAATTGTTTTCTCTTTCAGTTTCATCAGTTTTTGCTTAAAGAAGCAGAAAGATTATTACAGCATTTATTTCTACAAAGGGGAAAATTAAAATCATCCATGGCTCGACAGCAAGTAAGCTGCGGAATCAGAACGTGTACTTAAGTTGTCTCACTTTCAAGTCTATACCCTTTCTTTCATGAATGGACATTCTCTCCCCTGTTGACATCCCTACCTACAGTGGAACATTTGTACTCATGAACCTTTATGGACCTACTATGTCCAACCAGGCCTCACCTCCTAGAGTTTCCATCACCTACTAGAACAGCACCACCAGCTGGGAACCCAGCATCCAACACACGAAGCTATGAATGGCACATTAGGCTCAAATCATAGCATGCTGAGTTTTACAACTTTAACCAAAATGCCTGAGAAAACAAGTTAAAAGTATTTGGCTCGTACTTTCACATTTCCTCAAATGGATGTTTGGGACTGTGCGCTTATGGAGGCAGAGGTTCTTCACCTCATGGTGGGTAGACAGCCAGAAAATGGAATAAATCTAGTCACAGGGAATAAATCTAGTCAAAGGCAGACTATAATGGAAAGACATCTAGAGTTTTCTCTTCACCTTTTAAAAAAGTTTTTCAGTTTTACATTTTACTCCAGTTTTTGGTCTCACATTTTACTATTATTATTTTTCACTTTTGCTTACTTTGACTATGGTCTACATTTTTCTGGTTTCCAAGGTATACTTACAATGTCTATATGTTTGCCTTCAGTTTTTGGAAGTATTCAGGAGTTTTCGTTTCATTTTGTTTTGTTTTTAAAGAGGAGCAAATTTTCAGCTGTCTTTCTGTTCCTGGTTTCTAGTATAGTTCAGCTATGGCATGAGAGCAAACACTGCATGATTTTGATTTCTTTTTGATTTGTTAAGTTGCTCTTGATGGATCTGGGTGTGGTCCTCATTTATTAATGTTCTGTATGTGGTTGAGAAGTATAATCTGCTCTTGTTAGATGAAGTAGTCTATAGGTGCCAAGTTATCTACTTGCTCAAGGGGGGGTGTTGAGGTATTTGCTTATTCTGTCTTCTCAATCTGTGTACTTCTAAAAAAGAGGTTCTAATTTACAATTGTAGACTTACATAATTTTTTTTAGCTCTTTTGTTTTTTCCCCCACAGATTTTGATACTCTGGTGCGTTCTCATAATTTTTAAGTATTGTTTTGTCTTCTTAGGAAATTGTCCTCTTATCCTGTTGGGACTCTAGATGAGAGAAGCAAGGGAGAATGGCAAAATAGAAGGATCCAGAGGATCCTAGAAACCTACAAGTAGAACATTATGATAGGCAGATTTGGTCCCAGGGGTCCTGCTCAAACTATGGCACCAGCCAAGGACAATACAGGCCGTAAACTTCAAACCCCTACCCAGATCTAGCCAATGGACAGGACATTCTCCACAGTTGAGTGGAGAGTGGGATATGACTTTCTCACATACTCTGGTGCCTCACCTTTGACCATGTCCCCTGGAGGGGGAGACCTGGTGGCACTCAGAGGAAGGACAGCAGGTTACCAAGAAGAGACTTGATACCCTATGAGCATATACAGGGGGAGGTAATCCCCCTCAGGAACAGTCATAGGGGAGGGGAATAAGGGGAAAATGGGAGGGAGGGAAGAATGGGAGGATACAAGGGATGGGACAACCATTGAGATGTAATATGAATAAATTAATAAAATAAAAAAAGAAAACTGTCCTTTTTAGCATTTTGTGAAACTCTTCTATTTTTCTGACATTTTTTCTACTTTTAGTTTATTGAAAATGCATTTTAATATAGTGCATTCTTATTACAGTTTCCCTCCCCCAGCTCCTCTCTGTCCTTCCCTTCCATCCAAACCCATACTTTTTCTTTCTCTTTTTAGACAAAAGTCACCCAAACTAATGAAATAAGATAAAACAACAAACAAGCTGTAATAGCACAAAACAAACCAACAGATAAATAAACAGAAGAGAAAGTACTGAAGTAAAAGCACAAGAAAAAAAATATATATATACACACACACCCACACACAGAGACACACATGTTCACATACAATCTGCTAAAATTTTCAGTTAGACTTGTAAATAGATGATGAAGAATTTTTGCATTTTGTTTTTAGAGAAATTGCTTTATAGAGCACTTTTTATTGTGTTTTTAAATCTGGTTTTAATATATGGAAATACAGGCTTTACAGAATGAGCTTAGCAGTGTACCGTTCTTTCTTCTTTTAAAAGAAATATTCAGTGATTGAATGTGCATGGGTATTTTGCCTGCATACGTGTCTTTATACCACATGCGTGCCTCATACCCACAGAGACCAGAGCAGAGCATCAGATCTCCTACAATGGGAGCTACACACAACTGTTTGCTGTTATGTGGGTGCTGGAGATCAAACTTAGGTCTACTAAAAGAGCTTTTTAAATTTTTTTCAAGAGTTTACCAAGTTGTTATCATATAGTTGTTTAGACCAATAATGTTGACTATATTTTATATATATGTATATAAACATATACACACATACATATATGTATATATGTGTGTGTATATATATATATAATTTTGATGTTGTGATTTTTTTCATGCCCATGCATCATTTTTGATATCTCTTCTGTTATAATTTGGGGATCCTATTATTGAGAAGCCTTCATTTGAGGTTTCACTCTCTAGAGCTACTCTGAGAGGGCAAAATAAACTTTTATGACAGCAACAACATTAGACCTTACAATATAAAGAAATACACTTAAAATCACTTAGAGTGCCCCAATAGTCTATGGAGACTGGCAAGGCTATTGCAGTGTGTGTACAGACTGGTGGAATGAATGTAAGAGCCATTCAGAGTGTTCACCACCACTGCCCAATTTTTAATTTTTTTTTAAAAAAAATTGGACTTACACACTTTATTTTATGTGTATGGTTGTTTTTTAATACATATGTGAGTATTCACCACATGTGAGCCTGGTGCCAGTGAATAACATGGAACTCGAGTCACAGATGATTGTGAGCCACCATGTGGGTGTTGGGAACTGAAACTCGGTCCTCTGAGACTACAGGAAGTGCTCTCAACCTCTGAGCCATTGCTCCGGACCCTGTAATGTTTTTACATTCATAAAATAAAAGTGCTGCTAAAAGATAAAGAAAGAAACACAACAGGGGACATGGATGGAATGCTGGGGCAGTTTCTTTCTGGGTCCTCGGGTTATGGATGGCAGTTACGTACCTGGGTGTCTGCTAACTGACAATGTGGACAGGCATGCTCCCTATGTTTGCTTCACATTAGGTGTCTGATGCTAGCCAGAGCTGTCTTCTCCTTAGCGCTTTTCCTTCTCTGTGTGTACCAAAGGCCTCTGCTTTGCTTTGCAGTCTGTGTGAAGAGCAGGTCCTCTTTGATCTGTACAGGTGGAAGAGCTGACTTCATGGCTCCAGACTTCCTAAGTATTATTGTGCTGCTGCAGGTCACAGCTGTGTGTATCCAGAGGATGGCTGGAGCTTCAGCGTTCTCAAGTTGTACAGTACACAGGTGGCTCCATGGCTGACCTCCCTGCTGACCTGCTCGGCTCTATGAAGCCCGAGGCTTGTTTGCTGGTCGCAGTCTTAAGGGTGAAGCTATTTTCCCCACGACACCCGAGTATCTGGGCTGATCCTCCTGCACCCTGCGTTTGTTTTTGGCGTGTCAGTGTCTTTTTTTTTTTTTTTTAATCCATATTGTTGTGATTTTGCAAAGCTTTATTCTCTGTCTTGAGGACAGAGGTTGTTTTTTCCATATTCCGGCTCTTCTTCACATTAAGGCACATAAAGTTAGCTTCTACTTCACAAAAATTTACCCAGAAGTTCCAACACACTGGTCCCTTAAGCTTTTTATTTTTTCTCTCTACTGTTTAGTGTGCCTTGCAGTCTTGTTGATATGAAAACATGATATACTGAGTGAATGGAGCTCCAGTAAGTGGGCATTATTGGTATGCCTGTAAGATGCAGGGGAGGAAGGTATTTTATGAGCCAGTGATTTGGCCTCAGGCATTTGGGAAGCCTCCCACCATGAACACAGCCCACATTTCTCTTCCTTTAAGCATGCTACTCACCATAGCTATTGTGAGCTGCTTAGATATGGCTGAAGTTGGATACTTTCCTTCCCTCCACTTGGCTAGGGCGCCAGTAGAATGACTTGTAGTAAGATATGTTTCTTAAGAGCCGAGCTTATGAAGAAGAAAGTGCTCTGGGCACCCTTAAAATGGTTGTATCTGACCCTCCTTCTTCCTCTCCTAAGCTGGTTTGAATGAGAATGCCCTCTCTTTGCTCATACTTTTGAATATTTGGTCTTCAGGTGGTGGAACTGTGAATACAGGATTTGGAGGTGTGGCCTAATTAGAAGAGGTGGGTCACCAAGGATCGTGGGAGAGCTGTGAGGTTTCAAAAGTCTCATACCATTGCCATTTCGAGTTTGTGCTGTCTATTTCCTGTTTGTAGTTTGAGATGTGACCTCCAAGCTGTTTCTGCCACCATGCCTTCACTCCACCATTATAAGTTCTAATATCTGGAAATATAAGTTCAATTAAATTCTTTCTTTTATAAGTTGCCTGTGTTATAATGCAACAGGAAACTAACTGATACATCACACGATTCCTTCTCTAGTGAGAACCTCATGGAGGTTATTTCTCTGTTGTTCATTGTGAGGACCTGATAGGACTCCTAGGGTAAAACTCATGACCTGTGAGAACTCTTTGCTTTTATTTCCCCAAAGTTTTCATTTTTATTGTTAAGAAGAAATAGTAATGGTTTTATTTGTAGGAAGTATACTGTGCAGTCTAATGCACTCCTACCTGGGCTATTTTGGGCTGCTTAAACAACTTTTATAACCTTCATGTATGTGAGAACACACAAAAGTAGAAAAGAGGGATTCTATATAAGCAGCCCACGAATAGCAAGTCCTCAATAGTTTCTGCCTCACAAATATGTCTGCCAGATATATTGGGCCAGAAGGCTGAAGATGATGCTCCAATGTTATAGAGAATTTTGGGTGACTGTTCAGGCATCAAACTGCATCTGTCATTTTTTTCACTTTAGAAGCTATACTTCCTGTTTACTCAGGTTATTAATTTTATTCCTTCTCAAGTCTCTGATGGGGTTGAAGACCAGAGAGTTTAGTTTTACAATTAAGCTTAGTTGTTTAGGGGTTAAGATGTTTTTAGGTCTAGACAGAGTTTTAAATTGATAGTGATGAGATATGATAGATATTGGTTTACATTCAGAATTTTAGACTCACCAAGAAGGGAAAGATGTTTTCTTCAAGACTGACAAATACAAATGGCCGAAGCACTATGAACGTAACATTAATGTAATTCCTGATTGTTTTATGGTTCTTCATGCTATATGCAGTTTATTTTATATATATATAATAATATAAATGTATATGTTAAAAAATAAAAATAATAATGCCCCCATATCCCCTCAAAGTAAGAACTCTCCTCTCACACACTAATAGGTTTATGCCCAAGGGAAATGAAAACAATGTAGCCAAGAGCCACTTGAGACGTGTGTGTGTGTGTGTGTGTGTGTGTGTGTGTGTGTGTGTGTGTGTGTGAGAGAGAGAGAGAGAGAGAGAGAGAGAGAGAGAGAGAGAGAGAGAGAGAGAGAGAGAGAGAACAGAGAGAGACAGACAGAGAGAGAGACAGACAGAGAGAAAGAGAGAGAGAGACAGAGACAGAGACAGAGAGAAACAGAGAGATACTTTGATAAGTAGATTCTCTCCTTCCACCATGTGGGTTCCAAGGATCAAACTAGGTGTGGCAAGCTCTTCCATCTGTTGAGCCATCTTGCAGCCCCAGAGAAGAACTTCTCTAGTAATTCTTTCTAAATGTTTATTTTTCTTTATTGTATACAGTAAGCAAGTAAGTAAATACAATGAAAACAGTTTCTCACACAGAATTGAACTACCAGAAAAAAAATTGCTACATAGGGAATGGCGAAGGGATGGCAAATAACAAATATTTAGGTGCATACAGCAGACTATAGACCATTTTACTCTTGGTTTAAAAAACTAGGTTTTGTGATTGATTAAAAATAGCATTATTTGAAGATTTTCATTGTAAAATGTAATGGAACGGGGTGGGGACAGGGAGGCTCAGGGGAGCTTCATAGTGACTAAGGTTTCAGAGTGCCAGTTTCTCTGCTAAATTATTGATTTTAGCAGATATGAAGTTGTGTTTGTGATACCTGAGGCAACCACTGACAAAGCAATACAATTTAATATTGTCAAAAAATGATAGATTGCCATGGAACAACAAAATAAATCTACATAACCCTAAAGCAAGAAGAAAAGGGCGATTAGAGGGACAATCACCACCACCACCACAACCTGAACAATAAAACAGATCATAAAATCAGGTGTCTAAAGACAGCAGCAGCAACAACACCACATGAAAGTAGTCTGAGAGAATTAGGGTATTCACAGAAGTGAATCAGATCTGTTTTCTTTAGTAAATTCACTTAAAAAGTAACATAAATAGATTAAAAATAAAGGGAAGAGAGAGCTGTAAGTTCTCAAAAGAGGACCGAGTGGCTGAGTTAGTACCACCCAAGGTGGTTTGCATAGCAAACAGGAATCATCCATAAAGAGCTGTGTCACATGGTACTCAACCAACCCATCTAAGACACAAAAGAACCTAAATGTAGTTTAAAATTATACAGGTATGTATTGAAAACACTGAAAGAAACTGGCTCTACCTATGCATCTTCATATTTACCTATATCATCTTCTAGATATCTACTTATCTACCATCTATTTGCTATTGATCTATCTGTATATTATCTATCATTATTTGACCTATCAAATAAGTAAACTAGGAAATTAATAACCAAGATATATGAACAGAGTTTAGAGAAAACTCATTGAGTCGTTTACAGTGTGAGTATGAACTCATCAGTGACGGTGTTTCCCTGGTCATCATTTCATGTTATTCTATGGTCCACATTTTCATTTTTAAAATTTTTTCTTTTATTTTTGATATTATAATATAATCCTACCATTTTCTCTCTCCTTTCCTCTACCAAAGCCTCTCATATGCTTCTCCCTGTTCTCTTTGAATTTCATGGCATTTTCAAATTAATTGTTGTTAAATGCATATTTTTTCTTTTTGTAAAAGGGTAGAACTGCTATTTTCTTATCATTTATAATATAGGATATCATTTCTTCCCTCTTTTTTGAAAATTAAACTATTACAGGTTTTTAACTGGTGACTGGTTATACTTTTTCAGGGTGTGATTAAGCCAATCTATTAATAGTGCCCAAACTGGGAGGTTGGCCATGCATCTGACTTCAAAGTCTACGTGGCATTATCTTGACAATCATTCACATATATTTCAAGGAATACAACAGGCAGAATGAAAGGAGGCTTGACCGTTCTGCAAGGTCCACAGCATGTGACTGAGAGGTCCACCCCTGCAGCCTTATCTCCTGCTATCCAGTGGCTCCCAAGAGCTTTCTTCTTCTCTATCAGCTCCATTGTTTTGGCTGTTGCAGAGAGGTACCTGAAAACTGACTGAAGGAACCAGTGAGAATAAATCCAAGATGTCAGATATGGCTTTCTTGTGGAATATAATGAATATAATTACTAGATTATTAAATAAAAACATGAAAAATAGAACTATTACTTCTGGGTTGCCTTTTATTTGTGTTTTTACATTCAGTACCTAAACTGAAGCTACTGCTACATATAGTGTTTGGTTCTCAAAGATTTCAGCGACATTTTGTGTGTCTTCTATCTTTTGATTCTAAAATTAAGTCTTGTTTGGAATATTAGATCCTTGCAGCAACCTAAAGTTACAAAGAACACATAAGTAACTGAATAATTGGACCAGCCACCCTTCATCATTAATAGACGAGTTAGTTTCCCCTTGAAACAGTGCAACTTAAGGTGATATAATAATATGTTTTGCAAATGTTAGAATTTTCCAGAGTTCTGCCTTTTTCCATATATCTTTAAACAAACAAAACCAGAAAAAAAACATGAAACAGGGACTTCATTTTGAGAAAACTTGAAACTCAAAAACACTTTATATGCATACTGCCTGACCCTCACAAGCTGTTTTACAGTTTTAGATGTCTACTTGGAAAAATAAATTCACCTGAGTAGTGCTTTCAAGGAATGTTTTTGGGTAGTGATGAATTTGGGCAATTACAGGTTGAGTTTATGTCCTGGTGAGTTAGAAAAGCTCCAGAGCCAAGACTGATATATTCTTTCCACTACAGTGTTCTGACAGAGTTCTAAGACTAACATTTAGTTGGTCATCCCACCTCACTTTGTTCAAACATACATCTCTCACAGAGAAAACTTCTTGCAGCTAGGCCAAGAGAGCACATGGAGAGAAAACACAACTGAAAGGTGAGAAATTAAAAATAGGCTTGAAGACAGCAATAAAAAGGGGAGGAGTGTTAGCCTTCCAAAGCAAGCCTATTGTTCTAACCCCAGATGATCATAAATCTGGGTTCAGCCTTTCATAGACTCAAAGGGTCAAGGAAATCTAAGTCGTCCTTGGGATACTAGATCCTGTGCAGTGACCTAAAATTACCAAGCAACACATAAGTAACCGAATAATTGGACCAGCCACCCTTCAACATTAATAGATTAGTTAATGTCTCCCCTTGAAACAGTGCAACTCAAAGTGACAGCTGCCTCCCCGGAGGTAACCTGAAGACGATGAAGAATCCCCTGGGTTCGTGCAACTTCATTCTCATCAAAGACAAATTCTCATTCACACAAACGCTCTCATGAGAGGAGCAACCTCACGCTAAACTCTGGGTAAGAACTAAGACAGTTGACATCCATGGAATTATTTATTTTCAAATTGTCTTTGAAGGCTTAAAATATATCAACTACAGGAATCCTAAAGCAAGTATAAGCTACCTTGTGATTATCCAGGGGAAATTGGGGGTGGGGGGGAACCTATCAGAATTCTAAAAGGCGACTACTCTAAAAATAGGAATAAAAGAGCAAAGAGATCCTTTTTCCTGGTTTAAATTTCAGTGAAAAAGCCTTAGATCACCAGTAAAGAAAGAACCGATGTAAAATAATACTCCTAGGTGTGGTTCATGTGTACATTTAGATGGGGAAAAACTATTAAAATTTAACAAAGCAGGGCTGGAGATGACTTAGTTGGTAGAAGAGCTTGCTTCTCTTGTAGAGAATTCAAATTCAAATTTGACTCCCAGAACTCACGTCAGGGGGCTCAGAACCACATGTACCTTGAACCCATCTTCAAGGAGTTTAGCACTTTCTTCTGGCCTCCTCTCAAATAAAAATAAAACAAATATTTACAAATATTAACTAGGCCTTTAATGAGACACTTTGACCTATACAGCATGCCATTTATTGTTATAGAAGTTTTCAAACATTTACATACTATCCGTCTAAGAAGTTCCTATGTAAGGTTGTTGTTAATTACAATAAATAAGGTTACCAAAATAAGTAAATAGTTACCTTCATTTTCAACAATTCTCTTTGTACAAATAGAAATTTCCAGTATTATATCAAGGTACTTATCTATCTAGTTATCAGCAGAAGCTTTTCTTGAGTGCAAACATTAGTCCATTCTGTCAATCATGAATATGTATACTATCCTGTTCTGAGAAGAGAAACTATTGCTTTTACCATCTTGGCTATGCCTTTGTAGGTGACTGTATAGGAGGGCCCATGTCATAGCTAAAAGTGGCATTTGCTCAAGTAGTTAAGAGCTTATTTGCTGTGTCAAGTCCCCCTTTACTCCTCCCAACTCTGCATCTTATTTTGCCAATCTTGGCCCTTTGGTTTTATCTTTTTAAGTTCACAAACATCATGGAATGGATAATTTTGATGATGCTTTGGTATTTTGTGTAGGAAAACACAAGCAGTTCTCTATGCTCTCTTTCCTCCCTTTTGGAATGACAATGTATATTCTATGCCATTGTATGTTGGAAGTACGTGATGTGTTTGTGATTTGATGTTATAAGGGCTACAGTTAAGAGATGGCCTTGAGTCTCAGGGGACACTGAACATTGGTCCTTTAAATGGTGTTGAGAATCTGATAGACTATGGGGACCTTTGGAATTGGAGTGAATGCATTTTTGCATTATGGCATTCCCATGAGCCTGTAGGGGTCAGGGCTTGTAATGTGGTGGTTTGAACAAGAATGACCTTCCCCGTAGGCTCATATATTTAAACATTCAATCATCAGGGAGGGGCACTACTTGAGAAGAATTAGGAGGCGTGGCTTTCTTATAGGAAGTGGGCTAATAGGGGTGGGCTTTGGGGTTTCAAAAGCTCAAGCCAGGTTCAGTGTCACTTTCTTCCTGTTGCCTGCAGATATGGATATAGAACTATCATCTTCTTTGGCAACATGACTTCCTGTGTGCTGCCATGCTTCCTGCCATGATGATAATGAACGTACCCTCTGAAACTGTAAGCAAGCTCCCAATTAAATGTTTTCTAAGAGTTGCCTTGGCCATGGTGGCTCTTCCAAGCAACAGAGCACTGATTAAGCATGGGTAAATATTGCCCATGGTACTTTGTCCGCCATCTCTTTTTGATTTTTCAATTTCAGCACATGCTTTTTGTATTCTACACTAAGCAGTGTAAGCAGCTTAGGCTTCTCTGGGGGCAAGGCAATGCTTTATTATAGCTGCCATCTCCCTAGGCCAACTGTACTGCTTGCCTAGTGAGTATAGAGAACAGGATGAGTGACTGCTCCAAGATTGTGAGATGCAGGAAAGTATCTCTAAAAGTATAATGATTTCATTCCTATGACCTATAAAATATCTGAATGAGCTGAAGTTTCTTTGTAATTTTTTTTAAAAAAATGGTGAAATAACATAATTATTGTAATTCTGTCATTCTGTCATGCATCGTCATTCATATTAAATATGCAACAGGTACATCCATGCACACGGGGAGACATACATGCCTGTAAGACTATATTAAAGTATAATAAAAAGGTTTACACATCCACACAAATGCCATTAAGAAAAGCAGCAAATCAGATTATAATTGATTAAAAAATGAGGTTCTGGATTTGGAGAGAGAAGTTCTACCCATGAATAATGCACCATTTTATCCAAGTGAGTTTAGAGCAATGCTATGTTTAGGAAGACACTACAATAGCACATATTGAATTAGATTTTAAGAATCATGTTCTAGTCTGATACATACTAGGAAATCTGGAAAGTGAGAATTTTGTTCTGCTAAACTAGGAGAATATGGTAAAGAAACAGAGAGGAGTCATCTCTCAAATGTTTCATAAGATCGTGGAGATGGAAATTGGGTTGCAGTCAGATAAAAATGCCAGAAATAATGGACTTACCTACCATGTAGTTAACTTTGAAATAAGGTTTGAAACAGAGCCATCAGATAATAATTTTGTTAATATTGTGTGTCCCCACAACAACTTTTATGGAACTGTCCATTAAGCATATGCTCCACAGTGACATAACTGCAACACAGTATTTATTTATATCAGCATCACTACAAACACACAAGTAAAGAACTATGCTCAGTGTTACTATGGCTACAGCATCACTAGATGATAGAAACATTTCAGCGCTATTGTATCATAGGGTCTATCCTACAGAACCACCACAGTATAGAGATCCTTTATTGATGGAAATGCTGCTATGCATTGCTTGACTAGGAGATTCTCACTTCTCACAAAAGAAACAACACCCAGAAATGCATACTATTAGCAACTCTACTTCACTCAACCTACTCAATAATTCTTGGCTCTATGGTTATAAATTACAGTTACTCTTTTTATTTATTTATTTATTATGTATACAGATTTCATTATAGATGGTTGTGAGCCAACATGTGGTTGCTGGGAATTGAACTCATGACCTTTGGAAGAGCAGTCAGTGCTCTTACCCTCTGAGCCATCTCTCCAGCCCTACAGTTACTTTTATAATAAAACTGATGTATTGTAAAAAAAAAAAAACAAAACGAATCTCTATGTTTGAATATCTTTAAGTGTAGAGATGAACCTGATCAAATAAATGAACAATAGAGTTGTAAGCCTTGCTGAGCAAGCCACTAAGCAGCACTGCACTGTGGCCTCTGCACCATCTCCTGCCTCCAGGTTCCTGTCCTGACTTCCTACTATGATGGACAGTGATATGGAAGTATAAACCAAATAAACCCTTTTCATCAACTTGCTTTTTGGTCATGGTGTTTCACGGCGGCAACAGGAGCCCTAGCCAAGACAGCTGGTAACTCACAGTTAAATGTATCAGTAATCTAGACCTTCTCTCTGAACTTCATGCTATAATATCCTACCATTTCTCTAAAATATATTTTTCTTTGACTTATTTATCACTTTTGTGTGAATATGCGTGTAATTGTGGTACAGCATATTTGTGCAGGTCAGAGGGCAACTTAAGTGACTTGGTTCTCTGCTTCCACTATGTGAGTTTTAGGGATCAGACTCAGGTCTTCAGGTTTGGTGGTGAGTGACTCTATTTAGTAGGTAGCTTGATACCACTTGACATTGCTTTTTGATGTCTGATGTTAATCTCAAAATTGCTTCTTTCCTAAACTTATCTAGTTTACAACCAATAATTTACCATCACATCTAGTAACAAATGACGGTTGCTCAGGTTCATTTTTTAATTCTGTTTCCTCAGTTTTGACTCCTCTGTCATTCTTGAACCTCCTTAACAATTTATTTAGAATCCTGATGTGTATCTTTTCATATTGTACCACAGTTAAGAGAAATTCTTATGACCTTCTGTGATACAGTCTTTGTCTGGACCCTTATAGTTTTTATTTGGCTTTATATCTGGATGTTACAATGGCATCCTAACTGGTCTTCTCATTTGCACCTTAATGAACATTTCCTGGCTGTTCAATTTTCAATACAGTAGGATTTTGGAAATTGGAGTAATTATCTGTCAAAACCTTGTTGTTGATCTTTATTTTAGTATATAATGAAAAAGCAAAATCGAAGCAGAAGGATATTTAAAAACATGGAAGTGTGATGAGTGAAGGAGCATAAGCAAGTTTATCCTTACAGACAAGACAGGGTTGAAAGCTGCTGTAACAGTTAAAGAGGATCCTGGTGCTTTTCACTGGGACAACAGGACAGTCACACTCAGCAAATTTGCCCTTTTATAAGAATATCAGTTCCTTTGAAATACTAGATGCCACTCAAGGGACTCCATGTTTCCTGGAGAGCAGTTGCTGAGTGAAGCCAATGTAGCTGTGATGTGAGGAGAACTGGCTTCTAGCCTGAGTTCCCGAAGGACTTGGCAGAATCATCTGGATAAAATTGGTTTTGTAGGCATAGAAGACCCAGACTAGGGAAGACAACAGAGTCTTGCATCACCGTTCTAGAGAGTTCTAGCTTCTGAAGTCAGACTGAATGTACTTTGTGTTATAAGATGGCTATGAGCCCATAGGAGCAACAGGTAGCTTGGCTATGGCATAAAAGCTCCTTAGGTCAGGCAGAGTCAGAGTCCCTGCACAGAGTCTTTGAGAAGCCACTGCATGAAACTGTAAAGGTGAAGCTTAGGCTGCAATGGAGACATGACGATGTTAGAGATACGAGAACCATGAAGTGATGCCCAAGGAAGCTGTCGGCAAGGAGGGAGGCCAGCAGGAAAGAGGGCGTGCATGTGGCAGGCGGTAGAACTGAAGGATAAGCCTACCCATCTTCGCTGGAGCCCAGATAATTGTATCATGTGCTTTAGTTGTAAGACACGGTGTCTGCATGGTTTGCTGTTTATCCCATTGGGTTTTCTTCCTGTTTTGGGTCCAATAACTCTTTGCTATACCCCCATCCTTATCATTTGGCATGGGAATGTTTCTTCTGTGTCATCATATAATGGAAATATGTAGCTTGTTTTTTTTTTTAATTTTTGTAGGAATTACAATTAAGGGTTTTCCTTCAGTAGCAGATAAAACTTGGCATTTGGACTTTTAAACAGTTGGAATCGTTAATGACTGTGATGACTTTTGAAGTTGCACTGAGTGAATTTTGCATTATGAGATGGCCATGAGTATAGGGGGGGGACAAAAGGGTTATGGCTCAAAAGTGATTGTTCAAATGTCAAGCTGAAAAGTGAGAGAGTTAGTTAATGTTGATTATCAATGTGACAAGACTTAGGATCACCATAGATTCAAATATCTGGGTACACCTGTGAGGGATTTTCTAGGTTAGGGTAGCTGAGGTGGGAAGGCACCATTCCATGGGGTGGGACTGGACTGAATAAAAAGTAGAATTGAGCAACTTTATCCATTTCTCTCTGCTTTGTGGATGCAATGTGATTGGTGGTCCAGGGCTACCGCCACCATAAAGTCTCCATCATAATGACCTGCACCTTTGAACTCTTATACAAAACCAACCCTCCCTTCTTTAAGTTGTGTTTCTCACGTGTTTTGTCCCCACAAGTAACTACTACAAGCCTGCATTAATTTTCCTATGCGATGTTAATTTCTATCCCCTTACCCTACCAAGTATTTCTCACTTCCTATTTACAGTATTTTCTTAAATAGACATTTATTATGTATTAGTTTACTTTTCTCCTCATTGTGTCAATAGATTTGACAAAAGCAACTTGATGAAGGAAGGACTTATTTTGGCTTCTAAGTCCAGTATAGAGGGGAAGATATGACCTCAAAAACACGAGGCAGTTGAATTCTGTGGTGTTTTGAATGAGAATGGTTTCCATAGGTTCATATATTTGCATATATGTTTCCTGTTGGGGGAACTGTTTGGGAAGGATTAGGAGGTGTGGCCTTGTTAGAGGAGGTGTGTCCCTGGGAATAGCCCTTGTTGAGGTTTTGAAAGACTCCTCGTCATCTTGAGTTAACTCTCACTGACTCTTGGTTGTGACCGAAGATGTGAGCTCTCAGCCTGTGCTCCAGTGCCATGTTGTCACCATGCTGCCTGCCATGATGCTCACAGACATGATGCGCACATTAAATTCTTTCATAAGATGCCTTGGTTCTGATGTGTTATCATAACATCAGAAAAGCAACTAAGACGGGCATGTTGTATCTCTATCCAGAAAGCAAAAAGAGTGTTTAGGAGATGGCTCAGTGGGTAAAATGGCTATGCATGCCTAGCACTCACTTAAAAAGCCAGCTGTGGTGGTGCATGCCCTAGTTGGGCAGAGAGAGCTGATCCCAGGAGCTTGTTGGCCACCCATTATAGCTGAAACATGGACCTTCCAATTTTGTGAGAGATGCGTTTCAAAAATAACATAGGATGGAGAGCAATAGAGGAAGATTCTGTGTCTTACACATGCATGGTCAGGCAAGTGCACCAGCCCACCCACATGCAATTGTGTAGCACACACATGGGGGAGAAAAAATATGAATTCTGGTGCTCCATTCTCTTTCCTCTTTTCCCCCTTTTATTCACGTCAGGACCCCTGTCCCTGGGATGATGCTGGCCATATTTAAGGTGGGTCTTCTTTCCTCTCTGGAAACACCCACAGAGACAGTACAGCAGTCTGGTTCCCAAGAGATTTTACATCTGCGTAAGGTACAAATGAAGATTCACTGTCACATGCCACCTTAAAAAAATTCTAGATAATTTACTAACATTTCCATTGTCTTTTCCAACTTTAAAGCAAGGATATTTTTTCCTGTCTCTTTCATAGATGAAGCATGCAGAACAGTTCCTGTCATTTTGTAGGTACTCAATTATATATATATTTTTGAGCAAATGGACACAAATGTAAGTTTGCATAATATTAACTCAATTTTTAAAAATAATGTCTGAGTTTTGATGATGTGGTGGCTTGGGTAGGAATGGCCCCCATAGACTCATGTGTTTGAATGCTTGACCCATAGGGAGTGGCAATATTAGGGGGTGTCACCTTATCGGAATAGGTGTGGTCTTTTTTAGAGGAAGTGTGTCATTTTGAAGACTTATAGCTCAATCTCTGCCCAGTGAAGCTCAAGTCAGTCTTGTGGATCAAGATGTAGAACCCTCAGCTCCTCCTCCAGCACCAGGTCTGCCTGCACGCTGCCATGCTTCCCACCATGGCCAAAAGCAACTTAGAAGAGGGAAGAGTTTATTTGACTTATGCATACAGTCAGTCAGCCATCAAGAGAGGCAGGGCAGGAGCACAAGGCAAGACCATGGAGGCCAAAACTGAAGCAGAGACCATGGAGAAGGGCTGCTTATTGCCTTGCTTTAAGTGGCTTATTCTGCTTGCTCTCCTATGTAACCCAGGATCACCTGCTCTGGGGTCGCGCCACCCACAGCAAGCTGGGCTCTCCCACACCAGTCATTAATCAAGAAAAATTCTCCACAGTCTTGCCTACAGGCCAGCCTGATAGTGGCATTTTCTCATTTGTGGTTCTCCTTCAACTTGACCGAAAACTAAACCAGCTTAGCGTTTAAAACGAGCCTTTAAGGGAGCAGCACATTTCCTAACAAAATGCTAGACTTCGGTTTTGGAGACTATGCTGCCATCTAATGCAGTAAATATAAATTGCATAAATGTCCTCCTCCGCTGTTTCTGCTACTGCAGTTTCTTCAGGATTACGTCTAACTTTGATGGAATCACAAAGACTCGAGGCAAAGGTTAACTAGTAAATTTTGATCCAGATCTTTAATTGCGTGCACGTAGAAGCATGCCAATGAGTCTCTTGAAGTGGGAGAGCACCCTGGGTACAAAGCTAAAGCAGAATAAAAGATTTTATCAATTACAAATGTGTTCTCCCTGCTTCAAATACCATTTGCATAGGGAAATGCAACAAATAACTTGAAGGGTTACATTTATATTTACAAAATAAACTTCTGGTTTGACCTCATACTGACCTGAACAATGGGGGATTTCTTTGCCATCAAATAGAGCCTAAAGGGAAAATTTGCAAGTGACTCAGGGTAGGGGAAGGGAAAAACTTTATTTTGTCTGTACACCTGGGCCTCCAAATGGCTTATCAGAGGCTAGACTTTCAGGAGTTGTAGGCCACAGTGGGTTTTTAAACTGTGAAGTGACTTTTCACAAAATGCTACAAAGGACGAAAAGCATGGTGAAGCTTTGCTATGGCAAGTGGAGGTATTGGGGCACAGATTTGGTCACATTGGCTGATAATGCAGAAAGATTTTTTTTCCTGAGACAGGGTTTCTCTGTGTAGCCTTGGCTGTCCTGAACTCACTTTGTAGACCAGGATGGCCTTGAAGTCACAGAGATCCACATGCCTCTGCCTCTGCCTCTGCCTCCCACAGGGCTGGCATTACCAAGGTGTGCCACCATGCCCAGTTTACCCAGCAAGATTATGGAAGAAATGAATGAAGATACAGTAATAGCTTACAATATCTATGATCTGTCATTTTATACTTGCTATGCAGATGTAAGAATTAGCATCTTAAAAAGTTTCCTTTATTTACAGACTATAATATAATGTTTTTATTATTCTTTATGATGCTAATGTTAACCTTTTTTTTTGCTTATTCTGCAGAATTACTATGAAATCTCTATCCCTTTGTGATTGACAAGTTGAATGCCATCAGATACTAAAATGACCAGCTAGAATCCTATTCATACAGAACCAAGATGAGTGCTCACGGTCCTCCCCCAAATCCACTCTTTTCAAATGTGTTCCTACTAATTATCTACATTGGAAATAAATCTGTATGTACACAATTTCAGATTGTGTAAGGTTTTGACTTGTCATCGCTGTGACAGGCTCTGAACAAACCCTATCTCTTCTGTCCCTTCTATATGTTCTTGTTCCTGGCTGTCATGGTGTGGAAATGTATCTTGCTTTTGCTGTGGTGAGAACCGTATCCTTCCTGGTCCTCCTACATGCTAGGCAAGTGTTCTCTCCTGAGTTGCTATTCTCAGAGGAGGTTCTGTCCTGTGCATCACTGTATCATTTATGCCTTGATCCTGAACTGAAAAACTGTAATAATCTGCAGTATCATAAGAGCAATAGCACAGTGAGTTAAGTAAATCAAAAGTCTAGATTCTGCTGGTAAAAATGGAGCTGTCTTAGAATGCTATTAGTTCCAAGTTTGCTTCTGAAATATAGTATTGATATTTAAAATCATATATTAAAAACTGAAGTCACTTATTTTTATCTTCTCACAATTAATAGCAATCTTATAGAATTCTGGAAGCTCATTATATACAAAAAAATGTGGGTCATATATTCCTGCTCTCTTAGTATAATTAATGTGTATGTCTAGCTGCAAACCATTGGTACAAATGATTACTATCTTTGAGTTTATATATTTTTTTAATTTTTAAATTATATAAATCCACATTTTCATTTGCATGCAAGTATGTATTTTAGATGATTTGATATCTTTAAACAACAGAAGTTAATTACACATGTCAGGTATTCCTAATCTGTCCACATCCTTCCTTCATTTCCCTGTAAATCCTTCATTTGACTATAGAGCGCAATATTTCCAAATAGAGGAGAGCCATCAAATGGCAAGAAAATTGAAATTTTCTCCTGTTCAAGCAAACAATTAAAGAAAGCAGAATATATATGACCCATTAGGAGCCATTATCTGGAAAAAAGACTTCTCTTTTGCCCTACTGAAGAGGCTGATTATCCTTGTGGCCTTTGTGATTGGAAAAGTCCCATAGTGCAACATGCTTAAAAGGATGGATCTCAGAGATGCGGGCCAAAGTGCAATTAATAAATGGGACCTCATGAGGCTGAGAAGCTTCTGTAAGGCAGGTGACACGGTAAAGAGAACAAAGCGACAGCCTACAGACTGGGAAAAGATCTTCACCAACCCCACATCTGACAAAGGTCTAATATCCAAAATATATAAAGAACTCAAGAAATTAAATACCACCAAACCAAATAACCCAATCGAGAAATGGGGCATGGAACTAAACAGAGAATTCTCAACAGAGGAATATCAAATGGCTGAGAAACACTTAAAGAAATGCTCAACCTCCTTAATCATCAGGGAAATGCAAATCAAAACAACTCTGAGATTCCATCTTACACCCATCAGGATGGCTAAGATCAAAAATTCAAGCGACACCACATGCTGGCGAGGATGTGGGGAGAGAGAAACACTCCTTCATTGCTGGTGGGAATGCAAACTAGTACAGCCACTTTGGAAATCTATCTGGTGCTATCTCAGAAAAATGGGAATAGGGCTTCCTCAAGACCCAGCTATTCCACTCCTTGGAATATACCCAGAAGATGCTCCAGCACACAGCAAGAAAATTTGCTCAACCATGTTCATAGCAGCCTTATGCATAATAGCCAGAACATGGAACCAGCCTAAGTGTCCATCAGTAGAAGAATGGATAAAGAAACTGTGGTACATATACACTATGGAATACTATTCAGCTATTAAAAACAAGGAATTCCCGAAATTGGTGGATAAATGGATTGAGCTAGAAATGATCATAATGAGTGAGTTAACCCAGAAGCAGAAAGACTCAAATGGTATATACTCACTTATATCTGCATATTAGCCCAAGGGGCATGTCCCATGAAAGCCTTCACTTACCAGGAAACTGAGACAGAGGAGAGGACATTCTAGTGGGACTCTAGATGAGAGAAGCATGGGAGAAAGGCAAAGTAGAAGGACCCAGAGGGTCCTAGAAGCCTACAAGTAGAACATTATGATAGGCAGATTTGGGCACTGGGGTCCCGCTCAAACTAAGGCACCAGCCAAGGACAATACAGGCGGTAAACCTTAAGCCTCTACCCAGATCTAGCCAATGGACAGAACACTCCCCACAGTAGAGTGGAGAGTGGGATATTACTTTCTCACATACTCTGGTGCCTCACCTTTGACCATGTCCCCTGGACGGGGAGACCTGGTGGCAATCAGAGGAAGGACAGCAAGTTACCAAGAAGAGACTTGATACCCTATGATCATATAGAGGGGGAGGTAATCCCCCTCAGGAACAGTCATAGGGGAGGGGAATAAGGGGAAATTGGGAGGGAGGGAAGAATGGGAGGATACAAGGGATGGGATAACCATTGAGATGTAACAAGAATAAATTAATAAAGGAGGAAAAAAAAAAAGAAAGACCGATGCATTTAACAAGTAAGAAAGACAAGATTTAGTTCATCACCAGTTGCTATTATTTTTGGCTGCTACATTATTACTAATATAGAATGCTGTCATTTTCCAGTGTCCAAGGAACAAAACAAGCTAGCATTATGTCAAACAGAGGCTCTCTTCCTGAGCGCACTTCTGTAAGGAATCATGTCCTATAGCAAAATACCCATTTACTTTTAAGACTTCATTTAAAATATAAATTCCTTCTCAAGCCTGAATTCCAATTCTCAGCATTTATTTTCACAGTACATAGCATAATAGGATAGTTTGCATATTCTTATTTGTGTGACTTACATGTCATGTCCACATTAGATGACAAAATCCAAGGGGTTTGAGGAAGATCTCTTTAGCCCAGGATAGTATCCACACTGTTGCCTACTGCATTACTGTTGTTCAGTAAATTACAGAGTAAATTAAATTGGCAACTAACACTTGTGTCAGAAAATTGACTTAATGAAGTCAGGGATGAAGAGTGTGGCTTGTGCGATCTCTACTATTCCATACAACAATGTTAGAAATAACACACAAAGCAAAAAGGACCTATAGAGTACTAATGGACTAACACTTCTTTATGTACAATGAGTTATAACGGAGCTACACTCAACTATTACCAGGACAGCAGAAAGAGAAGATATTGGGGAGAGGTTGCTTTTAGGTTAAATCTAAAGCTACAGCTATCCAGTTAGTGAATAAAGTGACCTTGAAAAAGAACTTAGTTTCTATGTGTTTCCTTTCCTTCATCTGGTAAGTGAGGAAACTGAAGTGTGTGTGTGTGTGTGTGTGTGTGTGTGTGTGTGCGCGCGCGCGCGTGTGTGTGTGCGTGTGCGTGTGTGTGTGTGTGTGCACTTGCATGCATGTGCATGTATGTATATTTAGAAATCTTTGCCATGCCACTTTTCCTTGCAAATGTTGATAGCAGCGAGTAATTGGTCTGTTTTGAGGCCTCTAGCTTCAGCTATCCTATACATACTAAGTCCTCACTGGGACTCCTCTTAGACATCTTCTTGTTGCATTGTGTCCTGGAGATCCTGTGGCTTTAAATCTGCAGGACCAGCCCCTTCACATGCCCCAGCAATTCACAGATGGGGTAGATGTTTGGGTGGGCCAACTCAAAGCCCTGACTCTGGGCCTGGGTGGTACCTTAGTCAGCCCGCCAGCTCTCCTAGACCCACACCACCAAGATGAGCTCACCAGTACTGTCCCAGCTAGTTTGCCAATTCTTGCACCCAGCTGGAGGCAAGACCATCTCTTCCACTCTCATGCCCTCAGGGGGCTTGCTCACCTGTACCCGTGCCACCAGTGCCAGCTCTACTGTGCTGAACAGGCAAGGTCCAGGATCTGCTCTCCTGAGTGCTGCAGTTGGTGAGGGGTGGGAGCAGCTTTCCCACCCAGGGCTCAGATCTGCACAGCCATTGGATATCATCATGGTCTCAGGTAGCACGCAGCGCAAATCAGGGATGTCCACATGGCCTTTGGTAGTGACATGGGCCATGGATATCGACACAGACCCCTGCTGCTGTGAGGCCAAGGACCTAGACACGGCCCTTAGCAGTAGGTAGCATTGGATGGGGCTTTATCATGACCTCAGGTGGCAGGGCAGCCTACTCACAACAGGCTATTCCTCTCCACCCCTGTGTCTCCAGTTGAGTGTGTTAGCGGCTGCATCAGTTTTATCTGGTAGTCTCAAGGAATTCTTAGCCACTAGGAAGGTAGATACGAGTGGTTTCAAACACACAGACTTGATCTTACTTAAGGAAACTCACATAAAGCTTACGTCCGAATGCGACTAGCCTCACTCTTGTCTACTAACACCCTGGTCCTGATACTGAAATCCCAGATATTTTTATTTAAGCTTTATAATTGCATGCGTGCTCATAAGAGTCACTCTAAATGCTTTATGGATAATATCTATATAATAACTTACTTAATAAGTAATTGAGCATATCATATTCCAGGCTATGAATAAGTGAGTAATGAATAAGACTCAGTTCTTATTCTCCAATAAGATAGACCCATGAAGCAAAAGTACAACTACCAATAACAGTACAGGATATGAAACTTGGCATGTTAATGCATAGAGAATGTCCCAAGTGCAAAGTGGACAGGGCTATCAAAACTTCAGTGGCTGTGAGAGAAAAGTGGTAGCATGGAAAGCTAGTCAAGAGCGATTGCTATTAATATGCAACCTAGAGGAAAGAGTATAATTTTTGGTTGTTAAAACACAGAAACTTAAGTCATGTAGATGGTATCTGAGAGGGAATAAGACGTGAGCATACTTGGGAGTGGAAGGTAGCTTGGGTTATAATTGCTCCATGGCATGGAAATTGTGATGTAGTATAGTAAGCATTGTCTCTAACACTTTCATCTGGTAGGAGAGTAGCATAGTTTGGATTAGGCAGACCATTGGTAGAAATATTTGGAAAAAACCATTGATGAGACACTCCATGTATAGATGTGTGCTTGTGTGTGAATGTGTGTGTGTGTGTGTGTGTGTGTGTGCGTGTGTTCACAGAGATACTTTGTAAAAAGCTGGGTCTAGAAAGGCATGTGTGTAATATTGACAAATGATAAAAAGGAAATACATACATAAGTGAGAAATTACACCTGAGTATTCTACTAATTGTGAATCAAGTAAAAGGCTAACATGCTTGGGTAGATTCACAATATGTGTACACTTCCTCAGTCAGGGCTTTGTTTGCAATCTCATAGTATCTAGCTCTGATAATATTTGGGCACATATGCCACTGAGCAGAACATTTGTTGGTTTGCATATAAATGTGGAGGGGATCTCAGAGCCATCTGTTGTGTACTTGGCTGGGTGGTGTCAGAAAACTAGCAGCTCTTTGAGCAGGCTGCGGAGAGATGTTGAAATAACACAGAGTCATATTCCCAAGAATGGGGAGGACGTAGAACAAGTAGGTTCTTCCAGTTAATGGCCATTGTTTGTTTATTTTTAAGCCTTACTGAGTATGTGATCAAAGACACAAAGAAGCAGGCAAATAGTGCTTTTGGCTTCTTTTCCTCCTTCCCGCTCCAATTTCAAGGTGCTCCCTGCCTGCCAGGCTCTGAGCCTCACGTTGAGGGTATCAGGAAGACTAAAGCACAGATCTTGACCTTGGGCAACTCCATTCTCTCAGAGGAGACATACATGGACAGAACGGATTGTTGTTCTATTTAATAAGTCCCGAGCAAAGATTTGGGGAAAGAGAAAAGAACAGCTGATTGAAGGAGAGATAAACTTGTTTTTGTTGTGATCCCAAGTGCGGGATGGAGAACAGGTGATGTTAATCCACTAGAAGGCAAACCACCTCATGCGGGAGCTTGATTGTTGCCAGCTGAAATGATCCGCGAACAGACTTTGGGAGGAGATATATAAGTGAGCCAGAAACAAGAGAGGGGACTTTTTTGGAGACTTGGGATAGTTTGGGCTGTTCCTAGCTCCACTTTGAGATGCTCCTAGAGAGAACTGCTTGAGGGATGACTTCGGGGCTCTAGGCTCCTGCTGAGGTTCCGGGTTCTGGTCGCTCCAAGTTCCAGAAGAAGAAATCCTGCTGATTACGCAAAGAGAATCGTTCCTCGGAACTGATATCCTTACGGTTTCGTTATTGTATCCTTTATCTTCTTTTCCTATTGTTTAGGTTAGTCGGGTTTTAAGTGACGTATGCTCGGTTAATAAGTTCATAATATAATATATTTGTTAAGAATATTGAGCCTCCAGCTGATAATTACCATCCACGCAGGAACAGAGGTGCTGAAGTATGTACAAGACTTTTGCCTTGTTAAGAGAGGAGCTGACAAAAGACTTCAGACAGGACTGCGTTTCCTTGGTATTTAAAAGGGAGCCCATTGACTCAGTGCCCAGTGACCCAAGAAGTTTTAGGCAAATATCAATACTAAAACAGGAGACAGATTAAAATTTTAAAATTGGTTAACAACTTGGAACTGTATCTGGACCTGATGCTAAAATGAAGAAGAAAAGGAGAAATAGCACCTTGATTGACATTGTTTGGAAAGTGCTTAATACAACCGGTCCCAATTGGAAGTCAGCAGATCAGGCTGGTACACATCCCTTTGTAAGGATAAGAGAAAGGAGGCTTCATGGGATAGCTCAGTGGCCTAAGGCACTTGCTGCCAAGCCTGATGATCTTAGTTTGATCCCTGAGAGTGACATGGTGAAAGGAATTGCCCTCTGACCTCCACACACATTCTGGAGCACAAGTGTTCTTCCTGACCATAAGCCAATAATTTCTTTATAAAAAAAGAAAGAAGAAAAATACCCAAAGTTATTCTTCAGTAACAATAATATTTGGATTTTTGTGACTAAAATGCATGTTCAATTTTCACTGCTGACTCTTGCCTATATATATTTGTCTTGAGGAAACACTGAGGAAACACACAAAAACAAAGTTTTCAAACAGATGTATATAAAAATAAACACATATATAAATACACACATATACTTTATGTTTATTATTTAAGGCAGATATATACATCAGTATTGTAAAACTACTTTTGCCCATAGCACGAGTAATATAGAAATCAAGTGATATTTAACATTTCAAAATACTTTATTAAATAATAAATTAAAATGAATGTATATAAATGGCCATTATTAGACTTGATCATAGCTTGACTGGTCCTCTTCTCTTTAATTTTGGATGAACGACCAGAAGGGTAGCCTTTACTTCTGGCAAGGCTCATCTCATCTTGAGCCTTTTCACTGAAAGCCTTTTAGCATACAGGTCACTTACTGTTTGCCAACACTTAGAAGTGTTAAAATCTCTCATGTCAACAGGTTGGGGATCTGGTTATTGAGCCAATGAGACATTTTGTTGACTTCATAAGGTTTTTACAAAGGAGATCAAAGGATGCATTATGTTTCAATACACAGCTTTATAAGACAGATGGGATCCACCTTGAAAGACCGTGAGACTTAAGACCGGATTATCAAAAGTTTCAGACACTCAAACCTATTAGCTAGCTCAGCCCTTATCGTCACACTGTCAGCACACTTTAGCCTCGTTTATAGGGAGTGGACAGTCCAGTTTGAATTTTAACTGCTGCCAAAGTTCAGTCATGGGTTAGAGAAGTAGTCACTGAGTTATGGGTCATGACAAATGATGGTCTGGCTTGGGATGTGAACCTCTTCTCCCTAATGGTGTCATCACACAATGACTAAATCACTTTATTTGAAGGGGAAAAAAAGTGCTCTCAACTTTTGGGAAAATTCCAGAACTAGAATGGTCTGTGGCTAGGTGGGAGCTTTTCAAAACTGTCCTGTATGTGATGAGAAAGGAGCATGAGAGGAAGTTGTTCATTCTTTCATCTTCCAGAAACTCCAAAGGGATTTGTTTCTACCCACATCTAATACAGGAAAAATCACACAACCTTTGAGTTTTCTCCCTGAAGCCTTGGGGAAAAAACCCACAGTGTTAGAAATACAGTGGCCCTCTTGCGTATCTCTATTTTATCAATAAAATTAAATCATGTCTACATACCCAAACTATTAGCTATTAAAGGGCACCTGGGTAATCTGTCGCAATTTAAACTATATTATTTTATTACTCGAGTGCTTGAAAGATTTCTTCTTTGATGATACTAGAATTTAAACCAGCATTCCAAAATGTTTTAAAATGCAATTAAATGTCAAATGCATGAATGTACACAGTCACATTAAGTTGCCATCTATACATGGTATATATATATCATATATACATATATATATTCATGTACATGTGTGTATATATGCACAATTTTTATATGTTGCTACAAAGTGAAATAGTTTGAATTTTTATAATGAAATACTTTAATTTGTTTAATGGTAAGATTTAACATTTTTCTCATAGTTTTCAATGAGTAGTTGGGTTCACTAACCATCTCAAATGAATGCATTTTTTTCATTTATTATTGATTTATTATTATTACAGCTAAAGGCTGTAAAAAGCAGATTAAAGAGTTGTGTGTTATAGTTTAAATTATTTGAACATATCAGACACTGATTTAAGTGTGAAAACATTTATTCTCTATTAATCACACATTTTTCCTTCTCATTCTGTGGTACTTTGGGAATCTAAACAGACACATACACACTCACACATGTGCACACACATTATATATATCCTTAATAAATTATCTGATACTAAAAATTGGTTACCATACACACTATGAAATGTTGTAAATTTGGTTTACTTCAAATAATAATGTATGTTCTTTTGGTGCTAAAGTTAAAAAGCCAAAAAGTAAAATAACTGTGAGTCCTTTTACCTTTCGTTTTAATGTCACTAGCTCCATTCTATAACTAAACATTTTAAACTCATCTTAAACGGGACCAGTTTTACTTGTTTGCTCTCTTATCCACCCCCCCCCCCACCCCTTTGTAGAGCACTCTCCCGTTTCTTGTGCGGATCGATCAAGAGAAGAAAAGGAGGTTAAAGGCATCCACCCATCCGACAGGTGTGGAGGTGGGAAAAGTTCCTGTCTGCCTTTGTTGGCAGCTGTGCATGTGCAGGTGTGAAGAGCAGCAGCATCTGATAGTCAGCCTTTGGATGTGTCAGGTGGGGACATTTACACCAAAGCTAAGGGGGGGGGGCGGGGAGAGAACCTCTGATAACTTTGTTGTCTAGCCGGAGACGCATAAAACAGTTTTTTTTTTTAAAGCTAAGTTTAAAGCTGTAAAGCTTCATGTGACTTCACCTGTCAACGTCTTGTTTTAACTTGACCAAACCCAGATACAGTTTATTCCTTATTTAGAAAAAAAAGCATTAAGTAGTTTTGAACAGAAAACTCACTACAGGTTCTAAGAGCTCTTGGACAGAGATGACCTCTTGTTGGGGTTGGAAAATACACCACCTTAACTCATTTCTATTTGTTCTGAGCCTTTGACTTGAAACAATCGTTGTTCTTGCTTTTTATCTCATTACCCTTCACTTTAAATTAAGACATATGTAGCGTTAGGTCAGAGATGCTGAAAAGCCCCTCGCTTCAAAACACAGGCGTTATCTTTGGTATCTCTTGGCTGCCCTGGCTCCAATCCAGCTGCTGCTTCTTCCCATGATTCATTTTGATGTTAACCAGATGCTGATGTAAAAATCTAGCGTCGCTGTAGTTCATTGCCACTCTCTTGTTCCTACTAGAATAATCACAACGAAGCTAAACAACCCCTCCAAAAAAACCCAGTGAGCCCTATTCTTTCTACTCGTCTGCACGATGGTCATTCTGCAATCCAGGTGAAATTATATATATTAAGGTTTCATTTTTCTTCTTGTCTGAATATGACCCTGAAGAAAGATTTTTTTTCCTCTCCTGGAGACGTTTTAGGTTTCCAAGGCTCCATGTACCAACCCTTGACAACAAATATATCCCTTAATATCACGCATTTCTGTTTTTAATGAGCTAATATAGCTGTCTCCATCATTCTAGAGACAAGTCTCAACAAACAAATGCAAGAATTTGACAAACTGAAAAGGTTTAATCTCTTCAATTAAATTTATGTATATCTTATACCATAGAGACTTCAATGAAAGACTTTACATGCAAAAATTTAAAAACATTTTAATATTAAATTTTTATATTACACAATAATAAAAAGTTTATCCTCAAGTATACTAATAAAATGCCCATCTGAAAGCTGAATAATAATTCATATTATAAGAGAAAAGCTGATTTTTGCTTACTCTGTGCCAAAGCACCTTAATATGAACGAGTAAAAGAAAATTGAAAGTAGTTCAGTTTTAGTAATTGCCATCATCCAAATAGTAAGATAATAAGATGCTTGAATTAATTATGCTTTCAGAATAGAGTATATTTGTTGACAAAATATGTTAATTTTATATATTAAATTAATATTAATAATATTTTTAAATTACTTTTATAATATTAAACTGCCTTTATTCACACACACACACACACATACACACACACACACACACACACACACACACACACACAGAGAGAGAGAGAGAGAGAGAGAGAGAGAGAGAGAGAATACTTACAGAACTAATTATTCTCATGATTGTCACATAGTTCTCCCTGCTGTATGTAGTTTGTTTTATACATGTGTAATAAAAGTATAAAAATTGCCTTCTGTTCCCTTGAGCATCCTTTACCTAGCAAGGTCTTGCATTGTTTCAGAATGTGTATTAGAGAGATCCTATTACTTTGCTTTCATTAGGGAGAAATACGCATAAATTCACATTTCTAACTAACTATACTCCCTTAATACATCTCAGTGTTCCAAAACCCTTTTAAACAATTTTACTTGCAGAAAAATTGTGAATACAAACCAAAGATATTTCTGATGAAATACTTGAAATCAGTTAGCTAAGCTCATATGTTCAAGGATACATTTCTATAATACATTTGTCAAAATTAGGTTCTCATATGTTATATTTTTAACTTTTCTCTATTCCTTATAGCTCATCCAAAGTTTACCAGTTTCCTTCATGTTTATTTTTTATAGAAAATAAAGACATATTTCAAAAATAATGCTGACAGTCAGGAATAAAGAGGTGGCAGAATAACACATTGTACAGAGATAGGAAGAGAATAAAGGAAAACTATGTAAGACTTTATGCCAATAAAGTAGTGAATTTAGAAGAGATGGGCAACTTTATAGAAACACAGAAACCAAGCACTCAAGAAGGAGTGAAAAACTTGAGTAGGTTTGGAGAAAGCCTTCCAAAGTCTTTCACAGAAAAAAACTCAGACCAAGATGGCTGCCCTGCTGTTTTCTTATAAACATTTAAGGGAGAATTAGCAATGAGCTTACTATTACAGGAAGTAGCAACGAGAAGCTTCCTGACTCCGTCTATGAGACTGTACTGCCTGCTATTAGGTCTACACAGAGTCATAACAGGAAAAGACAACCATGAGTCAATATCTCTTAAGATAATAGGCTCCAAAAATTTAAGAAAATTCTAGGAAACTGAGTCCAGTTGCATTTTTTTAAATGATGGTGATTCCCCATGACCTAAGAGAATTTGTCTCAACAACCTCAGGCTGATGCAACACATAAAACCAGTCAATGATATGCACTGTATCCTTAGGAAAAGAATACCCATGATTATGACAATAAATGCAGAAACAGCTTCTGAGAAACTCAAAGTCCTTTCATAATAATTAATCAAGGTGAGTGACAAAAAAGGAAACCTCTTTGTGATTGTCTAAATGAAAATGATCCCATGGGTTCATACGTTTGAATGTTTGGCTCCAGTTAGAATTAGGAGGTGTGGCCTTGTTGAAGTAGGTGTTTAATTGAGGGTGGGCTTTGGAGGTCTCAAAAGCACAAATAGGGGCTCAGTTTTGTCCAGTGTTGTTCTCTCTCTCTCTCTCTCTCTCTCTCTCTCTCTCTCTCTCTCTCTCTCTCTCTCTCTCCCCTTTCTCTCTCTCTCTCTTGTAGTTACTGCTCCACTGTCATGCCTGCCTGTCTGCCTGCTGCTATGCTTCATGACATCCATGGTGGCCAAACACTAACTCTATAAAACTGTAAGCAAGCCCTTAATGAAATGTTTTCTTTTATAAAAAAAAAAGTTAAAGTAACTGATGGAGCTAAATTGATTACATTATGATCTTCCTATGGGCTTGGAATGGATCCTTTCTCTTTACTGTCCGAACAGCCGGAGCAGACGCTGTTATTATTGCTTCCATCTTCTACTGTCACAACGAGCACATTGAAAGCTATTTATTTTCAGAGCAAACAGAGCATTCAAGGTTTGAACACAGGACGCTCTCACTGTGTGCCTATGGCTGTGTTTATGTTATGCACCCTTTCTTGGCAGAGAAATTTTCACTGAACAGACTTGAATGGGCAACATTTTCAGGGTTTGAGGTTAAATTTAGACTGACTCTTGGATGTGTAGTAAAACTTGTCCATATTTGCTTAACTGAACCTACCATGCAATTTTTTTTTTAAAATCTCACCACCTGTCATCATCTTCTAAGATTACAAAGGGTTAAAAGCAGTTAATTGGGGAACTTAGTTTCATTATTGAGGTTCTATTGTACCTTGGATTTTACTACCTTTTGTTACAATATTGGTAAGTGAGAAGAGGTGAGGAGAACTGCCCTTCTAAATGCTGCCTGTACACTTGCTGGCTCTACCACTGGTCAGCTTTGAGATAGTAATCTGTACAAGCGTGCATCTCTGATAATGTTACTAAGTGCCAAGAGTTCTTATTACTTCTGTGATTATTTCTAAGAATATCATTTTCAAGTTTAGTATATGAATTTATGGAGAACACACTCTCACAACCTGAGAGGTTGGTACCAGGAGGAGAGGAGGGAGGGGCCTGCAATTGGGATGTAAAGTGAAAAAAAAAAATAACCTGAGTTATTTCACAACTTGAGTTACAGGTAAACTGAAAAAGCTAAATAAGTTAAATACAAACTGACAGGCCATTTGTCTGTGTACTTCATTTCTAATTTTAATTGAATGTTTCCACCTGATGCTATTAAGGAAACTTTGCTATGCTTGCAGACGGAAGCCTAGCCTAACTGTCCTCTCAGAGGCTCCAACCAGCAGTGGATCAAAACAGATGCTGAGACCCACAGGAGTCTTGGGGGCGAGTTGGGGGAAGGATAGAGGGATCTGGAGGGGACAAGAACTCCATAGGACCAACAGAGAAAATTAGCATAGACCCATGGGAGTCTCACAGAGACTGAGACACCACCCAAAGAGCAGACATGGACTGGACGTAGGCCCTCAACATACACATAACAGATGGCCAATTTGGTCTTCATGTGGGTCCCCTAGCAAGTGGGGGTGAGAGCTGTCTCTGACATTGATTTTATTGATTGCTTTTGGATTACTGTCCCCTAGCTGGGCTGCCTTGTCTGACCTCAGTGGAAGAGAATGAGCTTGGTCCTGATGTGACTTGATGTGTGTAGGTGGGTTGGTAAGGGAAGGAGAGTGTTCCCCTTTTCTGAGGAGAAGGGTGAGGAGGGGCAGAAAGGAGAAGAGGACATGAGGGCAGGACTGGGAGGAGAGGAAGGAGGGGGATGCAATTGGATATAAAGTGAAAAATAGAAACATCAATTAAAAATATTTCCACCTAACTGTATCCTTATTGATTTTCCCACATTTGCTGCTATACCTCTCATAGTAAGCCTATAACCTCTATTGATTAACATAAATTTTACAAAAACAGTTAGCATCTATCAGAATTTCATACGGCTTTTACATTTAGGTCATTTTGTTTAGTATTCCTTTCTAACTTTAAACTATGCATTTATTGATCTAGATTATTCTGCTCATTTAGGCAGCCTTCAATATTTGTTAAATTGTTCACATAACTTTATTTTTGGATGTAGAACTATCTTCTTTATTTTGAAATAAACAACATTTTCCTAACAAATCACAAGAACCAATAGCTCTGGAAAAAGAAGAAGAACCAGACCTTGTGGTTCATACTTATAACCCCATCACTTGTGGTTTGAGGCAGAAGGATGGCAATAAATTTAAGGTTAACCTGGGCTACATAGTGAGTCTCAGGTTGGCTTAGGTGCAAAGGCAACAAGACAGAAAACAGAAACAGAGAGAAGGTGGAGACAGAGAGAGAAAGAAAAAGGAGTCAAGAACTGAAAGCTATTAAAATCAGGGTCACCTATCCATCAAAAGATAGGTTGGTGGGTATTTTTTTTACTTAAGTAATTTATTCAGATTACATCTTATTTGATATCCCCTCACTTGTACCTTCCCATTCCTCCTACCTCCCTCTTTCATCCTATTCCCTTACCCTAGATCTGTGACAGAAGGGGACCTTGTCCACCACTATAAGATCACAGCCTATTAGATCTCATTCTGGTAGCCTGCTTGCTTTTCCTCTGAGTGTCACCAGGTCTCCCCACCAAAAGGAAGTGGTCAAATAAGGGGCACCAGAGTTCATGTCAGAGTCAGTCCCTGCCCTCCACACAGTTGTGGAGAATGTGCTGTCCATTGGCTAGATCTGGATAGAGGGTCTAGGTTTACTGCATGCACTGTCCTTGGATGGTATCGTAGTTTGAGCTGACCCGCCTGGATCTAAATCCACTAGCCTTAATGGTCTTCTTGTAGGTTTCTAGGACCCTCTGGATCCTTCTATTTCCCCATTCTTCCTTTCCTTTCTCACCCAGAGTTCCAATAAGAAGTCTCAGTATCCATCCCAATCTCCAGCTAAGTAAAGACTTTCATGGAACATCTCTGTTGGTCTAGTGTCCAATTATAAGTGAGTATATGCCATGTGCCTCTTTCTGGATCTGGGTTATCTCACTCAGGATGATCACTTCCAGTGCCATCCACTTGCCTGCAAATTTCAGGATTTCCTTGTTTTTAATAGTTGAGTAGTATTTCATAGTGTAAATGTACCACAGTTTCTTTATCCATTCTTTGACTGAGGGACATCTAGGTTGTTTCCAGGTTCTAGCTATTATGAATAAGGCTGCTATGAACATGGTTGAGCATGTAGCAGTCACTGGACATTAATATCTCTCAACATAAATTGTGTCAATCCTCCAATAAAAAGACACAGACTAACTGAATGGATGCATAAACAAGACACAACATTCTTCTGCATTCAAGAAATATATCTCAGTAACAAGGATAGACATTACCTCAGGATAAAAGGCTGGAAAAAGGTATACCAAGCAAACAGACACAGGACACAAACTGGTGTAGCCATTTTAATATCTAATAAAATAGACTTTCAACCAAAATTAATCAAAAGAGATGAGGAAAGGTACATAACTCTTTCAACAATAACATTAAATTCATCAAACTTAATTATTTTAATCATACATTGCTAAGTCTCTTAGTCACTTTCAGACTTAATTGTTAAGTAGATATCATATATGATCTTGGGATGTTTGTAAGCTCATATGCACATTGTCACATTTACATCTATAATATTTCCATATGATAAAAATCTCTAATTTGCAGGCTGGGGATGTGGTTTGTACCTATATCTCCAGCACTTAGAAGGTCCAGCTATGGGGAGGAGGAACTTAAAGCTATCCTTGTTCATTACATAGCAACCCTGAGGCCAGCCTGTACTATGCAAAACTCAAAAACAAACAAAAATCCTAGAAGCAAAACAGCAAACACCCTCAACCCAATCCTTAAACTGTAATTTATTTTTATAGTCAAGTAAATCTAGTTGAAAACTATGTGTTCATAGCTTTTTTTTGGAGTTAGACATTGTGAGTTTTAGGATTTCCTATTTTCCCTTAGACCTTTTTTTTTTTCAATACTTCTTTTGGAAGTGTGATTCTCGTACAGTTTTTCAGGTTTCTAGGGTATGTAAAGTAAATGCCAGGTGTTTTACTCCAAGTATGTTGCCCTATGGTGACAGGGAACTGATACAACATCCCTGATAGTCCCTGGTCTGGAAACTGGGCACTGGGTTGTCATTCAAATGGAGAAACAATGCTTTCTTCTTCGGTTGTTTCCCATTCTTGACATTCTAATGACATCACTTTTTTTCTTTCATATACGTACTGTTGTTCAACAATCTGGGTGAGCTACTCTGAGAGTCTCTGTTGACTTAAAACTTCAGAATCAATGTAGTCTACTTTTTTTTTTTTAAATCAGTGAGGGAAATGACCCATTGAATAGTATTTGTCAACGTCTGCACCTTTATTTTATGAACTGTACATCTGTAAAATACATTTATGTCGATATTTCATCTGGCAAGTTGTATATCATGTTGCTAACTAAACTTACACAGTAGCATTCTTAGAATGTAGTTTCTTAACTCATTATCTGCTGTATTTATAAGCTCTACTGCTAATATAGTGTCCCTTTTATCTTTTTATGTATTACTTATGGGAAGCCCCACTGGAGATACTTCCCAAGTTCTCTGATGACAACTGGATCTTTAGTCTCATGATAAATTTGGATTTTGAATCTTAATGTATTTGCTCTGTGTTTTGATCTTTGTTGTCTGTTAGAGAAGACAGAGGCAAATTAGAGGGTGACTTTAAGACCTGGGGTTTTAGGGGTTATTAATTGGCTTTAAGGACTGTCGGGTTTCCTTTTACTTTGTCTTGATCATGTCTATCTACTGTCTCTGTCTTTACCATATGAATGATTATACATACTATATATTTGCATGTAGCACACAGGATATTTCATGGAAATACTTGGAGAATAAATACATATATATGTATATACTCAAAGGCATATTATATCTTTCTAGTATTCTGTTCATTTTAGAAATTAATTTTTAAGAATCAATAATGTAAATAAAAACACAAACAACTTCTTAATGAAACTATCTAGCATGATCATTGTACAGAGGGTGGGTAGTTGTCCAGACATGTTTTTGAGTATCAAGCCAGGGCACTGTTTTTGACAACAACATCTAAAGCAGTGGTTCTCAACCTGTGGTTCACAACCCTTTTGGGATCACACATCAGATGTTCTGCATATCAAATATTTATACTACAATTCAAGACAATAGCAAAATTATAGTTATGAAGTGTAATGAGAGAAATCATTTTATGGCTTGGGGGTCACCACAACATGAGGAACTATATTAAAGGGTCGCAGCATTAGGAAGATTGATAATCACTGCTTTAAAGGATCCAATGAAAGCATGTCAGGATGGGCATAGTTGTATTATTTTCATCATTATATGAGAGAGGGTTGCTAATGTTTTCACTAATGATAGAAGGAATCCAAAAATGCTCCTGAGAATTGTTCTGGCTCCAAGATTCTGTCCACGTATCTTTGTATTAATCTCACAATGGAATATTGTCTTCACTCCAATTACAAAGCACTGAGTTCACATTGACTTCGGTGATTCTCTGCTGTCCTTCAAGCGGTGTCTACAATATTTTTGCTTCATCTGGGGCCACTTTCCAGGAAGACTCATGTCAATGGAGCAGGGCCAATGCATGTTATGCGTACCTCCAACTAACACACACTGCACTATTTCAGAAAATCACATGAGAAAAGGCTTTGATGAGTCTGTGGACATCAGCTTCCATTTCAAGGCAGTGATCTTATGATTAAACACACACATTTGTCTCGACTGACCTTATAAAATAACATTATTTAATTTCTAATTACTTTGGATTATTTAACTTTAATTAATTTCCCACAGAGGTGAATTCAATTCCAAAGGCTAATAGTTTTGTTAATACTTTGGAATATAAAACATTTGAATTTTTACTTAATAGAAAAGTCATTGTCTCTGCTTTCCCTTAATTACTGCTATGTTTCTGATTCTATTAACATTATTTATGCTGTGTGAAATAAAAGGACTTTGTAAAATTTTTGTTTACAATTTTGCTTATTTTATCTTTTCATTGTATCTGTGGTGTCTATGTATACACTATTGTTAGAATGTGGTGTGTGTGTGCACCAAGGTGAGAATGTGGTGTTCGTGTCTGTACTATGGTGAGAGTGTGGTGTCTGTGTGTATACCATGGTGAGAATGTGGTGTGTGTGTGCACCATGGTGAGAGAGTGGTCTCTGTGTGTGCACTATGGTGAGAATGTGTTGTCTATGTGTGCACTATGGTGAGAATGTGGTGTATGTGTGCACCATGGTGAGAGAGTGGTGTTTGTGTGTGTACTATAGTGAGAGTGTGGTTTCTCTGTGTGCACTATGGTGAGAATGTGGTGTGTGTGTGCACCATGGTGAGAGAGTGGTGTTTGTGTGTGTACTATAGTGAGAGTGTGGTATCTGTGTGTGCACTATGGTGAGAATGTGGTGTCTCTGTGTGTACTATGGTTGAGAGTGATGTCTGTGTGTGTACTATAGTGAGAGTGTGGTGTCTGTGAGTGCACTATGGTGAGAGTGTGGTGTCTGTATGTACACTATGGTGAGAATGTGGTGTCTGTGTGTGCACTATAGTGAGAATATAGTGTCTGTGTGTGCACTATGGTGAGAATGTGGTGGTCAGGGCCAGGGTTGGTTCTTTCCTTTTACCTTGTGGGTCTTGGGGATTGAAACTCAGGTCATCAAAATTGGTGGCAAGTGCCTTTGCTCAGTTCTCCAGTTTGCTGGCTCCCTGTGATTTGGTGGTCACCATTTGAGATTCTATAGACTTGAAAAAAGTTCAAGAATAACTTTGAAGCCTAGGAAATAAAAATCTCAACCTGATCTGAATAAGTCAGCTTCCTCACCCAAGGATATAATATGCAGAGCATACCAGGTAAGAATGAGAAAATCTTCAGGTATACAACCATGGGGATGTACTTGTATAAATTTTTATTTTAAATTATCAATTGATTTTAAATGTATTTCCACACTCCTTGGTTCATCTTCAGAAATGATACCAATGAATCTGTCAGATGAAAATCCTGTCAAAAGAAGTAGGGGCACCCAGGGACTTAAGATGGCATCCCTAATGAAACACAGATCTACGCATTGTGAGAAAATTAAGACGTGGGCCAAAAATCAAAGAGGAGCTGGACAGCCTTCAGGAGGCGTTTTTATAGTCTGGGATCAGTGAGGGTTCATCCGCTGAAGTGTTGAGGGTAGTAATGGTTTGCTAATCTGTGAGGGGCTTTTATACTGTTTTCTTTGCAATTCCCGAGACTGTTAAAGCTTGAAAGTAAGAGGTCGCAGGTTAGAAATCAGATGTCCTCTAGTGTCCTCCTTATTTCAGAGCCATTCAATGTTCAGGAAGGTGTGGGCTGCTTTTAGGGCTCTTTAAGGTTAAAGATGTTAAAAGCTCTGCTCTCTTAGGCTTCAATCACACCCTACAGGACAATGTGGAGAACAGAACGGGAGGAGGCTACACAGCACTTGTCAGAGCTCTGGAGGTTACTGAATGGAGGGGGTCGCAATTTGCATATAGTTAGATGCAGACTTTGATTCTTCCATACCAAAGTGACATTTGAGCACCCTAAACTGCAAGTACTTATATATATTCTCAGCCTCCAATCCAGGGTAAATATCAGCTGGAATTTAATATTTAAAAGAGTGAACAAAACTGTGTCTTTCCCTTTGAGTATATAGAGAACTCCATTTTAAGGGAGGCTGATTTCTTAGGTCAGTGAATGCAAAAATCAGCAATATAACAAGTGAAAATTCACCCTCTTCTAAAGGACAACATACTTGTTTTCATATAAATAGCTTTGTTGTCAAAACCATGCACACTTGAAGACATAACACATATAATAACAAACATGCAAAGTGTAATTTTACAGCATAGTTTTTCAATTGTATCTTTATTAACTTTACCAAGTATCAAATCTGTAGTTGTATGAGTTAAATGCTACTAAAATATGTAATGAAAGAAACATGGTAAAAATATGCTTTATTCCATATTACCCTTAGAATGTCTTATTGCAGGAAGACAAGTAGGCTCCATTTTTTAAAGATTAGAATTATTCATATTTTACATGTACCCAAGTGTTTTCCACTCATTGTCAAAGTGGTCATTTATTCCTCTCTGAAGCTGAAGAGAAAGGATGACGTTAACTGCTGGTTAAGGTAACCATGTTTGGATCTAGCAAATTCTCACTTCAAGATTAGGCTGAAATGAAGGCAGAACCTGCTCTAGCTGTGTGCCTGCAACTCCATCATGTGATTAAAACAGAAAGAGTACAACCTATAAGCTGCTGTGAGACTGACGTGCAACCATTTTAAAAAACTGTCTTTTTACGGTACCACGAATTTATATTTTCAGGCAATGTACAGACTTTTAGGTAGATAGACCTTAAACTCTGGCTCTTTAACATTCTTTTCCCAACCTCTTTAAACACAGGGTTAACAGTCTATAAAACAGGTTCACTATGTAGCAAGAAATGATATGTGTATTAAATGAAATCAACATGCATAAAATTTATGATCAAGGGCTCAACATGTGTAAATTATAGCTTATTGGACTGTTCAGGAACTAAGACAGTTTTATAGCAATGCATGATGCACAAAGCTCAATTTTTAATATAACTGTACAACAATGATAGTTTTTGAATAGTTTTATGCACAACATTCATCACAATGGAAAGAATAACAAAATGATATATTGCCCATTAATTATACTGTGTCCTCTTGAATTTCCTACTCCCTTGAAATCCATCACTCTCCCAGTGACTCAGCAGCAGGCTGAAAAGCATCTTTCAGTCAGTCATGTTATCTCAGTCCAACTTACTGTGCCAGAAGAAGCTGTTTAATAGATGAGGTAGGAAAGACTTTCATTTTGTTGGTGTGTGTGTGTGTGTATGTGTGTGTGTGTGTGTGTGTGTGTGTGTGTGTGTGTGTGTGTGTGTGTTTCCTCTCCATGGTGTCCACAAGCCTGCCTTCCTAGTTTCTTCCCTTTAGCAACCAAAACATTCTCGGTTAGCTGCTGTGCCCTTTGTGATCCTTTGAAGGGAATTCTAGGATGTTTCAGCCCATGGTAGCTTTGAGGTGTTGAGAACATCAGACTGCTCACTGTGCTGCAGCAGCCCCAGGAAGAGTAGCAGCTCCTGTGCTCAAAGGCCACACATGTTGAGCTTGGAAACCTTACAGAGACAGTCTGTTTAAAATCCCTGAAAACCTTGGTGCTGGGTATAGCACATGGGTAGGTGTGAGGTAAAGGTGGTGCCCACTGGCTCATTTAGGGGCATCTGGGGGTCCTGCTGCTAGAGTGAACATGAATGTTGTAGCAAGATGTAGTGTTTATGTGGAGATAATTATAAACAAAAGCAACCTGTTTACTAAAGAGAATGAAAATGGCTTCAGAATTCTACAGTCTATATGACAGCATTGATCAAATGATTATAGTAAGCAGATAAAATGCAGTCCAGAGCCTTGTGTTCCTGTATTTGGATAATGTACAAGGCTCTTGGGCAACGTCTTTAGTGACTACCATTTAAGCTGAAGCAGAGGAGCTGACTGTTAATACCAGTTAACATAATAATGGTCATTCAGTAACTTTGAGTAAAGCTATTCTGCATGCAATGCTTTCTGTTGGTTGCTGTGATATGGAAATCTATCATGTCTCATTATGTTCCACAAAGCTCTCAATGGGCATAGCTGGCTATGTGGATTGCATGAGCCATAAGCCTGTGTCTGGACCTCAGGGAGATTTTGTTCTATACTGCACCTAAATTAGGGAATTAGACATTCTTTCACCTTTCTTTTTTCACTTGCAGCTCATTCACCCACAAAGCTCAGATTGTCTAGTATGTATTTATTCTTGGATAAAAAGTAATGAATCAAATATTCAAACATTATAGAAGAGGAAAAATAAAGAAATACATTTGTTTAGACAAAATTAATTTGATCTCTGTGCTCCCCAAGATGTGGGAAAAAACAAACTTTGAGAAATACACGTGAGTGTACATTATTTCTGATAATATTAGGATACTTAGTATAAAATGGATTGGTATTATTGCTTTCTGTGTGTATAGGTATTCATATATGTGTGTGCATATGTACATGGATGCATACCTGTGTGGAGGCCAGATCCTGATGTCTGGCATCTTCCTCCATTTCTGTCTGTTTTTTCTAGACAGGTTCTCTCACTGAACTTCTAGCTTCCGAATTTAGCTAGACTGGCTAGCTGTAAGTCCCAGGGATTTGCCTGTCTCTGCTTCCCCGTACTGGGGTAACAACCTGACCTTTCTTTTCTGGGCAGTAGGGATCAAACTCAGGTCCTCATGCATGACAAGAACTTTACTGAGTGGTGACTCATCTTCCCATCTTCTTGTCATTTATATTTTTAACATAGAATATTTGCATATCACTAGAAACTACCTGCCCCTCCCCCTTTTTAAAAAAAACTAAACCCATGCAATCTTCTATTTGAAATTGCAGAGTAGAGAATGATCCCAGCCCAGGAAAAAGTCTGCTTACAGAAAGATATATATGCAGGTTAATAATATAAGAAAGAAGTAATGCTTTTTAAAGGGAGTTTCATTGTGAAAATTGTCGAGAGAAAAAAAGAAAAGAAAGAAATACTTAAAGCAAATTCCCACTTACTTCTCAATTTAGGGGCTATTTTTTGAGCTTTAAATCTTACCAGAGTTTCTTGTGTACAACACTGAAGTCTTCACCACATGAAGGGACACTTGGCATTATTAACACTCGACTGCAGAGGTCAATCTCTAACGGTAGCTTTGTGGTCCATCACTGTCTTAGAAAAACTGTGCACTGGAAGGAACGTTAACCACAAATATCCAGGGGGTTTTTCTTTACAGGTCCATAACCTCATAGAGGCCAAAGAGAATAGGTGGTAAAAAGTAATTGATAGTATTTAGAAGATAAACTCTTGGAAGGTCTAAGACATTCTGAAGCATGCTATAATCCTGAATAAAATATAATGAAAAGTGATTAAAAATTTAAATTAAAAAAAATTTTTTTTGGAGCAAAGTGTGAGGGCACATGGTTGTAATCCCAGAACTTGAGGGGATGATGCGGGAGGACAGCCTAGATTGTTTGACAAGACCCTGTCTCAAAAATCCCCGCAAACAAAAATATTTATTTGTGAAAGACACTGGAGCCAAATTAAGGGCCTTCCACCCTTCAGCTGTAAATAAACCCTGTGCTGACATTGTTTTTTTTTTCTGCCCCATTTGTTTTCATAAAGACAATATGGAGTTATGCAATGAGTAGCATAGTCAATGCTGAGAACTGAGTAGTAATCTGTAAACACAAATCGGTAAAAATACCACGTCCTCCTCTTTAGCTTTTATAATTCTCTTAATCATATATAATATATAATATGGGAATAAATCTTAGATTATAATTCTGTTTCTATGATTCCACTATCTTAGTTTATGGATTAAAAAAGGAAGTAGTCTTTTGGCTAGGCAAGATGGATGACCCATGCCTATAATTGGAATACCCAGGAGCTTGATCCACGAGAATTGTGGGATGTTTCAGGATGCTTTGGGTTCCAAAATGAGGCCATATCTCAAGAAACCAAAGCATTAATTTAAAAAACCAAAAATATAACCTCTCAGGATATTAAATAATTTAGCTCAACTAGAGTTAACTGAAGAAACATTTGTCCCAATGAACTTATCTTTTTACACCACTGTCAGAACACATTCATATTGTGCTGCATCATCATTTGTAAGCACTTTTACTGTTTTGACTATAGAAAAATTTTATACTTTTCAGCTTAGACCCTAGCTACTGTAGGGTTAAGTAAGGGACCCAATTTCCATCTCATTTTTCCTGGATAGATTCTATGCATGGGCATCTTAAGATGATCGGACCTCTGAGTAGGGAGTTTATCTAGGAATGACTTTCAGCTCTAGTTAAAGAATCCTGAAATAAAGCCGGGCGTGAATTTTAATGATGTTATTGGTTTTCCACTGATTGTGGTTTCTGGATCGAGGACAAGCTGACCAAGCACCAAGCATTGCCGAGCAGCTGTCAGAAGGTGATGGCTGGTGGTGGAGGGAGAGTTCGTTTTCTTCGTGGATGTTGTCCCTGAGTGGTTACCCATGCTCCATTAGATTGTCCTGAACCCATGTGCATTCAGGCAGCACTCACTGGACTCAAGGCATTAATAAAAACACACAGAAGAAGACATAAAATTGTGATGGGGGACCTGAAAGCGGTTAGAGGGGGATAGGAAGAGCATATGGTCAAAATATACTTATATACGTGCATGACAGTCCCAGAGAGTGAAAATATTATATTTAAAAATAAAATAATTATGAGCCAATATGCTGTAAACTATGTTGCTAATGCTGAATAAAATAACAAATTGATCAAAGCTGACTGAACCTGTAATATGAACGCCTCAGGTGGAGATGAATGTCTGTGAGTTCAGAGTCACTCAATTAAGCTTAGGGCCACAAATTACATCATGAAATGTGAAGGCTCTAGGTGAGAGAAGCATGGGAGAATGGGGAAGTAGAAGGATCCAGAGGGTCCTAGAAACCTACAAGAAGAACATTATGACGGGCAGATCTGGGCCCAGGGGTCCTGCTCAAACTATGGCACCAGCCAAGTACAATATATGCAGTAAACTTTGAACCCCTACCCGGATCTAGCCAATGGACAGGACATTCTCCACAGTTGAGTGGAGAGTGGGGTCTGACTTTCACACGAACTCTGATGCCCCATATTTGACCATGTCCCCTGGGTGGGGAGGCCTGGTGGCACTCAGAGGAAGGATAGGAGTCCTCCAAGAAGAGACTTGATACTCTATGAGCATATACAGGGGGAGGAAGTCCCCCTCAGTCACAGACATAGTGGGGGGGCATAGGGGGAAAATGGGAGGGAAGGAGGAATGGGAGGATACAAGGGATGGGATAACCATTGAGATGTAATATGAATAATTTAATAAAATATTAAAAAATGTAAAGAATCACCAATTCCTTATGCTTGATGCAGAAGAGAAGTAAATACATTTTATTCCCTTCCCTTTGTTTCTTCTTTCTATCCCATCCTTAACCTCAGCCATTCTGAATTCTGTCTGAGATTGAAGACACAGATTGAGAACCTAAGCATCTATTTAGGTGTGAGGCAGTCATGATGTCAACTTCAGTTAATAATCCTTTCTATCTGATAGGTGTATATATATATATATATATATATATATATATATTACATATAAAACACATATATGTAAATATATATGTGTGTATATCAGGTGTGCACATGTACAGTACACACATAAACAAAATTTTGGAAGAACTATTCTTTAAAAGAAAAAAAAGGAATAATTGAGGATTATTCACTTTCAAATAATCTTTTATCTTATTTTTTCATCACAATTTAAGTGCAATCCTATGGTAAAAACAATATAACTGACTAAAAAGGAGAATAGCCTAGATAATGTTTCTTTGTATTAATACAAAGTGATGGAAACATGATTTTGTTCTGTTTTTTCTGGCTTTGTGATTTTTTTCCACATACTTGAATTTTAAAACTATAATCATAATTATCTCAGGGTCTGAAAAACACATAGAAGGTATACATCTAAAGCTATCCAGCTTCACCACCATGGTTTTATACACCCTGGGTGGCTAAAGTTTTAAACACCTCAAGTCTCTCAAGGAATATCAATGGACCATTAATCAGCTACATCATGCCATATTCCTGGCAACAGATGACCCATAGCATCATGTCCTTCCTTGTACATCCTCCAAAACATCTCTCAGACAGCATTATGTACCCATGTGCAGCGTGGAAATGTGATCTCGGGCAGGTTGTAGGGATCAGGTTCAACCAAGTCAAACAATGGGTCCTACGTCAGTCACAGAGCTCGTTTCCAACTCAAGGACTTTGTTCTACACCATGACAGTTTTTAGTATTATGACTCCTTTGTGTACATCTTCAGCTGAAATTATAGTTTTGAGGATAAGACATGAAGAAACGTGTTTCTGAGTCCCGTTGGCTCTTCTCTTAATGAGTATACACCAACAAGCTGCCAGTCATGCTCAAGGAGTGTTATTTCATGCATGGCTCCAGGAAAGATTTGCGGCTAGTACTGTCCCATGAAGACTACGACAGAGTCAGGGATAAAGACTCCTGAGGAAAACACAGTAGCTAAATTGAAAAATATACAATTAGCTACCTTGACAGAGGGGTAGGAAAAGACAGACCTGATAAGTTATACTGGGCAAAAAAACTTTAAGTTTAAGATTATGGAGAAGACATTTGGAAAAAACTGTACTTTAGAAAAACTAGTAAAGCAGTAAGAAACATAAAGTCAGAGACCATGGGCACAGGGCTTCCTTTTGCAATGATGAAGTAATGATAACGTTCTGATATGAGGTCACAGAAGCAACTCTGTAAGTGTGTGAACACATGGAGCTGTGAGATAGAAATTCATGAGAATGTAAATTTAGATGGGTGGATTTGTGCGAGATGAATGGTATAGCAAAAAAACTACTTAAACATTTTAAAGAGAGTTCAGATTTGACATATAATTGTTTTAAAACAGAATTGGAGAAGCCTACAGACTAGGTGGACCGTATGCATATTTATAAGTTTTTCTCCATAATATCACACACACACACACACACACACACACACACACACACACACACACACACACACGCACACACACACACACGCACAGACACACACACATACGACAACACGACAGCCAATAACATTAATTTATGTTTCCTTAGTGGAGATCACATATTCAAAGAGTTACAAAACTATGAAGTTTCCCCTAAAATTGGAATTGGAATTAAGGCCGTGAAAGATGATCATGGGTAAAAATTAGCAAGAGCCGTCCCCTCACCTATGCCTATGGGGTATAGTAAGAAGGTGGGTACAAAGCGCATTTATGCATGAAATTATACACCTGAGTCCATGGGTCTGGGTAGCCAGTTGTAATAGGTCAGAAGTTTTGCGAGATATTTACCTGGCCTAGAGTTATCAAGTATAGACCTGTGTAGTATTGGACTGGCCCCTCCCCAGGAATTGATGTTAGAAGCACCGTGATAAGGCCCAATTGTGATAATAACCATTTATTATTTTTCTAATGCAGTGTATACCTTTAAGACTTTTATGGAGTTTTATTTGCCATCACACGCATCCTTTGAGGCAGGTATTCCCTTTTTTCTTTTAAAATTAAAACATGTCTTCATGAATTTATTTTGGTCACGATTCTTCCCCTTCCAGAAGTGGGTGTTCTTATCATCTCCTGCACGATAGATTAGGAAACAGACCTGCAGAAGTTGAGTTCCTGGTTGTGCAACATGGCTGAACAACAGCTCCAGTATCTGCCTTCAAGCTCCTTAGTCTCCTAGTCATCATGTTAAACTGCCTGCCTCATGATACATATTTAGAAATCCCACCATTACTTTTAATTATGTAAGTCATTGAAGGCTACTTAAAGCTTTTTGAAAACTGTTTTGATTTTTGTTGCACGTGTGTGTGTATGTGTGTATGTACGTGTGTACGTGTGTACGTGTGTACGTGTGTACATGTGTACGTGTATTTATATACTATACAAATGCGGGGTGGAGAGGTAAGAGCACAACCTGTGAGAGCAGACTCTCTCCTTCACTATATGTGTCCCTAGGACTGAACTCAGGTTATCAGTCTTGGTAGCAGATGCCTTCATCCACTGAGTCATTTCAATGGCCTTTAGCGCTTTTTCTACACCATGTGTCAATGATACAACCAAAGTCAGCAGTTCCCGAATTTACATATTCTGGTCTTGCAGCTGGCCCATGTTCTGTTCTCGCCACCCACGCAGAGCAGCTCACAACTGCCTCTAACTCTATTTACAGGAGATCTGACATCCTCTGTGGCCTCTATGAGTCCCTGTACACACATGCGCGTGCCTACACACACTGCATGTGCACACACACACATGTTCAGGCACGTTAAAATGCACCAATTTTCTGGAGATCCTTTAAAAATTCTGAATGAAGGTGAAATTAAGATACAAGTTTTTTTTTTTTGTTTTGTTTCACACTTGCGTTGGAGAATATTGGCGTTTGAACTTCTGTTTGTTCTTACTGAACCTCACTATGTTAAGCAGAAATATGGGTTATCCGTTACTCATCAGTGGGTAAACGAGGAGTGAATGTATTCGCTGCTTTTCTGTTTCCTTGCGGCAGAAGACATTGACTGCTTTGCTTTATTGCTATTTCTAGGATTTTTTTTATGGCGTGTCGAGTGGTTAGTCCGTGTTAAGTATTACTCATCATGGGGATTTCCTGTGTAATAACTTTTACAAGTATGATTTCAAAGGCGAGTAGAGAGCTGTATTTACACACGCGCACCCACACCCTCTCCCTATGGTGTGTGCTTTCCAAGTCTCACTGCAAGGCCTCTTTGAAGATACAGGTAGAGTCTAAAAATAGAAAACTTTTGTTCTGATAGACTGACAAAAGTGTTTTACCTTCTAAATTTAGAAAATTGTACAGGGGTGTAGATATAGAGAAACGTCTCAAGGCATTTTTAATAAATGAATTTAATGGATTAAAAAAAGTAAGTTGGTGGAGTCACGCAAAACAGGACGGCCTAATTCACTCATGACCTAATTTTGAAGTTTGTGTAGCTGCTCCTGTTCTAGCCCTTCTGCCATTTTCACAGACGTGCAACGGACATACACACTCTCTGTCAAATGAGCCCCATGCATTTTTTTCTCATGGGTCCTGTAAAGTGTAGGCACATAGAAAGCCTGTTGTCTCTAGGAGAGTCTGCAGCTAGGAGTAGAAGCACAGAAAATTAAACTTTCCAGAAATTCCTGCCCTACCTCCTGACTTAGGAAGGCGGCTTTATTCTAAGTTGACTTCCAAAGGCACGTAACAACACGAATGCATGCTCATCTTTCCAGGTGACTGATATTAGGCCTCCCCTCCCCATTTTAATAACACATTGGAACTTTCAGTTCACACTGTCACAGAGCAGCAAAGAGCCCTGGGTTCGGTTTCCATTTCCCCCTGTAATTCCTGGTTTTAATGTAGACGTTGTCACGATCCCCAGTGATTTGAAGAGTGAAGTTGCTTAGAAGGCAATACACACTGAATTTTGCAGAATGATTGGTTATTTGTTTATGTGAAAAGTCACAACCTCTAATTGTGCTATGTGGATTAGCTCTTTAAAAATTAATAAAAACCAATTTCAACCCACTTTAAGGACAAGATGGGGACTATAATAATTAAAGAGGAAAGTAGAAAGGATTTTTCACTTTACGGTCTCATAAAAAAGAAGTAGTTAGGGGAAACACTTAGTCTTTAAGTTGAATAATTTTAATACACCACAAAATAAGAACATTCGAGAAAGAAAGGAGGTGTTCCTCAGGGAAGCCACGTGTGTGAAACTGCTACAATGTGACTCCTTGGCTTCTTCAGTTTGGACATCTCTTGCTTGAGAGTGGTACTATCCATATTCAGGTCTTTTCTTTCCCTTTTGTATTTTTGTACTCCTCTATTTAAATCCAATCTATTGCTTAATCATCATCATCATCATCATCATCATCATCATCATCATCATCATCATCATGTGTAGCTTCAGTGTCCAAATGATGTTAGCAAATTATAGAAACATCATGGAAATTTTCAGTACTTTAAGTAACCTTCCCAAACAAACATTAAAATTTATTTAAATGTTAAAAATTGCTGTTAATAAAAACTTACCATTACAATAATTTAAAATTCCTTGTTTTTTCCTCCCTTAAAACCCAGACCCCTGACCCTAGAGAGGCTGCTGTGGCTACAGCACATGGGAAAAGACAAAAGCATCGTGGGCTGATCCAGAGCCTGAAAACTGCCATGCTCCTTCCCTGGCTCCATCTCAATTTTTATACAATCTCAAGTTCAAACTCACCCTTTCCAGAAATTTAGGCTCAGGAAGTAGGTAAGTCTTTGCAAAATGGGGTGATCACAGGCACCCACTAATGTCAGAATGAAATGAACTCATGCAAGCGTTTAACCATTGGGTGCAAACTCGGTGCTCAGAGAGGGCTCAGTGGGGGCTTGCCATCAAGCCTGTCTGCCTGAGTTCAATCCCCGGACCCCATTTGTGTAGGCCTACCTCTGACCTCTTCCTATCCAGAATTCTTTTTTTCAAGGTCCATTGTTTTTATTCCTTGCCCACCTCCACATTCCAGGATTTAATCTACAAAGATACAATTTCACCAACTATCTCACTTTTTGACACCACTAAGATAAAAAAAAAATCTACACAGAAAAGGATTCAAATGTCCTGACACTCAGTCCTGTGCCGTTCTGAGGATGTGCACTACTTAATCCTTAAAGGGTGGAAACATCTGTAAAATCTTGAGTCGGGAGAACTGCAAAGATTACTCAGTGGGTCACACACTTCCCACACAAGCATGAGGACCTGAGTTCAAATCCCCAGCATCCATGTAAATGCCAGGTGGAACACGAACTCCAATTATAATCCCAGCATGTGGGGGGCAGAGACAGGGATCCCACAAGTAGTCTGGTGAGCTAGGTTTACCAAATTACTGAGCTCTGGGTTTCAGTGAGAGAAAAGTGGATTGTATAGTGGATGGAGGAAGACAACACTCTTCTCTTTAGATTGTAGCCTACTTAATTCTTGAACACCTCAGTTTTTTTTAAAAGACTGTAGAAGGCTTGATGGTAGATGTACATTTTTTTATGCAAAGAAATGTGGCCACTATCTCTCTGCCATCTTACTGCAAACAACATATTCTTAAAGTTTTTTTGTTTTTGTTTTTGTTTTTTTACAACTGAGTTACATTCCTGCCAAGAGCAATGATATATTTCTTCAATATTTGAGCCCTGAAGCCAGCCCAACCCTGGTTGGTTTTGCTGTTTTGTTTGTTTGTTTTCAGAAGGAAAGCAATAAGTTCCTGTGACATTTAGACTCTTGTGAATTATATTTTGAGTACTTACAATAGAGTAATTCTTTGTTTAGTTTTATGTCAATTTACTTCTTTTTTACATTTAATTAATTTATTCAGATTACAACTCAATTGTTATCCCATCACTTGTATCCTCTTGTTCCTTCCTCCCTCATGCTTTCACCCTATTCCATTCTCCTAGGTCTATGACTGAGGGGGACCTTATAATTTATTCACTTTATGTCCCTCTTGTTTAACTCTGTACCCCATTTTTTAATTGGATTATTTGACTTGTTTGGCTTGTTGGTGTTTAGTTTCTTGAGTTCTTTATATATTTTGGATAGTATCCTTCTGTTGGATGTAGGGTTGGTGAAGATCTTTTCCCAGTATAGAGGCTGCCATTTTGCTCTGTTGACAGTGTCCTTTGCTTTACAGACGCTTTTCAATTTCATGAGGTCCCATTTCTTAATTGTTAATCTTAGAGCCTGAGTTTATTGGTGTTCTGTCAGGAAGTTGACTCTAGTGCCAATGAGTTCAAGGCTCTTCCCCACTCTTTCTTCTAATAGATTTAATGTATCTGGTTTTATGTTGAGGTCTTTAGAACACTGGATTTTAGTTTTGTGCAGGCCCAAATTTCTTATAGTATTGTAATTAAAAAGTTCCTTGGGTACTGCTGAGTATATTTTAATTTGAGATATCCACCATAAGCCTGTGCTTTTTTAGGCTTGTAATTTTTATGGCATCTCTTGGTAAGGTTAGAATAGTAAAGTATTTGCTAGAGCCTTCATTAATTTTTCTCAACACCTTGCAATTAGCACACATGGTTTTAAAGTAATCAAGAAATACCAATTATATTTCCCTATTAACAAGTTGTGAACATTTCAAAGATGTCTAGATCATGTTATAGTGATTGCCTGGAAAACATATGAATTTACTGCACCTGTAATGCCAATATATCATGGACTAAAGATTTAGTTGTACTTGGATAGCTTGAAGCAATGGAAGTGTGGATTTGTATCTATCATTTTATCTATCTATCTATCTATCTATCTATCTATCTATCTATCTATCTATAAATAGTTATGATGCATTCAGATTTATTATACTAGTTGGATCTCATCCTCAGGTGCCTATACTATTGTGAGTCTAGTCTCTGCCCTTCAAAACCCAGCAAATGGTGTTGTTTTCTTTTTCCCTGTGCCAATAAGAGCTATAATTTCTGTGCTGAAGAGGTGAGCTAATAACTGTAATACCTTCCAAGGCTATAATCTATAGATTTAATACCATCTAGACAGTCTGAACTATCACCTACTGATTATAGTACTGGCAGCTACTCTACAGTTACACAAATGACATAAATAACTAATACAATTTTCCTACATGTAAGATGTATAGTGCTAATTTTTGGGAAGCAAAATCATAAAACAGAGGTTCCCCACCTTGAGCCTTGTGCTTTCATTTTGCATTTGGTTTTTGATAGTGATACTGCCTAAGAAATCTCTAGAAGGGCAATTACCATTATGGGTTAAGGAGGACACAGATTGGGTTATTACATTATTCCCTTTGTTTTGTTTTGCCGACTCCTCACTGTTGTGTCATGACTACAGTGTTGGACAGATCTTGGGACATGGGGTTAGGGGAATTGCCTAAGAGCTCAACAATAGCCTTTGGCTTATTTTCATTACATATGACATTGAGGTTGAAAATTTCTCTGGCTCAAGGCCCAGAGTTTCTTTTTAGTCCCAAGTGGTTTGTTTAATTTTCAGAAGGAACTTCTGAAATTTATAATTAAAACTATGCAGAGAACTGCAGAGTTATTCATGCCTCTATGTGTGAATGACTTAAATGCTTAAAAATGCTCACCAAATGAAACGCATGCCCCAACCCTCAGTAATAAGAAAACCAAGAAGAAACACAACCTGGTTTACTGCAAAAATGACTCAGAGGAATAAATCGACACAGACTCCCAAACTTGCTTTAACATGCTGTAGGATGATAAATATGTCCATGGCTGTCCTGGACTTGCTTTGTAGACCAGGCTGGCCTGCCTCTGCTCCCCAAGTGCTGGGATTGAAGGCATATGCCACCCGGCTGAATATATATGTGCAAAAGAATATAGATCTTTAATTCTTTTTTTTTTTTTCTGAGACAAGGTTTCTCTGTGTAACCTCGGCTATCCTGGACTCACTTTGTAGACCAGGCTGGCCTCAAACCCAGTGATTGCCTCTGCCTCCCCAAATGCTGGACACCTGAGCAGTGTCAGCCATGAGTAAAATCTCATGGAGTGGGCCTTAAATTCAAACAGATGGTTGTTGTTTACTCCCACAATGTTTGCCCCACTATTCTACCAATATATCAGGCAGGTAGGTCACTGTTGTAGATCAAAAGGTTTGTATCTGTGTTGGGGTTTAGCCTTCTCCTCTGGTAGTATACTTTTTAGCACCATGAACACCAATCAGTAGTGGAGAAGGCTCTAGTTGGGTACCAGTTCAACTTCATCTTTAGAGAGATATGTAATTGTTGTCCTCAGCAAAGGGCTTCATGATTGGTGTGTGGAGAGCAACCAATAGCGTTGGGAAAAGCCCCTGTGGTTTGGAGGTTTCCATGGGGCTCCTTTGGCCAATGACTTAATTAGATATAACCCATTCCTGGTACTGGGGTTTCACTTGGTGGCGAGAGATGCCTAGTTGAGGTATTGTCTCTCCTATTATTTAATGACTCAATTTATATTTCTTTCATATATGTGTTTATATTATGTATATATATATTTTAAAGAAACTTATACTATAGTAGGTTTCCATATGACCCCTCAAATGTCCCTTAGTTTTAGTTGTCCCTCCTGTATTCACTCCTCCCCCACCCCCGCCTCTTCTCTCTCCCTCTCAGATTAATCCTCCCATTCCTGTCTCTTTCCTGTCCCTCCATAACTATGTATTCTATTTTTCTTCATTTGGAGACTCTACCCCACTCCTAGTTGCTTACGTTATACTTAACCTCTGTGGTGTCTATTGAAAGATTAAAAGCTAACATCCACATATAAGGGTACACATACTCTATTTGTTGTTTTGGATGTGGGTTACCTCACTTGAATGTGATTTTTTTCTAGATCCATCCATTAACCTGTAAATTTTATGATTTCATTTTAAAAAAGCTATTAATAGTCCCTTGTGTAAAGTTACCACACTTCTTTATCTAGTCATCTGTTGATGGACATCTAGGCTGTTTCCCATTTCTGACTTTTACAAATAAAACAGAAACAAATAAGGGTGAACAAGTGTCTTTGTGGTAGGAGGACGCATCTTTTGGAAACACACCGAAGAGTTATATAGCTGGATCTTGGGGTAGATCTATTCACAGCCTCCAGAGGGGCAGTCATATTGATTTCCAACGTGGCTATGCAAATTTTCAGTCCCACCAGTAATGGATGAATAATCCTATTACTCCACATCCTCCTTAGCATGAGCTGTCATTTGTTTAATTGATCTTGTGCTGTGGAGAGGGTTTTATTTGCTCTTGTCTATCTAGGGTTTTATGTTCCTCTTGTGATTGAATGTTCATCTTCCTGTTTGTGTTCTTTTTGGATGTTTCTCTTCATTTTTACAAGTTGACTGATTTTCTTTGTTTGTTTATTTGTTTTGGATTTCCTAATCAAGAGTCATGATAGTTTTGTTTTCTTGCTTTTTCATGTTTTTTTTTAAGTTTGTGTGTTATAAATTTCATATCTCTTGTGATGGGTATCACCTCTTGTTTTATTTGGAGGTTCTGACTTGCTAGTTATCATGTGGATATCAGGGATTGAACCCAGGTCCTCAGGAAAATCAGCCAGGGCTTTAAACTGCTGAGCCAACTCTCCAGCCCCACTTGTGCTTTTGAATTAACTGAATTATGATTCTCTGAAGTACTGAAGTTACTTGAAACTAATATTTCAGGATAATGATACATTTCTATACTGTAAAGTTAAAAAAAAATTTTTTTTGCTCATCTTAGTTTTGTATGTTATGGTGAGTATAAAATGCATTTAGTTTGTAACCAAAATGTCCAAATGCTGTCAGTAAATATATTTCCTAAGATGGTTGAGTGCGATCTTTCTTTCCCTTCCTACCCCCAGGCTAGGCTATCAGAGTATTTATAATAAGTAAATGCCACTGCTTTTGAATTCTGCAAACAGTTCAACCAGCTTTTAGACTGCACTAAAGGTCACTAGATAGAAACGGCTTGCAGAATGATAAATCCTTGAAATGTGAAACCATGTGCTATTTTCGTCTGAGAATTATTAGCAGTTTAAAAACAAATGGAATTAGGGGAAACCAGAGAGATTCTGGCAAAGGTCAAGAAAATAAGAATCTCAAACTCACCCTTGTCTTAGAAGCAATGTTTTAGAATTCTCCTGTAGTTCTGAGAAAAATCTGGTTTAGAAATGATCTCTTAACCCCTTCTCTGCTTGTGTCTTCCTCCTCGGGGTTTCTTCAGGGAGAGAGAACTTCCCACAAGATTTATTTGCAAAGTGGTTAAAAAGCTCTTGCCTTTCTCCAGAACCTTACACATACTAACAAGTGCTATACCACTGAATTCCACCCTGCCCAGGCCAGAAAGCTCTTTTCTTTAGATTCTGAAGTGTAGAGGAAGCAGCTGTAAGCTGGTTTTATATAGCTCATCTGGGATCTAGGTATAATTTTGTTTGCCGGTCACATTGTTTCACGCGAGAACATTCAATGTGAAGTGACTGCCACTGGGATTTCTCCTGGTGATCTTCTTAGTTGTTGGAGAAAGCTGTGGCTGTTTGTGTGACTTTGGTGCGCTCTTATTGAACAAGCCTGACTCAGCTGAGATTGAAAGGAAGATGAAATGTAGAGTTTGGGTTGCTGTTGTTTCTTTCCTTCTTTTTAAAAATTTTTTTCTTTAAAATATTTTTTGTTTTTTCAGTATATCCTAACTGCAGTTTCCTGTCCCTCCACTCCTCCTAGTCCCTGCCTCCATCTTCTCTTTGTCCCCAGAACCACTTCTCCCGTGTTTTCCTCCCGAAAGGAACAGGCCTCTCAAGGATATCAACTAAACACAGCATAACAAAATACAAGACTAGACACAAACCTTCATATCAAGGCTGTGCAAGGCAACCTAGTATGAGGAAAAGGGTCCTAAGATGTGGTAAAAAGAGTTAGAGACAGCCCCTCCCACTGTTAGGAGTCCCACAAAACCACCAAGCTACACAATCATAGCATATATTATTGCACTGCTTATTAATATTTGCTTTTGCTTTTCTTAGCCTCCCCATTGCATCTGTGCAAACCTTGACCAAATTGGGGTAGAGTCAAAGGGTAAGTATTCCTCTCATTTCCATCATAAGACAGATCTGAGACATGTTATACATAGTGCCTTAGAGTTCCCTGAAGGATGGGCAGATAAAAACTGGAATTTCCAGGTGAATTTAAATGTTCATTTAAACGACAAAGCCTTTTCAGATGTGTGAATTTATGCATGTTAATTAATGTTAATTAATGCATGAAACCTCCTTTTATAAAAAAAATTATCCTGGCTTGTTTTTAATGTCAACTTGATACAAATTACAGCCATTGGAGAGAATAGAGCCTCAACTAAAAAAATGACTCAGTAGTTCTCAATCTGTGGGTCACGACCCCCCCTTCTTTGCCAACTTCTGTCTCAAAAAATGTTTACATTATGATTTATAACAGTAGCAAAATTACTGTTATGATGTAGCAGCAAAAATAATTTTATGGTTCTGGGGTCAGCACATGAGGAACTGTGTTAAAGGGAAGTTGAGAACCGTTGATCTAGAAGATTGGGGCGTAGACAAGCCTGCAGGGCATTTGCTTAATTAGGGATTGATGGGTGGTGTCACCCCAAGGCAGGTGGTCCTGAGTTCTATAAAAGAGCAGGCTGAGAAAGCCATGGGAGCAAGCCAGTAAGCAGCACCCTCCGTGGCCTCTACATCAGAACTGCAGGTTCCTGCCCTGGTTCCCTTCAACAATGAACTGTGCTGTGCAAGTGTGAGTGAAATAAACTCTTCCCTCTCCAAGTTGCTTTCAGTAACAGTGTTTCACCACAGCAATAGAAATTCTAACTAAGATAACAATATTCATGTGTTTTCTTATTTTCAAATGTGCAAGGAGTATTGCCTGTTTTTATTTGCTAGGCCAGGTAACCCTATTCCCAAAGGCTTTGTGACCTAATTGTCCATGGGAGAAGCTGGTGTAATGTTGACACATGGGTTAGATTTATCTTACCCCTTGTTTCATCCTTTCTAGTCCCCAACTGCAGTTTCCTGGCCTTTTCTCCTCCAGTAAACTTCTCACATGTGAACACCTGCCTCAGGCCCGTGTCATGTCGTTTGGAGAACGACAAAGTAAAACATGAGGTGAAATCCAGAGCGCTCTAAACTGTGACCCGTTGTGGCTATGTATGAGTCTTGATGTATTATAAGTAGACACATGTCCTCTGTACATCTGTCCTATGAATTGTAGTAGATAAGCTTCCTCAGAACTGCTGCCACGTTTCTGCTCTGTGGGAGTCTCTGTGCCTTAATATCTGTCATTTCTGAGATACTTACATTCCTATAGCTATGACTAATGTGGACTCTTGATTCTGGGAATCAGTGATGCTCAGGGGTTATTTATACACTGTACTGACTGATAACCCAGATGGGAATATCAGTTCTGTACTCAACCTCCAACCAAGAGTTCATGAATATGAATATATGTGCTTTAGATTATAAATGCATGAATTTATGAATACATTTACAGTTTATATATATATACATATATATATATAACACATCTGCATAATTAACAATTAACCACATTTGTTGGAGTTCTACTGTAAGAAAAGGTTAAAAAGCCCCATAAAATGTTCCCAACCTAACAGGGCTTCACGTTGCAGCTTACTGGTCTTGGACTCCTGATTTTCTTGCCTCCATCTTTGAAGGGTGACTATATATAATTACAGTATATGCCATACCATGCGTGTGTGGCATTTTTCCTTTCAAATATGAGTGGGCTTTTGATTCTATGCAACTCTTTAAATGCTTAAACACCAACTCAAGAGTGCGTTTGTACTTGAGGTTGATGTTAACGCTGAGGAGGTTTTATTGCTGCTCCTGCCTGGATGAAGACGTATGTCCCAAGTCTTCTTATACCCATAAAATCCATAGATATATGGAGGCAAAGAACAGATCAACACATCACCAACAGAAATGATTCCTGGCCAGGGATCAGAATGGGAGAATAAAGAGATACAATACTGTAAAAACAACAAATGTAATATGATATACTTAATCTAACGGTTGACAAGGATAAGAACCACAGAGTAAACTGGATGACTGGTGAGACTTTCTTTCTTTCTTTCTTTCTTTCTTTCTTTCTTTCTTTCTTTCTTTTCTGTATTTCTATTTTCTTGAAACAGAGTCTCACTCTGTAGCTTTCTTTGACTTTCCTGGAACTCTATATATAGACCAGGCTAACCTCAAGCCCCAGAGAGCCTCCAAAGCACTGGAATTAAAAGCATGCACCACCACATCCGGCTTAAGGACTCGTTTCTTTAAAGAGCTACACTGTTGAGCTACACTGTCATTTTATCCCCACTATTCCTATGTTTTATATTTAAAATTTTTATTTTATTCTTTTTTTTTTGGTGTGTGTATGTGGGAGCGAATCCTGAATTCTTTTGTGTCTGGTTTAAAACTGGCAGACAGTTCATAATAGGGCATCTATTTAAGAAATTGGATTGCACAAATATAAAAGAAGGCATTGGATACTGTAACAATGGTGCAATATGATTAATTAATTGTACAGTTATTCTGATAACTAATACTTATGACATTAAGCAGAGGATAAAATAATTAATAATTAATGTTGCAAAAACAATGCTGTGTGTTTTAATATATGCCATGCTTAGTTTGCTTGCCTTTTCCCTCTCAATATTTCTTCACAAAAGAGAGTAAGATGCCTAGAGTTTACCAATAACGTAAGCTTTTGGTTTAAAGGTCCTATAAGTAGTAAGTGGAAAAGCTAGTATTTAAATATCTTTACATTTGAATTCTGAGCTTGCTAAATTCCTTGGGAAAACCTCAACATTGTTGAGCCTTGTAAGTAGGTAAATAGATTGCCAAGCCTTAGATCCCTTACTGGTAGAAAAAGAAGACATTACATTAATAAGAAATCTATACCAAATTTATTTCAATTTCTCTGTCTTTATTGAAGTTCTTGTTGATAAGATAGGACCAAAGCAGCCATATAGGTTTGTTTTGTCATAAATCATGTTCTGTCACTGGTCCATACCCACAAGGGAGAAAGAACAAGGCTTTTAAAAAACAGAATTCATGCCCTGACTCCAGTGTGAAACTTAATTTCCCATCTCAGTTCAACCACGTGGGATTTCTGTGCTTAGTCTGGCGACTAAACTGTTGAACTACAATTGCTGCTTTGATAATGGTTCAATATCACTGCTTACATAACAAAACCATCCCCACCCCAAAGCGCCCTAGCAGAACAAAGGCAAATAAGGAGAAAAGCTATGCCTTAGGGAGGAAAAAACCTTTGCCTGTTCCTCATTTTTTTTTCCTTCTCTGTCTTTGAACTCTCACTTCTTAAATGTCTTCAAGTAGTCAAGAGATAATATTCAGAGGTAAGAGGCAGTAAGCAATATGCTATTCTTGACTCCTGCTATTTTGGAATTTTTAAGCCCAGGAGAGAAGATGAATCTTAGAACTGACACCTGTTCATCTACCATGGGGATTACCAACATTGCACTCAATATAAAATGACATAATTTGAGTCCTGTGACTTTAAAGGTAATTTTTCTTTTTTCCCCTCTTTCTTTTTCTTTCTTTCTCTGCCTCACCTGCTTCCTTTTCTTCCTCAGCCTCCTCTTCTTCCCTAAGCAAATTGCACCTCTCATCAACTTATTTCATTAACTCCTTACCTGGACCAAAAAATAGACTTACAGAAGTTAAAAAAGTTTTTATTAACATGTAATTTTGTATTAATTTATTTTTCTCTTACTTTGAAGAGAAGCTTCACTAAAGGAGGCTCCTACTATAGGATGTATTGTTAAACTGTTAGTAAAACTGGCTTCCAATTTTATGCATATTATAGGCAGAGGAATTCAAGCAGCTACCGTTGAATGGCAGTATTTGTTCTTTGTTCACAGAATTTTCCAGAGTTTGGGCCACATACCTACAACTGAGAATCAATAATGTTAGAAGAGTTGAAAAAACTCCTTTTGGCTTTTGTGAATGGAGTTTAGAGCAACACGACCCTTTTCTGCGGGGTTCGCAGTGTGGTGCTTGGGCATTGGTCTTGCACTGTAAACCTTCTTGTCTTTCCTTAATCAGATAAGCTCTTTGGTTGATACACAGGCCTTTTATTTTCAGAGACAGCTCTGTTTTCTTCCCATAAGAGACTTTGTGAAGCATAAGAACTTGGGTTAATCTGAGAGGAGAGTGTATTCAAATCTTGTGATCCCACCCACTTTATATATAGGAAAGACAATTACGATAAAGTGATCATATGGGTTCTTAAACTTTGTTTTGTAAAAAAAAAAAACAAAAACAAAAAAACAAAAAAAAAGTGAAAAATAATTTCCTGCTTTGGTCAAGTAGAGTTAAAGTATTATATTTTTAAGAGGTATTTGCCTCAGCCTTGCTCTTGACTGTAACTATAAACCGTTAACAAAGTAACTGAATAAGTCTTCACCACATGAGTGAAACTTAATTACAATGATTAGACACAGCGCTTGCTTCATAACCATACTGCTATATTTTCTGTTTCTAATTTGGCATTTATCATACCTGACCCTTTCCAGTGCTTGTATCTAGAAGAAGGCGAAGATATTTTTTAAAAACTAGAACGAGACACGTTTGCATTTTTCTTAAACCAATATCCACCAGGTTTCTGTAATGAAATTACCTTTCGTACTTCTTCTTCCTCCTTCTCCCTCCAGTGTTAGTTGATTTTGCATTGCTGGGACCAAAGCAACCACAGGAACAGATAAAGGAGGTGCAATTTGGCTTCTAGATTGGCTTAATCCATGGTTACTGAACTTGACCAACGTGATCTCTGCAGCTGGGCCCCACCTCCTAAGGCCTCCATGAGCTCCCAATACAGTGTGCCCAACTGGAGGCCAAACGTTAATGAGAGAACGTCTGTGGAACATCTCATGTTAAATACTGGATATTTCTTATCTTCTTTAATCAGAAAGCTTTCCTGAGCAGCTAGCTACATAAATATTTTCTTTTTTTATTGGTTATATAAGTATTTTTTTGTCATAGATTGATGAGTATTCTTAGATATTTTGTTAGATATTAGTCCTTAATGAATTAGCCAGTTTAGGACCTACTTTCATGCAGGTTGTTCTTTTTATGAACTATGCTTATAATAATATATATAAGGAAGAGACTGGGGCGTCCACAAGTGTGATAAGAAGCTTCTAGAATTTCCTCCACTGGTGTTTACCCCCCTCACATTTAATATTTTGGACAGCTACGCACTGTTTAACAATGGGCCACAAGCTGCATTTTATCGCCTAGAGCCAGCAGAGTCATTCTATTTTGTATAAATGCACCTTGTGTTTCTATAAGAAATAATTTCCTAATTTTTTACAAATTAGTAGATGCTTCTAACAGTTATCTCATCAAAATTGTAAAATGTGTATTCAGTATTATATAGCTCTTAGAATCCATTATGGACTATTTTTCTGTTATTTGGCAATAGTGAACAAATTGAAAGGAGTTTGTTTTGTTTTGTTTTGTTTTTCGGTGGTTGCTTTTTGAGACAGGGTTTCTCTGTGTAGTTCTGCCTGTCCTGGACTCACTTGGTAGAGCAGGCTGGCCTTGACCACAGAGATCCACCTGCCTCTGCTTCCCAAGTGCTGAGAGGAATTTATTATTGAGCCATATTCTCTTTATTCTTTTTCTTCCCAGTCTCTATATCTTTCTTTCTTTTCTTTTTTAGGAAGCAGCAAGTGGAGAGAGTTCAGTTCCTCCTGGGCCAGACAGCGGAAGCTCCTTCAAGTAAAGATGATTTGGGAGGACTGAATTGTTCTCAAGGTCTATACTCTTCTTTGTGTCAGACATTGCCTGCTCTGGGAAGCCTAGCTTGGATTCTCCTCGTCACTATTCCAACACCATGCACACCCTCAACGTAACAATGCATCTCAATGTGTTTCATCCACTTGGTTAAGCATCTTCCTGGTCACTTTACTCTCCGGATTTCTAGATGTATTGGAAGACTGGTATAACTTATCTTAAATTCATTGCCTCATAAAGTGCCCGGCTCATGCTGAGTGCTCGATAAATATTGCGCAAATGCGTCAAAGGACGGATTGACGGGTGGATGGATGAGATGCCAGGGCTACAGAGCCTCACCATTGGCTCATCAGCAATTCTGTGAAGCATGCAAAGTCTTCATAACATCTATACTAGTTAGAAAATAATTAAGAAAAGGATGAAATAAAAATCCATTTTAATCTGTTTTCCTTCCCCTGTGAGTTATTTATTTGAGTCATTTAGAGTAACTCAAGAAGATTAAGATAAAGGTGACACTTTTGATTGAATGGGTGTTACAGCTATTTACAATATTTGTAGAATTGAGGGTAGAGGTTAATGTGCCTTTAAATTTTGTATTTTGAGTACACAATGAAGGCTTCAGCAATAACACAGGGGAAAATCTGTTAAGTTAGGAACTCTACAAGGTACACCTGGGGATATAAAAGGATTCTAAAGTTAAGGTAGAGAGCATGTTATAAATGATACATATTTTAATTTTGATCTTTTTAATGGCCAAATCTGAATTAGTCAAATAAGCATAGTGTGTGAAACTATATTATACTTATTATAAGGCAAATTATAAAATATATTTTACTGGATATCAATTATATATGTCTCATTTTTTGGTTACTTTCGGAAAATAGAAATTGGAACCAATTCTAATTATCTGTCTATATTATCTATAACATGCCTAGGGAAAATAAATGTTCTGAAAAGATACTAGACATTAATCACAACCTCTCTCTCCTTTTGCTAAGTAGGTTGCTTGTAGTCATTCTAAGTTTACAGTCCTTTGATGAGGTGGGAGTCGCTTGATCTCTTCCACAGTGTGGCTGATGAATGTGGCCAACTTCAAATTCCAAAAAAGATATAAATTCAATTAAATCTGTAAATACAACAGAACAATGGCATTCATGATGTTTAATGTTGACTGTCCACTTGACAAGTTTATGATTGCCATAGAAATCATTGGATATATTTATTAGGATTTTCTATGCTAGGTTAAATGAGACAGGAAGAACCCCCTCCTTGGCATGGGTGGGGCCATTTCTTGGGCTGGGATCCTAGACTGAATAAAAAGAGGAAACTGAGCTGGGTCGGGTGTTCATCGCTCCCTGCTTGACTGCAGACACAACGTGACCAGCTGCCTGTAGCTTGTGCCACCATGGCTTTTCCTCCAGGACAGACTACCCTTGAAGTGCGAGCCAAGAGAAATCCTTCCTTCCTTAACCAGCTTTTAATCAGTTGTTTGATCACAGCAATTTAAAGAGTAATTAATACTCATCTCTGAATAGTTGCCCACACGGTAGCTAAGTGCATGTTGAAATGAGCGCCACAGAAATGGCTCACGTCACATGTGTCTGCTGTTACTATTTAAAGTTATAGGTGAGTTATGCCATTTTGAAAGAGGGAGACCGAGAAACTGCCAGTTTTGACCAAGGGCAAAGCTGGCACAATACTAGAAACCTAAGATCCTTTGAGGTTTTGGAAGACATTCCCTTGACTGAAGAAGTTTTAAAGTACACAGAAAATGTTTGTATCATTAGTTAATGGATAAAACTTTAAAAATATTTTTAAAATGCATCTGACTGTAAATATGGATGATTCTACTTCATGGTAAAAAAAAGATCTATGTAATAAATATTAATAGCTCTTCAAAGATGCAAAGTATTCTTCTCTGAAGTGTTAGATTTTTATAATTCTAATTATTTTATGTTGTTTAATTTCTAAGAGAATCTGATGCTCCAAAAATATATGATGCATCCAGTTGCCTTGTATTTTCTATTGAGCCGCTGTCATCTTCAATGCTACACACGTGCTCTAGCGCCATCTAGCAGGCATCCAAGGAAGTTCACTGCAGCTTTACTTCTAAATTCCAACTTCAAACTTGTATACTTTACCCTTTCCCTTCTCCTTAAACGTAGCCATTGATGGTATTTCTTGACCAAAGCCAAATAGTATAATGTGCTAAATGTAGTCTTACCCATATGAAGTATAATTCATTAGTGATAATTCCCAGAACACTAAAAAAAAATAAATAAATAAACCTCATTTGTTTGTACAATATACATGGCTCTGATTGGCTTTGCATTTCTGGGAGTGTGTTCCTTGAATGACTAAAATTTCAAAGTTCCCCCCTCGAATTTTATTTTGATGGTGAAGACTAGGTTACAGAAAGAACTTGGCTTCCAGTAGTCGGCATTCCTCAATAGACTGACTTCTCAGACTATAAGTGCCAGGCCAAGTAGGGAGACGGAAGAAAATGAGCTGGGGAGTGCTGACGACAAAGGCAGGATCTGAGAGTCTGAAGATGATTTTAAAGAGGAGACACAGACAAAAAAAAATTCTAGGAGACTTGAAAAGGAGGGCATACAAAGAGGAGACGGCAGACACTAGCTGAGAAATTGGACCAAGGGACAGACAGGGTCAGTGTAGGCTAAAGAAAGAGAACAGAAGTCGTCAAACAAAGGATGGACCAACGGAAGAATCAAGGCAGAAAGCTGAGAATAGAGATTTGTTTTCACCTTCACAGCTGACATTCTTATGTGATACTCCCTGTTTGAAAACCAGGGTCCATAAACTGGAACCGAATCAACACTGGATAGTTAACCAACCCCATTAACAGTCGCTTTCTTGATCTTAAACTGATAGGCAGAAATTTACACCCAGTTGTCAGTCCGTTTTGAAATAATATGTTAGAGTTTTGTGGCTGCTGTTGTTCATCTCCAGATCAGTTAGTGCCCTTGAACAAAAAATGACTTAAAGAGAAGTGGGATTCAGTGTGATAAATAGTTTGTACTATCTGCAAATTTGCAAAAATCAGAGATATTATGAGATGTTCATGGGTGGCCAAAAGATGCCGTGAGATAGCCATCGCTCTCTCTGTGAGAGCAGATAGTCTTGCTGTATAAAATTCTCATTTCAAAGGGCAGTTCTTACAGACCTCTAAGTCCATTATACAATGAGGCAGTTCACTGTAACAGAAGTTCAGGCTCTTCTTGAAATTCCTTAACATAAAAGAATATAACTCAGGTGTGAGTGTGTCTGGGGATTGGACACATGTTTTTAAATTGTTACTTTAAAGGCAAAACTCAAGTTTAAAATTTTAGATTTTCATGGTAACGATTTTGAAAACATGTTTGTTACTTCTTTTTTTTTTTTAATAGAAATCAATTTTTATTACAAGTGGAAGATGTTTGTAAGCACACACATGTGTATTTCACAATACTGGGATAAAACAAGACAATATTTATTATTTTTTGTAAGTGAAATGTATTTGAACTGGCCCCCACTTTGCGGAGTTGCTGAACTATTTGTAATTTGCCATGGTTGGGGCCTCCTCTTCTCCTTCCCCAGGGTTTCATGAAACTAGGTGTGTCCCCAGGAATACAAGCAACATTGTACACAGTTGCCTCTGTTTGAGTCCTGCTTGTGTCCTGCTGGCCACACTCCTCATACAAGAGAGATTTCATTCAAGTTTCATTAATTAATTAATTAAATTATTTATTTATGTTTACTCCTCATTCAAATCTGTATTATATGTGTTGGTTGATCTCCATACAAAGGTCTCTGTGGGAAGGTGAAGAGGCAGGTTTTGCACTGACGTCACAATGGGAAAGCCTCGGATTTGAAACCTAAATTTGGATACTTTTCATGTTCTTGTATTGTCCAAGTGTGGAACCCAAATGGACCAATGGATTTTATGCTTTACAAGATGGTCATTTGTAGTGGATGTACCCATGTTTTTGTTTTGATCCCAAGTGTGGGATATGTAATGGATGTAAACATGTTTTTGTTTTGATTTCAAATGTGGGATGGGGAACAGACTTGTGAGAGAACAGGTGATGTTTATCCACTGGAAGATGAACCACCTCATGCGATGGCTTGGTTTTTGCCAGCTGAAACACATCTTGGTACAGACTCTGAGAGGAGATATATATGTGGGAGCCTGAAACAGGAGAAGAGGGGGTCTTTTTGGGCCTTGGTAATTGTTTGGCTGCTCATCGCTCCCCTTCAAGGCGCTCCTACAGAGAACTGTTCCAGAGAATGCGTCAGGGCTCTGGGTTCCGGCTGCTGTTCCACAATCCCGCAGCAACTTTGGTCTGCTGAAATCCTGCCGACTATGAGGGGAATCACTCACAGGAACTGAGTCCAAACAGGTCGGCTTCTCCTGTTCCCATTAACCTCTGTTCTCTCCTACGAATGTCTCTCTTCTCCTTTATCTTTCTTTCATAGGTATGGAGATAGGGATTGAAAAGAAAGAAGGGGGAATATAGAAATATGTAGGGATGGTAAGACAAAAAGTAGATTTATGCTCTTGTCTCAGCCTTAGCTAGCTGAGTTATCAGCATGGCTGACTGGGCCGAAGGGCTTGGTTTCTTTCTATTGCTGCAACTGGGCAATAGTGCTGGCCCATATAACTAAAAAATAAAACAAAATTTTCCCTTAAATAAAAATTCATAGCACTCATACACATATAAAAAAAGAAATGATAAATACAACGTTTAGAAATTATCCCGGATCTCAGTCATCCACTGGGGATTCGCAGGAAATATCCTTCAGAGAAAAGGGGAGAGACCACCATAGTATGACTGTAGGCTTCGCACCTTTTCCAAACCTACTTTATTTGAGGTTGTTTAATGTTTGTTATTTCTTATATAGTGATGTGTGTCATATAATTCTGCAGGATTTTCTCCTTAGTTCTTAGCAACACCTTGCCTATTCCTTTTACACTTTAGCAGTTTGTTTTATTCTATTTGTAAAGTGTATAGGAAACCTTTCATTAATGAAACTTCTACCAATACCTATCCATAATCGTACAGTAACTCTGTGATCCTCCAGTTACCATGTAGATAACACCATAGTGTTTTATGCATTGAAAATAGTCCATTAGGAATGATGCATTTATTTCTAGATAGATTTTACTAATTTATATCTAGCTATGAACTAGTAATTAAGATATGTGAAGATATTGAGTTAAGAGATAGCTCCTTCCAGGCCTGTTTTGCAAAGGTATTTCAATAGGACTTGTAAAGAAAAAGTTAAAGATCTATGGGGTCAGTGAAATGGGTTAGGAGGTAAAAGTGCTTGCTGATAAACCTGATGCCCTGGCTCTTCCGCTCAGAATCCACATGGTAGAAAGAAATAATTAATTTCTGCAAGTTGACCTCCCCATATGTACCATGGCACATAATATACTCTTCATACACAAACCTACACACACAAAGCAAATGAACAGAAAAACAAATAAATATAATTTAATTCTTCCCTCCATTTAGCAGATGAGGCAATGGAGGAGTGGGTAGAGTTTAAGTGTTTTTCTCACTGAGAAAGATCAGAGCCAAAACTGAACTCTTACCATGTGACTCCAAAGTCATAGACTTTACTACCCTGTTCTACATATACTGATTACTTAAGTAAACCACACACACACACACACACACACACACAAAAAAAAAAACCCCACCCTCAAGACACAAAGGTGAGGGAATGGCTGGAAAGTGAGCCTAAATAGTCTGAGCACACACTGTGTAGCATGCACATCAAAGAATTTCCTACAGAATCATTTTGCTGTGTGTTTTATAGATTGGCATTAATGTTGATTTATCCACAGGACTTTGTTTTTAAGGTTTTACTGTCCCAAGATCATCTCTATATTTGTTTTGTCCCAAAGCTTCCCATTATTAATATTTTTCTTTGCTATTTCTTTCCAGCGCACACACTATGTAGACTATGGCACACGTGCCTCTGCCTCCACATCAATGTGTGTGTAGCTTGTTGATACCCACATGTGCTTCTTTGTGGACATGTGGTGGCACAAGGGAAGGAAAGTACCATGACGAGCAGCCAAGCTGCTGTCATGCTCTTATAGGAAGTAAAACATAGTTGATCATTTCTCACATATTATTTTCACAATTAGAATAAGGGAAGAAAAGGTTAAGTCACTTTATTTCTTAGGTTTTTGTGTGTTTATGACTATGCCGTAATCTACCTCCTAGCTAAACATTTGAAAGAACTTTTTATTTTATTATTTTGCCTTTTATTAAAAAGAGATTTTTTTCACATAATATATCCTGATTCTGATTTCCCCCTATATTCCTCCCAGTTCCTCCCCACTTCCTATCCCATTTGGACCCACTTCCTTTCTGTCTCTAATTAGGAAAAAAATGTCTTTCTAAGGGATAGTAATAGAATAAATAAAGTAAGACAAAAATTAGCACATTGAAGTTGGACAAGACAAACAAACAAAAAGAAAAGAGCGCAAGGGATGGCACAAGAATCAGAGATCCCCTTATTCACACTCCTAGGAATCCTATAAAAAACCACTAAACTGGAAGCCATAATATATCCACAGAGGATCTGGTGCTGACCCATGCAGGCCCTGTGCTTGCTGCCTCAATCTCGGTGGGCCTTGCCTTACTGGTGTCCTCTGTCTCCTCTGGCTCTTACACTTTTTCTGCCTCTTCTTCCATGGGGTTCCATGATCCCTGAAAAGAGGGATTTGATAGAGGATTGCATGTTACAAGGTCTCTCACTCTCTGCATAATGTCTGCTTGTGGCTCTTTGTGTTTGTTCCCATCTTATGCAGGAAGAAGCTTCTCTGATGATGGCTGAGCAAGACACTGATCAATAAGTATAAAAAAATATCATCAGGAGTAACTGTCTTGCTATATTTTGTTTGTTTTGTTTTTCAGGACAGCCATAGCTACCTTGTCTCACTCACCCAAGAGGTGTTGGGTATAGGCTCCATCTCATGGAGTAGTCTTAAGTCAAATCAGATACGGGCTTGTGGCTGGCTTGGTGTTTACACTTCTCTTTTGGTAGTGTGCAAAGTTCCTTCTTATACCAAATATGCTAGATGCACTTTGTACATAGTGGGGAAGACTCTGCGTAGGCACCAGCTTGACTTCTCCATGTTCAGTGAGTTGTGTAGGTGTTGTCTTCAGCAAAGAGGACTTGCTGTCAGTTTGTGGAGAGCATCCCATGGTCTTGGCAATAGCTTTAGTTATTTGGTTGTTCCCATGTGCCATCTTCGGCCAACAACTCAATTAGATGTAATCTAATCCTGAAACTGGAAGCTTCACTTGGTGACAAGAGATGTCCAGTTCAGACTCTGTATAAACAAGGGACACAGATTTGACATTTGATCACAATATAAAATGTTTAATACAGGGCTGGTGACATGGCTCAATGGGTAATGTTAATTTCTGTTAAGGATCTGAGTTCGGTTCTTAAGACCACATGGTAGGAGATAACTTACCGCTACAAGTTGTCCTCTGACCTCCCCGTATTTACCATGTCACACATGGTAAATGTACAAACACACATATAAATAACCAGAATGAAAGTTTTTGAGAGGTTCAGTATAGACTCCTGTTGCTAACAGGGCTAAGATTTCTCTGAACCATTCTTGTTAATTTAGAGAAGGTTATAATTGTTACACTTCTAAGCTTACCTTTTTTCGAACCAGGGTTCTCTATTTCACTGAAATATCTTCTATTTAGTTTTAGTGCACAAGAATTTATATTCTAACAATGAAATGCATTCCTCTCTTTTCACGCTTGAAGGTTGGAGTTTTCTGGATCATTATCATATGATTTTTAAGGAGGAGTATATGAATATCTTCCCTGGTTTAACTTCAAAGTAATAATTATAAGCTTTGATTTCAGTAATTTATATTATTTTTGAAGATAGAAGACAGGGAGAAATCCAGTAATGAATCCTGACCCTCTATTTGACGAATCTCTCTGAGATCAAAGAATGCCCTGTTAGCCACTTAAGAAAGAATATACCTGTTAAAATCCAAGAGTTCTGAATTGTTCAGGATCCCCTGCTTCCCCTCAGACTTTGAGTTAGAGATCAGCGATGAGTTCAACAAGCTAAATGAAACATATCCCCAAGGTCTCTGCTGAGAGTGAGAAAATGTGCCCTCATAGTATCTCTGCTATGGAGTATTTGTCCAAAATGTTAGAGTGTACCTGTTAGGAGAGATTTTACAACACTGACACCATTATAACTATTATTATGAATAAGAGCTTACTTTTGGGGGTATATGTTAGAGTTTTATTTATTTATTTATTTTTCATTTATTTACTCTCTTTACAACCTGCTCTCAACCCCCTCCTTCATCTTCTCCGAGTCCTATCCTCATGCCCTGCATCTTCCATCCCTTTCTCTCTCTCCTTTTCCTCAGAGAGGGAGAGGCTCCCAAGGAGTATCTACCACCCAGGCACCTAAAGTCACAGCAGGATAAGGACATCATCTCTCTCTTGTGGTGGGGGCCTGACAAGGCAGTCCAGTTCGGGGGAAGGATTCCAGTGGCAGGCAAAAGAGTCAGAGACAGCCCCTACTCCCGTTGTTAGGGGACTCTCATGTTGACCATGATGCACATCTGCTGCATATGTGTAGGGGGTCTAGGTCCAGTCTATACATGTTCTTTTTTTGGTGGTTCAGTTTCTGTGAGCCCCCGGGGGACTAGTTTCTATAGGTCTTCTTGTGATATCCTTGACCCCTCCGGCTCCTTCTATCTTTCCTCCCAGTCTTCCACATAACCCCGCAAGCTCAGCCTATTGTTTAGATGTGTGGGTCTCTTGAGTATGTTTCCATCCACTGCTGGATGAAGCCTCTCAGAGGACAGTTATGCTAGGTTCATGTCTGCAATCATAGTAGAGGATCACTAATAGTGACAGGGATTGGCTCTCTCCCATGGGGCGGGTCTCAAGTTGCGACAGTCATTGGCTTGCCATTTTCTCAATCTCTGCTCCATCTTTACCCCTATACTTTTTGTAGGCAAGACAAATTTTGGGTCTAAGGTTTTATGGGTGGTGTTCCCCTTGCTCCACTGGAAATTCCACCTGGCTACAGGAGGTGGCCACTTTAGGCTCCTTAGCCCCCATTACTAGAAGTCTCAGCTAAGATCATCCTTACAGACTCCTGGGAGCCTCCATGTCCCAGAGATGCATCCCCCCATTTCTGTTCTCTCTTCCAGTACTTGCCCACTCTCACCTCTGCTCTCTGCACACGTGATCCCCACCCCAGTTACCCTCCCCACCCCCTCTCCTACCCAGCTCCCTCCCTCCCTCTACTTCAGATGTCTATTTTATTTCCTGTTCTGAGTGCGAGTCAACAATTTTCCCTTGGGCCCTCCTTGGCTTCTTTGGGTCTGTGGATTGTAGTATGGTTATCTTGTACTTTAAGGCTTATAATCATTTATAAGTGAGTACATACAATTTGTGGCTTTCTGGGTCTGGGTTACCTCACTCAGGTTGATCATTTCTAGTTCCGTCTATTTGCATGCAAGTTGCATGATGAAAAAAAAGTTTACATTTTATCAAATGGAACAGTAGAATATTGAAATCTGATGTTTTGCCTCTTCTACCAAATTTCGGTAATGTTTAGGTTGAGGACTTGTTCTTTCTTACTAGAAAATAAATAGAACTTCATGATAGAACTCAAAACTAGATCTTCCTGATAGAATTGATGCCTACAAATCAGCAGCCCATTATTAAGGGAATGGTCCTTATTAAGTGAGTTTATAAATGGAAAAGAATTACAAAGTGAAATAAATATTTTAATAATTTTTATAAATTTAATAATCTTATATATGCTTAAGTGTATATTTAAATATTTATTTATTTCTATTTTAATTTTTTAACATAATTTTTATTGAATCTTTGAGAATTTTCTATCATGCATCTCGATTTCACTCATTTCCCAGTCCTTCCTTACTCACCCTCCATCCTTGTAACCGCCCCCCTGCATATAAAATAAAAAACAAAAATTAGAAAAGAAAAGAAAGGAAGAAAAAGGATAAACCTCACTTCAAAACAAGCAAGCAAGCAAGCAAGCAAGCAAGCAAACAAACCAAACCAAACCCCAAAACAAACGAAAACAAGAAACCCAAAAACAAAAAACAAAAACCTTTTCACTGGCCCCTCTGAGCAACAACCTGCTTCTTTAGCAACATCATCCTTTTGCACATACCATTAGGCTCCTCTGTCTTTCCTGCCCGATGTTTGTCCTAGTGGCAATGGAAGTTGCAGTGTATCATACAGTATACCTATTGCTCAAACAGCTTTACCTGCAAATGTTTATTGCAATGAGTCATTGGTCTGGTTTGGGGCCTTTGTGTTCTGCTATCCCATCAATACTGGACCCTCACAGAGACTGGCAGATATCCTGCTATTGCCCTGAGTCATGGGCATCCTGTGGCTATGGACCCTTAGGACCATCCTCTTTATATAATCCAGCAGTTCATAGATGGGGGAGATGGTGGGGGTAGCCCAACTCAAATCCCTGGTAACTGAGTTGTTCAGCCCACCAGTTCTCTCACCCCACTCTTGTGAGGGGCAGAGCCAACTCACCAGCTTACCTGCACCTACATCATCCCTGGGGACATGGTGCCTTGGCCTGTGAGGGGCTGGGCCAGCTCAGCACAGCCTTTGGATACCAACATGGCTTTAGGCTGCAGCCCAGATCATGGACATCCTCATAGCCTTCAGAGGTAACATGAGGGGCATCTGCACAGACCTGAGCTGCAGTAGGACCGTGGACCCAGACATGGCCCTTGGTGGCAGCATGGGCCCAGACATCATGGCCTCTGATGGCAGCACAAGCCTCTTACATCAGGCTGCTCCTCACTGCCATCTTCTCTCCTCTTCTGCCTCTTTTTATAGTGTATAAACTGCTTCACTTCTCTTTCTCTCCCATCTCTCCATCACGTGCTTGCTTCCTTGGCACCTGCTTGGCAAGGGCTGGTGTTGGCACCTCTACCAGTGTTTAACTTATATTTTAATTTAATATCTTCTCTTTAGTCTGAGGAAGGATAGACATTGTAAAATATATTATGGAAATGTGACTTACTCATAAATGAAGTTAGTTACAATTAAATCTTCAAATAGAAGCTATGACAATGCCTATATTCTCTTTATTTATTTAAACAATAATTGCATTTATATGGGCACATGAATCCTATGGCTCCATGTGGAGGCAGTATGACAACCTGGGGGAAAGGGAGGAGACTATCAGTTCTTTCCTTCCATCTTGTGATCCCCAGGACTTGAACTAGGGCCATCAAGGGTGGCAATTGCCTTTAGTCATTGAGACATCTCACAGGCCCCAAAGCACTCTGTTTAAGTACAAATCATTTTAAAATTTAAGCTCATGTAGATATATTGGAAATGTCTCAAGGCTTGAGAATTAACTCTTGTGATTAGTCTGTGTAAAACCACAATGCTATAGCTAACAAGATTATAGTCCTCACGAGAATTATGTTGAGATTATAAGGGAATTAAAATTATCCTTAAAATAATTTTAGCAATGATTGTTCATTGAAATAAGAATGAGTTTTGGCTGAATCTCTTAAGAAAAATTGACTCAATCATCCTATAGTAGTTACCAAGAAAATTTATCATGAGTACAAAACATTTGTACAAAAATTGGTAAAATGTACTTTAATGTTTCATTTCAGATGGCATTCAATAATATGAGTGATTTAGTATCATTTTCTTTTACAAAAATGGTAAGTAAAGAGCACGTGCATTACTGGTTTCTTGTGGTTTCTTCCTCAGCAGAGTGCATAACTCTCTTTCTTTTTCTTGTTTTTATATATTAAAAATAGATTTCTTTCATACAGTAGATTCTGATATGGTTCCCCTCCACCAACTCTTCCTAGCTCCTCCCATTTCCCCATCCACCGAAGCACACACCCTTTCGTTAGAATACAAATAAGCATCTAAAAATTTAGATAAAGTGAGAAAAAAACAGACTAGAAGGAAACAAAACAATGGGGTCAGAGAAGGGGAGAGAACAAGAAACACATACAATCTCTGATACACACACATTCACATACAGAAAACCAACGAAAACAAAAACTAGCAACCATAATATATAAACAATAGATCTGTAAGGGGGAAAAGCTCAAAGAATTGTGAGACAAAAATCTTCCAAAAACTATTACTGAGCTCATATTATGTTGGCCATCTACTGCTGTATATGGGACCTTCCCTTAAATGTGCTTTGTATACGCTATAAGATGCAATTGGAGAGAACTGGCCTTTGCTTTGCAGATGGCTATAAATTGGAGATTCCTAAGAACATTATTCTGCACTCTCAGACCTGTAATTTGCTCATCCACCAACAGTGAAACTTCCTCATGCAGTAGATGGAAACAAATACAGAGACCTACACCAGAACAATGTAAAGAATGAGCGTTTTTAGAACACTTAGTTTTAATGAGATGTCTCCATCAAAGCCCTCCCCTCACAGTTCAGAGCTCTGCAGAAGAGAAGGCAGAAAGATTATAAGAGCCAGTGGGAATAGAAGACACCAAGAAAACAAGGCCTTCTGGAAACAGCAGGATGGCATACACCTATATGCACCTCTGTGAGTGGGATGGCATGCACAGGGCCGGCATAGCCCTCTTTCTGGAAGAAAAGTAGGCCACTGCCATCTTCATGTCTACACAGCTACACAGGCTGGTATAGCTCTCTTTCCTGCATACAATCACATAGAACCCAAGTACAAGAAAACATTGTGTATATCACCCCAAGATAGGAAGCAAATAAATAAAACAGAACAGAGAACCACAAGCTGAGTCAAACTGGGGAAGGCTTTTGGAAATGTTTCTGTAATTGTTACATTTAAAAAAATTATGTGAGCTGCTTAGACATGAGTTACCAATATCAAATATCAGGTGTGAAAAGGAAGCATTCTTTTCTGAAGGTAAACTCAAAAGTTTATTATCTATTTCATTCACTCTCTTTTTGTATCCCTCTCACTCACTCCTCTTCTCTCTCTCTCTCTCTCTCTCTCTCTCTCTCTCTCACACACACACACACACACAGGTTCATGTATGCATCTAATATGAATTATATAACATAACTGTTGGGTACTCACCCTCTTTCTTAATTATCCATTTCTAAGCGTTTAATCTTGAGGCCCTCACTCATCACAACATTCTGGTATATTTTTTCAAAAAGAGTAATTTCACTTTAAATCATGAGCTTCAGGTAAAGTTGTCTACACTGACTTTGTTTCTTTTGTAGGACAGGATTTTTATTATGTAGTATGCTTTCTTACCCAGCATGACTTGTGAAAAGAATTTAGAAGGTCTGGGTCCTTCATGGTCACATAAGAGCTTCAAGATGACCTCTGGGGGTTTGCATTACCTAAAGAAATAGACTTGTTGGAGGAAAATCCCAACTTGTTATCTAAATTTAAGATATTGATCAGCATTTGACCTTGATGGTCCCAGGAAAATGCAATAGTGAACATGAAGAATTGTTTGCTGTCCTTTTCTTTCTGTTCTTTCTTTGTTGAGAGAAGGCATCAGTGAATAAAATTGTAACTTTTTGATTGTGATATTTTCCATGTAATAAAATTGAATGAGTGCAGTATTCATTCGATGTTATGCTACATTAAAATATTTATAAGCATTACTTAATTTTATATGTATAAACTGTAATGGAAGCATTGGACACTTGTGATTATAAGTATGTTCTGTGGCTTTTGAGAAAATGGTGCAGAGTAGTCTGTAACTGCAAAATTTTGATTGACTGTAGAAATTAGAATTTGATAAAAAAGAAATGGATATTTAATTTATTTGCATATTATTAGGAACGAAGTAATTAAGATAATGCCAATAGCTAGGTTTCGACTAAGTAGAAGTTATAGTACATTTTATATAAGTTTAAAATTTGACATTAAATTAGATATATTTAACAAATATTATATCACGATTTTTCAATTTGCCTTCTGTGCTCCACAGACATTTTTATGAAAGCTATTAAACATTTTATACACAGTTAGATTGTGTTTACAATGCACATATGTAATTAGTATACTATATAATGCAGCCATTAATGCAACAGTACATCCAAAAGGTTTAAGACCATTAGAAACACAACATATTATCATACAGTGTTGGAGAATCTTTACTTATTGTCCAATAAATATTTTCCAAACTTACAAATATGGAAGCGTTATGTAGAATATTCCTTACTGACTTCAGTGACTACATGATGATCCATCAGAAAAGATGGATCACTAAAATTGGGTAAGAGCCATAATCCATGTCATTTTTGTGATAATAATCAATAACACAATGAGGATTTTTCTTCTTAATAAAGTGAGCTTGGGCCATAATGGCTACCATGGCTTTTGAAGCTGTCCTCTTTACACTCCAAGATAATCGGTTGTGTTTCTACAATAACTGGATCAAAATAATAGGGAAGAAAATTCCCTCCTTTACATAAGGATGCTTTGCATGTTGTGGCTTGAAGGTATGCCTAAAAGTATTTTCTTAACATGTAATAAATAAATAAGTAATCTCGCTATATGAGTTAAATATGCCATACTGGCATTGATTTTTATTTTTTCATACAGTTTGTTTGCATCATATTTGCTCTTTCTCCCAATTCCTCCAGATAACACTGATTTTAGACACAATTCATACTTAAATAGCACTTGTATGTTAAATATATTCTTTATTTAGAAATATTTAGAATAAAGATGAAACCTTTCAGTTAATTGCAAGGACATATGGAAAAGCCAAAAATCCTTCTTCCTACATTGATAGCTAGAATCAGTGGATATTTAAATGACTCTCTCTGGTTGTTTAGATACTTTGTGTGAACTTAAGATAAAGCCAATCCGACAAGCCTCTTCCAAACCCATCAATTTACTCAATTTAACCATTTTGGAGAGAGAGAGAGAGAGAGAGAGAGAGAGAGAGAGAGAGAGAGAGAGAGAGAGAGAGAGAGAGAGAGAGAGAGAGAACCTCTGTTCCAATTGCTTTTGTCCCAGAATTGGGACTCAGGGGTGTAAGGGACAAACTCTAGAGTTGGCTTTTATAATCAGACAAAATGATATTTTACAATAGAATGGACAAAGAAAGTCCCATTGAAAGGAATACATCTCAGGTAAAGCTAGCTGGACTTTTATTCTTCACCTTCTTAAAGCCGCCTGGAGACAGGCTCATTGTGTTGGTCTATACTGTTGGTTCAAGGCACCTGAGCAGTACACAATGTATCACTTATCAGGAGAACAAAAGGCTCCTTCATGGGTCAAACTGTGGGGAAGATGACAGCTGCAGACTCAGAGCCTCTCTGGCTGATTCTCTGCTTGGAAAGGAATGGGAAGTAGACTATTCATGAGGACTTTCATGTCTAACTCTATTTAATTTGACTCAAGTAAGATTAGCCTCTTTCAAAACGTATTTATCTTCAACAGTAATCTTAGATGTTTGTCTCTTATAAGAACCTTAGTTCTGAAATTGTATTTTGTGAGACAACACAGCAGAAATCTTATTTAGCTGCACAGTGCCCCTGTATGTTTAAGTGTCTATTTTTGAGTAACTTATTTTTTTAAATCAAAACTATAATGTAGATTTTTATCTGACTTTGAAATCTAGAGGAAATCAGAAACATTTTGTGTTGTGGATACTGCCAGAAAAATATTATTGTTCTGCAAACATAGTTAAGTTGTAATTGAAAGCCAAACATGGATTTTTACCACCACATGTTTTATTTATATTAAACATAAATATAATTCTTCTTTTAGGAGTTTGTTTATGGAGATATTTAATTAGATTTAAAAAGTATATTTTTAAGCTTTTATAGTACAGATGCTTTACTTCTTGAACAGCCATGAAAGAAATACATGTTTCCTTAATAATTTAAAGGTCTTTTTAGTTGCTGCATAGGACATCAATGTGAGAATAATTTGTTACAGACTATGTCATGCACAGGAAGTCTTCACTGACACATTTTACATTAATTTTTCATGCCCTTGACAAATATATTTGGACTCTTGCAAATTAAAATAATAAGATTAGAAAGTATGAGTACCACATTTTTCTCCATGCCAAGAGTTATAAGGGCATATGAACATGTCTGTGCAGTGCAATTACAGAACCTTATTAATTTGAGATGCTGTTGGGGATGGAAGAGAATTATATGTATAAAAATTTAGAAAAATAGAGATGAGGCATCTAGGGGTGTAATTCAGTTGAAAAGTGTGTAATTAGTATACATGAGGTCCTGGATTAAATTCCCAGTTACACACACACACACACACACACACACACACACACACACACACACACACACACCCCACCACCACCACCACCACCACCACCACCACCACCACCACACTAAATAAATAAATACTGGAAATTATTTTTATTGATAGCCTGGATATTAGCAAATTAGTGAAAGAAATTTCATTCATAGGCTCTTGTTTTAGTAAGCACAGATTCTCCTTGATTCAAAAAGGGTTATGTATCAAAAATTAATATAAATTGAAAATGTGTTAAATGTACTAACCAAACATGATAACTTGTAAAAACAACATGCAGTAGAGTGTTGCCTGTAAGCTCTCATGATCGTATGACTGACTGACTGACTGACTGTAAGATGTTGCTTGATGCTACTGCTAAGAATCACCAGAGAATGTATAACATTGGTAATCAGCATTCTAAAGTTGAAGTGCCTGTATCTTTGGACAGGGTTACTTTAGCATCTTCTGTTGGTCAGAGATATTTACAAATAGCACATTGTCTTTGCCAGTAGGTGCTTCAAGATGCTTAAAATTCCATCTTCCTGTTGTTGTCTCTTGATCTCCAGTGGTTAACAGTGGCTTTTGACCTTCCTAATCCTATAGCATTTTAATACAGTTCCTCATGTTGTGGTAACCCCCAGCCATAAAATTATTTTTAATGCTGCTTCATAACTGTAATGTTGCTACCATTATGAATTATAATGCAAATATCTGAAATTCAGGATGATATATGACCTCTGTGAAAGAATTGTTCAACACCCAAAGGGATTGCAACACACAGGTTGAGAAACACTGTCCTACAGTATTTATGATACTGGCTTAGATACTGAGAATATCTATAAACAAGACAAAACTATGTTCCAAACAGCTCGATCACAGTGCTAATAGATACTTGAATTATTGCATAATAACTTTATCACATTATACCATAAAATTGTACTTTGTACAGATGTAACCTTTTAGTTAGTGTGTTTTGAATGTTGTGTGAAGTATAAATAGTTACACATAGTTGATTAAGTAATACTACCTAAAATTTGTTTTTCTAGTAATTGGCTGGTGATTATGATGTTTTTATGAATCTATCTATCTATTATCTGTATATTTATTATTTATCAATCATCTATTAGCAATAAACTGTCCATCTAAGTAATAGATAGATAGCCAACTTATAGCCAACTATAAGTTCCCTAAGCATGGTAGAGTTTTTTTCAAACTGCAGGCTAAAAAGCGTTTACTTCATAAAATTATAGGCTATTCTCTTTTTGGATCTTTTTTTTTTTTAACTCTCATTAATACTCTTGGGACTATTAGGAAAGTATTTCATGCTTGTGATGCAGGATAAAGTGCTGGTGATAAAAGTAAGTGTTTTTAAAAATATTATTTATTTGTTTTTTAAAAATTAACTTAATTTTATTTTATGTGCCATGATGATTTGCTTAACTATGTGTGTGTGTGAGGGTGTCCCCTGTACCTAGACCTACAGACATCTGTGATCTGCCATGTGGGTGCTGGAAATGAAAGCCAAGTCCTCTGGAAGAGCAGCCAATGCTCTTAACCACTGAGCCATCTTTCCAGCCCCCCAAAGCATGTATTGTCATCTTGAATGTTTGAGTCATTCATCTCTATAAACTTTTGTTCAAATATTTTTCAAAGGATGTCCCTGATTACTAGATAATTATTAATTCATTTTCAGTTACTAGATGTTCATTGATTTTCTTCTATGTTCATTCAATACTCTTCTATGGAAAACAATATTTAAATCATTTAACCTATTGAAAAGTGAAAATGCTCCATATGTTAATGAGATATGAGGAAACTGGACGATTAGAAACTGTATAGGGAGTCATTCTTAACAGAAAATAACAGTGATTTACTTAATTTTCTGGTGCTGTAGCGAAATACCATAACCAGTCCTTAAAGAAAGAAAAGTTTATTTTGGCTTACGGTTCCAGAGGGACGAGAGTCCATCATGACAGAGAGGCATGGCAGCAAGTGTGAAGTGTGGTTGAGGTGACGGAAGCCGAGAGGCTACATCTCAAGCGCAAACATGAAGCAGAGAGAGTGAACCAGAACTCTAACAAGGCTGTGAACTCTCAAAGCCTGCCCAGGCGATAGACACATTTTCTCCAGCGAGGCTGTATCTCTCCATAACCTTCCCTTATAGCACTGCCAAAACTGGGGACTATGGCATTTGACCTTCACTCAAACAATCACATCTGGCTTTTAACATATTTTTGGATGTGCATCTCTCATGAGATTCATGGTACATTGTTGTAGGAGCATATAATAGGAGCACTTCAGACCCTTCCTCCTCACTTGTCTCTTGGGAGTTTGTGTGCATTTTCATGAAATAACTGGCTTGCTATTCCTTAGCCTTCTCCTGACCGGCACCTGAGCCCATGATCTGAGTTCTACGCCCCGAGTCTTTTGCCAGGTGTGTGCAAAATGGTCATGTATAGTGGACCATGAACCTTTTAGTATTTCATTTGAGGCATGACAAATAATATTTAAGTGTAAATAATATTGATATGGCATCAAAACTTTGTGTTTAATTAGCTAAGTCTACTTTTTCTTGCCTTTGCTTTATACAGAAGCTCTAAGCAAGTAAACCCAATACAATATGAAAAGGAATAACATGCCTGTCCCTCTTTCTCCCCTCCTCCAGTCCTCCATCTTTCCTACTCCTTCCTCTTTTTTCTTCCCTCTTTCTTTTTTATCTCTTCTCCCTTCCTCCTTCCTGTCTCTTTTGTTTGTTTGGTTTTTTTCTTTACACCTTCCCTTTCAAAGCAAAAATTGTTGGCAGATCAAGTTCAATTACAAACAGAGACTGAAATGATTAATAAAACAGACTTTGCAGTTTTGAACTCAGGGGCCTTATTCTAGTTCTAACAATCTTGAAATGAAAATCTTAGCAGTGGCTGGTTTGTGTGTGTGTGTGTGTGTGTGTGTGTGTGTGTGTGTGTGTGTGTGTTGGTTTTAGAAGGAGATACTATTACAGGAAGAAATTGAATTCTGGTGAGTAAAATGGAACAGTAATGAGAATGCATGCCCACCTGAAGCTTTCTGGTCCCCACAAGAAAATATTCTCATTATTGCTTTATTGTATGCACTCCAGAGGCATTACATTCTAGTGGAAAGAAGGGATCAGCAATGTGGTGGCTTTTTATTTTCCAATTTCACACTAAGGAACATGATCATCAAATGATTTTTTCCCCCTCTTTCTCAAGCTTATACTAACAGGAATGCAGGGATTACAGAAAATAATTGCATAAATGGTTACTTCCTGCCAATATAAAATGTCACTAAACACAATGGCCAGGCCTTTTTCCAAATGGCTGCTGACTTTTCGGTCTGACCTGTGAAGATAAGTCACATAAGCTACTTAAAGTTGGAAAAACAATCTTTTGAGATTAAATTGATGAAAGCTTCAAAGCTGGCTTTATACCTGATTTTGATTTCCTGTTAAGTCCTTGGATATAGTGTGGTAAATTTTAGAAAAATTACTCTCTTTAGTGGTTATACAGGTACTTTTCTCCATTTGCTACACTGTTATATTTTAATAGTTGGCCACTTATTGTTGGGCAATATGTTTTGTGAAACAAGATGCCCTAGTATTGTTTCTTTAATTCTTAAAAATGAAGAAATGAAGAATGAAGAAATAAGAAGACAGTTTGAGGAGACAGGAGAATGAGTTACAATTTTTTTGCCTTTAAATCATATTTGAGGGTTTTAAAAATTAATTTATCCATATTACATCTCAGTTGTTATCCCCTCCCTTGTATCCTCCCATTCCTCCCTCCCTCCCATTTTCCCCTTACTCCCCTCCCCTATGACTGTGACTAAGGGGGACTTCTTCCCCCTGTATATGCTCATAGGGTATCAAGTCTCTTCTTGGTAGCCTGCTATCCTTCCTCTGAGTGCCACCAGGCCTCCTCATCCAGGGCATGTGGTCAAATATGGGGCACCAGAGTTCATGTGAAAGTCATACCTCACTCTCCACTCAATTGTGGAGAATGTCTTGTTCATTGGCTAGATCTGGGTAGGGGTTCGAAGTTTACTGCATGCATTATCCTTGGCTGGTGCCATATGAGTTACATTTTTAACCATCTCCTAAAGTCAAATTTAATGTTTGGGAAGTACAGTTGCAGCAAGGAAGTATTATTCATTAAAATGTACCAGGACTCATGCCAGATAAGCTGACCAATGCCAGGTGTTAGCTGAGGCAATGATCTCCATCATGTCACTTAGGAAGGTCACTCGATTCTCTTGGGCATCTTCCATTAACAAACCCACTGTGGGATTCCTGACATCTACCTCCAAAGTGCCTCATCCGCAGCTTTCCCCACCTCCCGTGAGTGGTAGTTTCATCTCTCCCAGTATCAGTATTCAGGCCTCAGTTGTTTTTCATACACTGTGTAAATCCTTAAGGAAGACCTTCGGATCTACTTCTAAAACTCTCTGAGTCATATGCTCACTTTCCCTTCTACCGCTGCCATTTTGTCCTAAGCCACTATTTTTTTCTCCACGCAGGTAACTGCAGTGGCGACCTTCTTTGTTTCTCTGCTTTTGCTCTTTATCCACTCTAGTTTATTTTAAATAGAGCTGATCAGTGCAAAAATGGAACGATAATCATACCACACCAAACCAGAACCTTCTATTTCTACACTTCCATTAGAATCAAGTCTTTAGTAACTCTCGGGGTTCTTTGTACATCAACCGTGTTAGGTCCTCTGAGATGCTGATCCATCTTCTTACTTCTCACACTTCCTTTTTATGTGGACTCTTTAAATTGTGATCCATCTGACCTTCACTATGACCCTCTCAATTCTTCCCAGCTTGACACAGTTGATACGTCATGCTCTGTTAATGGCTGACTTGTCTAGTCTCTCTTCTTTCTTTTTCTCTCCTAAAATAGAAGATCCACAGTAGCCTTATCTTCTTATGGCTATATGTCTAATAACAAAAAATTTCTTGACTAATAGCTTTTTGTCTTATCCCCAAATATATAGCAAAAACATAGCATGGTGAGGATTTGGATTCAGGTTTTCTGGTGCCATTCCTCTTTTTCAATTTACTCCACCTCCATTAAAAAGTCAAAGTGATAACATATGTAAGGGAGTTGTGAGTTAACGTGTGCTTTATGATGAGTCATTCAGGGATGAATGCAATAATAATGAGATATGAGGCACTGAAAATATGAAAGAGGCTAGAACTGTTTCTGATGGTGACATAAACTACAAGGAAAGTCTTTAAAAAAACACTCTCCATGGCTTATAAATTAGATTTGATAGCCTAGGAAATACAAGAAAATTCAAACATAAATTGATTACTCCAACCTCCTCCATACCCAATCAGATACCCGTGTCAATACACAAGGGGTTTCTTGGTTCAGACCACTTGGTTTGCCAACTTTCTGGTGCCTATATGTAAGGTCTCCTCATGTGTTTGCCATTCAGTTAAAACTTGCCCTGTCCGCCCACTGGTAGGGAAGGACTCTCTGGACCGTACTTCCTTAACCTGTGGATCACAACTGCTTTGGGGGTCACATGTCAGATTTTTACATTGCAATTCATAGCAGTAGCAAAATTACAGTTATAAAGTAGCAATGAAATAATTTTATGGTTGGGATTCACACAACATGAGGAGCTGTATAAAAATGTCACATCATTAGGAATGTTGAGAACCACTGGCCAACTTCCCCTAAGGCCCAGCTCTCAGCCCCAGCATACAAAGGCCCTCCATACTCTGACTATTCAGTGTCAACTTCCTGCACCAGCCAAAAGATCCTGGTGATAACAGGTAAGCGGTCACTAGACTTTGACACATGGCCCACATTTCTGCAGTTCCACTAGCTCCTGGCACAGTCAAGTAAGCAGTTCCTAGACCATCAGTTCCAGGCCCACAATCCCATCCAACTAACTAACTCTATATGGAAAGCAGCAGCATTAAACTGAAGCAACATGAAAATCTAAGATAACGTCTCCTCCAAGAACTAATAATCCCATAATAATCAACCCCTATGAGATCAACCTTGAAGAACCTCCAGACAGAAAACTCAAAAGAATTATTACAACTTCTTCCAAACAACCCAAAGAACACATGGATATGCTCCAAGAGTGCAAAAGGAAATGACTGAAATAATGAATTTAATACAAGATACAGGGAAACAATTCAACAAAGAAATAGAATACTGAAGAAAGGCCAAGCTGAAATGATACTGAACATGAAAAAAAAAAAAGCCAAATAAAAATCTCAGGGAAAGTCTTACCAATAGAATGGATCATGTAGAAAATAGAATTTCAGGGATAGAAGACAAAGTTGAGGCATTGTATAACCCAGAAAAGGTCAATGATAGATTTAGAAATCTCAAGAACATGGGGAAAACATTGAAACACATGTAAAGGCCTAAACCTCAGATCATGAACATAGAAGAAAGTTTTCCACATCTACAGAAACAGATTCTTATCCAGATACAAGAGGTCTATAGAACTGCAAACAAACAAGACCAGAAAAGAAACTCCTCACATCATATTATAGTGAAACCATAAACACACACATACACACACACACACACACACACACACACACACACACACAGAGAGAGAGAGAGAGAGAGAGAGAGAGAGAGAGAGAGAGACAGAGAGAGAGACAGAGAGAGAGACAGAGACAGAGAGACACAGAGAGAGACAGAGAGAGAGAGAGAGAGAGAGAGAGAGAGAGAGAGAGAGAGACAGAGAGAGAGAGAGACAGAGACAGAGACACAGAGAGACAGAGAGACAGAGACAGAGACAGAGACACAGACAGACAGAGAGACAGACAGATAGACAGACAGACAGACAGACAGACAGACAGACAGAGACACGGAAAAAAGTAAAAGATATTGAAAGCTTTAAGAAATAAAGATCAAGATACTTAAGAAGGTAGGTCCACTAGACTAACACTTGATTATTTGACAAACATTTAAAGCCAAAAGGGTCTAGAAAAATGCTCAGCTTCTTTTTTAAAATTTTAATATTTTATTCATATTACATTTCAATTGTTAGCCCGTCCTTTGTAACCACCCATTCCTGCCTCCCTCCTGCTTTCCCCCTACTCCCCTACCCTATGTCTGTGACTAAGGGGGACCTCCTCCCCCTTTATATGCTCATAGGGTATCAAGTCTCTTCTTGGTAGCCTGCTATCCTTCCTCTGAGTGCCACCAGGCCTCCCCATCAAGGGGATGTGGTCAAATATGGGGCACCAGAGTTCATGTGAAAGTCATACCCCACTCTCCACTCAACTGTGGAGAATGTCCTGTTCATTGGCCAGATCTGGGTAGGGGTTTGTAGTTTACTGCATGTATTGTCCTTGGCTGGTGTCATAGTTTGAGCAGGTCCCCTAGGCCCAGATCTGCCTGTCATAATGCTCTTCTTGTAGGTTTCTAGGACCCTCTGGATCCTTCTATTTCACCATTCTCCCATGTTTCTCTCACCTAAAGTCCCAATAGGATGTCCTCCTCTCTGACCCACTTTCCTGGTAAATGAAGACTTTCATGGGACATGTCCCTTGGACTAGTGTCTAGATATAAGTGAGTATATACCATTTGAGTCTTTCTACTTTTCAGTGAACTCATTATGATCATTTCTAGTTTAATCCATTTGTCCACAAATTTTGGGAATTTCTTGTTTTTAATAGCTAAGTAGTATTCCATAGTGTAAATGTACCCTAGTTTCTTTGCAGCTTCTTAAATATCAAAAGTCAAGCCAGAGTATTATACCCAACAAAACGATTAATAGAAGGAGACATAAATCCGTCCCTGATATAAATAAATTAAATGGGTTTATGATCCCTAAACAAGGTCTATGAGGATACTGCAGAAAATACCTCAGTCTCAAAGGAAGGATAAATGTACTGAAGAGGTCATTGGATATAATAAAGCAACACCAGCACACCTGATTAATAGAGATCTGAGAATACACCACTAAGTTAACAAAATGGCACTAGCAAACATCTTTCAATAATTATTAAATATGCATAATCTCAATGTCCCCAGTAATGAGACACAGACTAGTGGACTGATTAGAAAAGAGGATCCATCTTACCATCAACAATAGACACTACTCTATAGAAAAATAAATGAAAAAGATATTCCAAGGAAATGGATCTGGAAAACAGAAAGTATATACATTTATGGAGACTAAATAACACCTTATGGAGTGATAATTGGGTCATTGAAGAAATCAAGAAGGATATAAAAGATGCCTAAAATTGCACAAAAATAGCAACACGACATAGAAAAGCTATGGATTACATTGAAGGTGATCCTAACAGAAAAGTTTGTAGTAGTAGTGCCTATGTTGAAATAGTTGAAAGACATTAGATTAATAATGATGTGCAAATCAAACTAACAAATAAAGAGATAACTAAAATCAGAGCTGAAATTAATGAAATAGCACCAAAAATTACAAAGAACCAATGAAATTCTTCGTTACTTGAAAAGATAAGCAAGACTGACAAACCTTTACCAAAAGTAGTACAAAAAATTAAGAAAATTTAAAATGAAAAGCCAAGACATTGTAAGAAATTCCAACAATATTCATGATTTAAGCCATAAAGTCACATTAAAAACCTATATTTCATGAATTTTGAATTTCTAAAACATACAGGAAAGTCTCTTGACGCATCAGCATACTAAAATTAAAACAAGGTGAAATGAATTCATATTTTTGAGATTATAAAATAGGTCATTTCTTCATTTTTTCCCTCCTTCAAACTCCTGCCATGTATTGTTCTTGCTCTTTTTCAAATTCATGGCTACCTTTCCTTTAATTGTAATTACATATATTCCTAAATATACAAATGTATGAATGTTATACATTTCTAAATATATAAATGCAACCTGCTCAGTCTGTATAATATTATTTTTATGCATGTGTTGTCAGGGCTGTCAATTTGGTATTGAATAACCAATTGCTGTGCTCTTTCTTGGAAAAGATCATTTCTCTTACTCTCAACATTCCTGAGTCACCTATAGTTCTTTGTCTAGAGATGAGGATTCTGGGATTTCGCCCATTTCCTTTGGTTCCCTTCCCTTCCCTTCCCTTCCCTTCCCTTCCCTTCCCTTCCCTTCCCTTCCCTTCCCTTCCCTTTCCCTTCCCTTCCCTTCCCTTCCCTTCCCATTCCCTTCCCTTCCCTTCCCTTCCCATTCCCTTCCCTTCCCATTCCCTTCCCTTCCCTTCCCATTCCCTTCCCTTCCCTTCCCATTCCCTTCCCTTCCCTTCCCTTCCCATTCCCTTCCCTTCCCATTCCCTTCCCTTCCCTTCCCATTCCCTTCCCTTCCCTTCCCTTCCCTTCCCTTCCCTTCCCTTCCCTTCCCTTCCCTTCCCTTCCCTTCCCATTCCCTTCCCTTCCCTTCCCTTCCCTTCCCATTCCCTTCCCTTCCCTTCCCTTCCCATTCCCTTCCCTTCCCTTCCCATTCCCTTCCCTTCCCTTCCCTTCCCATTCCCTTCCCTTCCCTTCCCTTCCCTTCCCTTCCCTTCCCTTCCCTTCCCATTCCCTTCCCTTCCCTTCCCTTCCCATTCCCTTCCCTTCCCTTCCCTTCCCATTCCCTTGCTCATTTTCTCAAGTAAACTTTATTTACTTGCAAGGGATTTCTCAGAGAATCAAACTGCTGCCTCTTTTCACCCTGAAGATCTGTGTACGTTGATCACAATAGTTTCTAGTTCTTTAGAGCTACACAGATATCCTTGTATGGCCGTATAATTCTTCTATCTACTTTATTGAAGTTTTTCAAGACAGGCCTTACCATATTGCTCAGGCTTGTCTTCAACTCAACATTTGCGAACCTCCATGCTCAGCTTCTCCTGAAGCTGGGGCTATAGACATGTGCAACCACACTTGCTTTCTCTTATGTGAGAACAAAAACAATTTAGTGGCACTATTCCTCAAATTCTTTGTATTACCCTTGGCTTTCTTTTTCTAATCTGTCACTTAATCCTTACAGTGACATTAAAAGCAAACAAAGAGGAAATAATGTATTGCAATCAACCCATCAGCAAATGATAATGCTTGTAAATGTAACAAATTAGAAATTAGACGGGAGGCTACCTTTCTAACCCATGTTCCTCCATGCCTGTTGTTATCAGAATGGTGTGGTTTTCATCTCTCCTTTCAGATTTGAGAAGATCTGGGTTCTACATTTTCTGACGTTGCTCCAAGGTTTCTAGCAGTCAACTCAGTTCTGATTAAGCAGGTCGTCATCTTTGACTACAAAAGGAATGGGCTGAGTGTAGTTCATGAGTTCTCATTCAGTAGTAGTTGAGGGCAAAGCAGTGCTGGCCCTCGCTGTATTCTTAAAAAAGGTTAGCAGAGCGCTACAATCAGACAGTTGGGTCTCCTCAGGCAGCTAGTAGTTAATTCATACCTAGTCTGTTTTGTTACCTGCCCTTTAACACAGATCATTTACCAGAAGTAAATCTAACTTACAATGGTCATTTTCAAGTGACTTTGAGAAAGACTCAAGGCATCAATTATTCAACTTTATTGCTTTGTTCACTTAAAGTGTTATTTGCTTTAATGAGCTGCCAAGCTGTATAAAGAGAAAATGCTCTTGGTATGACCAGAAAAAAAGAACACATTGGGAGCTAGAAAAACAAACTCCACCTCTTGGAGCTCCAGCTAAATCGCTGGCTTTTAGATTTTCGTGTTTCACGAAACTCTCATATTGACAGCTGGAGTGGGCAATTAGACCTTCTTTATCATCAGTTTGTGTGAACACAGTGGCTCACAGTGTTGCTTCTTGTCAATGAACATGCTAAGAATGTTAGAGGACCCTAATTGTGTGGTTTGTCATACTGATATTAGTCACTCAGGGAGAGGCAGAGCACCAAAACAAATTGTACAAAGGGAAAAGTTTAGAAAGGTGGCAGCTGATGCACATGGCACAAACGTTTGGGGAAGATGTGATACGGACACAGTAAACAGAGTCCCCTTCACACTATCAGTGGGCAACGCATGACTAAGATTCCATTTGAATAGAAACAAATTACTCTTTAAGAAGATAGGGCTGTTATTATCAACGGAAACAAAATGAACTAAGTGGATCTTAAAAGAATACTACAAAAGGTAAGATAATAGCTATTTGATTCTTCATGAAGACTTTTATCTTTCTTTCTATTACTCTGTTAGTGTATTCCGTTGCATCAGGTCAACCCAGCTCACAATATTGTTGAATACAGCCCCATTTAAAGTTTTACAGGAAACTCAGTCTACCTTACATGATTTTGTACTTAGCTGTGAAGGAGAGAAGGGCACAACAGTGTAAGATTTAAGGTAGTTGAAAGCAAAGAACTCTGAAGGTGACTTCAAAGCCATGAGCTCTGTTGCTGTTGATGATGGAATGAAAGAAGTATGTTCCTGAGGGGTATCTAAAGGAGATTCAGTAACAGCAGTACCCTCAATGCCAGTGGTCACCAACAGCACTGGAGGAAGATTCACACTGCAGCTCCGAGTTCATTTTCCTGCATGATAGTACCACCAGTGCAAGTAGCTTGCCAAAGATGGTGATGAGAAATCGAAGCTGACAAATAGAAACTGACTTGACAAAAGAGTGAACATTGGACACAGTACATAAGCTTTATAGTATGAAGGCATTACAAGAAAAGAACTTGGGTACAGGTCTTTATATAGCTAAGTCTACTTTATAGCATCTCATGGCCAGTCTATTCGGTGTTTGTTGGATATTTCGGAAATTACACTCTCCCTGTATGATAAGAAGATTAAAAGTATTTAAAAATAACAAAATATTAATAGTATTTAGATATTTTTCCCACTTTCTAATTAAGTTACTTTTCTTTTTAATTATTGAGCTATGAACATCTTTTTCATATTTTAGATAGAAAAATATTTTTGGGACATGATTCTAAAACCTTTTCTTCTATTTTTTTTCTTTTACTTAACTTGGGGTGTTTTAAAGTACAAAGGTTTTCAGGTTTTCATTTTTCATAAACATTTATTAAGGCTATTTTATTACTCTGCTGTTATGAAATTGTTGCACAATCAAATATCACTGACAGTTATCTTTGTTTTCTTTCAAGCTTTAGTTTCTTTTATACCTTTAGTTTTTAGATTTAGGTTCACAATATAACACTTTTGTGGATGGTGTAAGATTCAAATTCACATTTCTGTACGTGGATAGCCTTTTGTCTCAGGACCATTTGTTGAAAATGATTCTTTCTCCACTTCATTATCTTGGCATTTTTATTCGGTTCCTTTTAGGACACAATCTCACTGAAAATCAACATACAGCCGTGTCTGTGCTATAGTCTATCCCTTAATTGTGCTCCAAAGAAACATAAGGCTGAATATGCAAAACAAACATTTCTGATGCACAAGTCACTGCTCTACAGTGCTAAGCACCTGTTGCTGCAGTGAGCACAGCTCAATGCAGGGCTGTGGCTCACATGAAACACCAGTAGAGTAATAACATAACAAATGCACAGTTATGAACACCAACATGATTTTACTGCTTAAAGAATTAATTCAAAGCTAAAGTTATAATCATTTGTTCTTATGCGAATGTGTAAATTTTATCTTACTTTCATGCTTTTAAATTTAGAAACTACTAAGTAATTTCAGTTGGGATGGTTGTAAAAAGAAGCTGAATTACAAAAATCTCATTCTAGTTTATTCACTAGTTTATTCCCTAGTCTCCAAGATAAACACTGGACATCTGTCATAGTCATTGAAAAATGTTTGCAACTGGATAAGTCACCTAGCTCTATGCTTCAGTTTTCTTTTATCTTACATGGGGGTGGAGTGGCTCATAGTCTTACGTACTGTCTCTTTAAATTTCAATATATGTCATATATATTATATAAAAAACAGTGCTTGGCAAAAGAGCAAGAATCCATTACTCTTGCTCACACAGAAGTAAACTCCCCGAGGGAAGCAATCTTCATTTTCCTAGTTTGGTAATGCATTTGGAGCCCCAAGGAAGATACCTGATCCTCCTCAGCATTATGTCTGTGGGAACCCAATTACCAGAATTGTATTGGATTTGTGGGAAAAGAGAATGTCATTGAGAATTCCAGCCACATCTTGACCATGGTTGGTAAGAGAGTACGTTAAGAACCTGACATGCCTTTGAAAGGCGTGGGTTTGGGCCAATTTTACCTCTGTAAGTGCTGTGGTTTCAAACTGTGGAGTGAATTGACATATGTGTAGGGCAAACCACAAATAAAATTGGAAACAAAAATTGATTTTATTTAGTGTTTCCACTTCTAAAATTTAAATAATCTTAAGAAGAAGCCTTGGTGAAATTGCTAGATGGTGCTGGTGACTGTCAAGTGAGAGTGTGCCATAGGAAGAGATACACTGCAGCAGAACTCTCCTTGGTTTCTGCTGAGTTCTCTAGGAATGACGCGAATTTTCGATAACATGTAGGAAGTTTTTCAGAGATGATTTAAACTTGAATGTCACAAGAAAAGACCCCATTTGGACCTTTTATTGCTGATTAGTTGGAGCTAAACCATCAGTCAAGTCTGGGTCCTATCAAATGAAGACTGTTACTCTAAAGGAAAGAAAAATCTGGTCTCTGTGAGAGGAGGAGGAGGTAGAGGCAGTTGCTGAGATGTATTTGAAAAGGGCATAGTTTCCAAAAGAAAATGGCCGAATCAAAGCCAGCTCTTTCTTCCTGCCTCAAGACTGATGCTCCTCCTCCCACCCCCTTTCTTGAGCTGGGTAAGAAGGCTTTTAGAAGGCTGCGTCTCTGATGTTAATGGGAAAATCCACAGCTCACGTGGGTTTTCGACAGAATGGTTTTCAGAAAAATAATCCGAAGGTAGCTCTGTGTCCAGTGTATCCTTTATTAAAATTGAGATATAGTTTTATATATCTCTGGGGCAAGTAGTCTCATAACCAGAGTTAATAACCTGATGCTAGTTGTTGCAATCCTAGGTTAATGCTCTTTATTTAATATTAATTGTCTTACTAGTATCTGAATAGGGTTGTTCAATTTGCTTATATATATGTATATTGGCTTAAGCTGTGACTTATTGTGGAAGAAGAATTCCTTTTGAGGTTCCATCTCTCAGTAGGCAGGAAGTGCATAGCAATGTTTCTCCAGGAAACTTGCAGCTTGGTGCAGAAGTCCTCAACTCTGAGTGGAAGGCTTTGTCTGCAGTGCAGAAGTGAGACTCGTGGGCAGTGACTGATTGGCAGTGTGTTCATCTATGGGTTCATAGCATATTGGGCTGTGGGCAATGGTGGGAACTAGGGACTAGGTTACTGGGAGCTGACCTTTGAAGAGCTTATTCTATCTCTTGCCTCCTCTTCTCTGTTCTCCTTTCTTGGCCTCTCTGATGTAAGCAGCTTCCCCTGGAATCTGTGACCAGCACATGATAGTGTGATGTTGAAATAGTCTATGCTTTTGATTTTTGTCCAAAGCAATGGAGTCAGCCAACCCTAGGCGGACATCTCTAAAATCATAAGCCAAAGTAGATTTTCCTTCCTTGTAAATAGTTTTTTCCCCCAGGTTTTTGTCACAGTGACAGAAAAGTCCTTGCCATACTTGGTGTCAGATGATGATGAAGAGGATACATCTCGCTCTCACAAAACAGCAGAATAAAAGAAAGAAATGAGGTAAAGTAGAGAAGTTGCCCAGAAACCAAAAAGTTGTAGTCACCAGTGCAGCGGCAGCTCAGGAAGGTCATCAAGTAATGATGAAGCGAATGTGTCTGTTGGATGTCTTGAGTTGTGGACGCATCTTCATGTTCACGTGTGGATTTTGTTCTTTTAGTATGTGTCTGACAAATGAAGGGCAAATGGCACTTTGATTAAAGTCAATTTGAAAGAAGTATTAAAAAAAATCCCAGAAGCTTAACACCAGAGAGTTTTTTCTTTATCATCCTTGGATTTGGAAACTCTGTCATCAGGAAGACTAAATTCCTTCTGGGGCTTAAGAAGAAGCGATTTCTTGTCTCTTCTAGCTGCTGGTGGCTGTCAGCCTCCCTTGGCATGTGTCCACATCACTCCCTTTCTGCCGCTTTCTCTTTCTGTCTGTGTGTTTTCCTCTTTGGCATCTCAAATCTCCCTTTTCCCTTTCTTATGAGGATAGTTGTCATGGGGTTTAGGGTAGACACTGATAATCCAAGATGATCTCTTTGTTTCAAAGTGCTTAATCACTCTCTACTGTTTGATGTTCCACGTCTTAGAAGAAAACAAAGTGGTCTCATCTTGGGGAAAGACCCTGAGTAGAGACAGGATAGTAAAAATGAATGTTGCTCTGGAACAGTCTTACAGAGTTAGAATTGTTAATGAAAATTTAGTCGACTTCTTAATTAATGTAATTATAAATTGAAAATTTGAGGCAGAGGCAGCCTATTCCAAGGTTAATTGAAGAGAGGAAATTTCTTCTTGCTGGCCTTCAAAGTGCAATGTAGGAAAACAGTTTATCTTCTTGACAAAAAAAAGCTTGGTCCAGTTACTATACCTAGTCAGGAGGTAGGTAGTGCAGACAGTATAATTTCTTTTGTGTGAGTTAGTTTGTGAAGTGTTCTAGATGCATTTATTTCATCCTTACAAGATACTTTTGGTGTAGGTTCTGTTATACTTATTTTTTTTAAATGGAGGATTTTAGGCAGTCAAGTTAAATGTAAACTTGGTTAACATAGATATAAGTGTATCCTTTTTTTTTTTTTTTTTTTTTTTTTTTTGAGACATGGTTTCTCTGTGTAGCCTTGGCTGTCCTGGACTTGCTTTGTAGACCAGGCTGACTTCAAACTCATAGTGATCTGCCTGCCCCTGCCTCCCAAGTGCTGGGATCAAAGGCCTGCACCACCAGGTCTTGCTAAGTAGCTAACTAGGAAGAAAACTCAAAGATTTGTGCATTCCAAGGAAGGATGTTCTTTGGTAGCCCAGGCTGGCCTTGAACTTGTCATTCTTCTGCCTCCGTGTCCAGACTGTTTGAATGACGTGCTTGTCCCACCAAGGCCAGATAATAATGGAATATTCTAACAAAACAACTTCCTCTATGACCAAATAGTGAAATATAGACATTAATATTTACCTATAAGATTCTAAAGGGCTACGGCCTAGCCTCTGGTTTGCATTCAGCACCAGGAGATCAGAGCTAGATGTTCCATCTGTCCATCAACATTGCTGCCAATCAGGATTCTAAACTTGCTGTCTCACTACCCATCATCATTTCCTTCAGCCAAGGTTCTAAGATGAAACAAAGCTAGTGTGCTGGAGGAGGAGAAAAAAAAACATGTTTCTCTGTTCTGAATAGTTATGTCAAAAGTGTTTCATTTCCCAAGTAATTTCTGAGGTCTAGTTTTACTCTTATTTACCTCAAAGCTTTGGAAAACTTTAAAGAGATGAAACAAAGAAAGAGAAAAAAAAAAGGCACATATTATGCAGGGAATGTGCTGGATGTTTTGGAATGTTAAGGTGAAAGAGACCTCTTTTACTCTATTCAAATTTCCAATGGTTTTTCTCTACTGTCCCCCATCAGACTCTGTATTTAGAGCCTATCCCCAAAGTTAACAACTACTGCTCAATGTTTATCTTAGCAAGGAGACAAATTGTGTAGAGTGAGGCTATGAAGCTGCACTGGTTTCTGAGGACCAAACCTGTTCCCAATAGGGAAGGGCCCAGGACAGTGCTGCCTCCTGTAAATACTTGTTTATTAACCAGTTAAGAAGAGACGATGCTTCCTAGAGCTTCACTTTCCCCAGGTGCAGCCCTATGGGCTCTTGAAGGGATTCAAAAGAGGCAGCAATTTTTAGCAAGGCCAAGAAGATGTTGGCCAGATAAACCCAACGTAGTCTATATCAGTATTTCTCAACCTGAGTGTTGTGACCACTCACAGGGGTTGCCTAATGCCATCAGGAAACACAGATATTTACATTAAAATTACCAACAGTACCAAAATTATAGTTATGAAGACACTAATGTTTATATTACAATTTATAACAGTACTAAAATTACAGCTATGAAGTAGCAACAAAAATAATGATATGGTTGGGACTCACCACAAGATGAAGAACTGTAAAGGGTTACAGCATTAGGAAGGTTGAGAACTGTTCTATACTATGGTGTCTAATATTTTAAGCCTTGGAAGTCAGACGAGAGAGAGAGAGAGAGAGAGAGAGAGAGAGAGAGAGAGAGAGAGAGAGAGAGAGAGAGAGAGAGATATCTCACAGACACAAGATGTTTTCATGGTGTATGGCTTCCGTAGAAAGGGGAGAACTATCAGTGTCTGAGGAATTTTAGGAAATATAGCAATTTTTTAAGTTTTGATTTATTCAGATTGCATCCCACTTGTATCTTCCTGTTCCCACCCTCCCTCACCTTTCTGTCCTATTCCCCTGCCCTAGACCTCTGACAGAAGGGGACCTCCTCCCCCACCATCTGACCACAGCCTATCAGGTCTCATCTGGATATTCTTCTTCCCCTTCTTCTGTGTGCTACCAGGTCTCCACTCCAAGGGGAAGTGATCAAATTGGGGGCACCAGAGTTTTTTGTCAGAGGCAGTCCCCGCTCTCCCCACAATCATGGAGAATGAGCTGTCCATTGGCTAGATCTGAACGGGGGTGGGGGGCTGGGGGGGTGGGGGGGGTGGAGGGGTCTAGGTTTACTGTATGCATTGTCTTTGGTTGGTGCAACAGTTTGTGAAGGCCCCCTAGGTCCAGATCAGCAAGCCTTGATGGTCTCCTTACGAGGCTCCTCAACCCTCTGGGTCCTTCTTTTTCCCAGCCCTCTCCTTTCAATACCACTCTCACCTGGAGTCCAGCAGTGAGTCCCAGGTTCTGTCCTGACCCCCCACTGGGTGGAGTCTTTCAGAGGATATTTACGGTGGGCAAATATCCACTTGTAAGTGAGTGTATACCATGCCTGTCCTTCTGGGTCTGTGTTGTTACCTCACTCAGGATGATCTTTTCTAGTTCTATCCATTTGGCTGCCAATGTGAAGATTTCCTTGTTTTTAATAGCTCTGTAGTATTCCATTGTATAAATGTGCTACAGTTTATTTATCCATTTATCAGTTGAAAGGCATCTAGGTTGTTTCTAGATTCAGGCTACTATGAATAAGGCTGCTATGAACATAGTTGAGCAAATGTCCTTATTGTATGGTGGAGCGTCTTTCAGGTAAATGCCCTGGAGTGGTATAGCTAGGTGCTGAGGTAGCACTAGTCCCAATTTTCTGAGAAAGCACCAGATTGATTTACAAAGTGATTGTACAAGTTTGCACTCCCACCAGCAATGGAGGAGTGTTCCTCTTTATCATCATTGTTTTTCAGACAAGGAAATTGAAGCTCAATAGATCAAGCTTCTTGTGTGAGTCCATGCAGATTCCTTTCTACACCTCCCTCACTCCATCCTGGGTGTCCAAATTGCTCACCAAGGCACAGAGGCCTGGGCAGTAGCAACCCCTTTTTTAAAACAAGTATGTGTTTTTATAAATTTTTATTTTCTATTTTGATCTCATTACATTTTATCCCTCGTGGGATAATAGTTGAATGGATAAGGCCAGAGCTCCTACTCTTCCCAGTGGATTCAGAATCTGTGTGGTCCATATGAGGATATGGGAGCTGAGCCATGCTGTCACATGTTTTATGCAGACAGTCCTTTTTGCCATCTTCTTTAAGATGCTCGACAAACAGTGGAATGACTTAGAAGTTGGCATGCATCTGATCAAAGTTTGGTTTAAACCATGTTTTTGTGAGGAACTTAGCTGGGCTTGGAAAATGTAAATGTCAGAAAGGATCAGTAATGAAATTGTAGCTGAGGACATCTAACCCTGAAAGTTGTTTAATCCTTTAAAACACAGAAACTCTTAATCAGCTATGGACATGCACATGTAGTTTTAATTACTCTCTTACAATACAATGAAGTCTGGCTATAACACAGAGCACAAGACTATGACAATATTTATTAGCTGTAAGCCTGGAATGCTAATAGAAGGTTGACAAGAGAAATCCAATTAAGCCAAACTATCCTTGCACTGTGATGACTGATAATTATTTGTAGCGATGACTACTATCATTGTTGTGATAAGACACCCACTTATCACATTTCACCTGCCTACTTACTTTGGGGTATTTTCCACTTAATGCAAATTATGTGTTTTCTTGACTAGTCCTTCACACAAAAATGTGCTTTAAAAACAAAGAAAAACAAAAACAAAAACAAACAAACAAAAAAAGGAAAATAAGAGCCAACTGTTTTCTAAGTAAGTGAACCTTGATCAGATGCAAACATCTCAATTATTCCATTGTTTATCAATCATTTAAAAGAATAAAGCATAGTTTACTATCTTCCTAAAGCACATCAGAACATATCCAGTCCCATTGCCTTATACAGATTTCTTTATGAATACAGTAAAAATTACTAACACTTACTAGCTAGTGGACATGAACCAGTTTACCAGCATAGGATGTATCATGATGCTCTTTTTCTCTCCTTGCTCTTCCTCCATACTGCATAGCAGCCAGACGTTAGCAGTCACGTATTCTGTTTCTCACATTAAAAAAAAACAACAAAACTCCAAATATTTAGGGTATATGTGTGTATATTCCCATATATGATTATAAGTCATACAGTTATTATAAAAGTATGTAGATAATTTTATAGTAGATATGAAAAAGTGGTTTGGAATTAAACATTAAATTGTACATATCATGAGGACATTCTAAAAGACTTCAGATGTACCCTAGTGTAGCCTATTAAATAATGACAGACAGTAATGAGGTATAAACATCATTTTGTTTTTATCTCTCTAACACATACTCTTAACTTTTCCACTTCTCCTTAAAACATTCTTTTTCTCCTACTGAGTTCTTTGAATCAGTTTTTACTCTATTATAATGGATAGTTTTTGTTTTGAGCAACTGCCAGAGCCTATACTTTAAGATAAGTGCCTCGGGGAGTGAGGAGTGCCCCACGGCTGACTGGCTGCTTTTTCAGGAACCACCTCTGGTGTGGATTTATACAAGGACCCGCGTCTTTTGTGTCTGTTATTTTTCAGAGCGCAAATGGATCTCCTTCACCTCACCCTTGGACCCCCGTCAGGCAAGTTTGCCTTCCCCTTTCTCATCCCCAAGACAAATTAAGAATGCAAAACCTTTCACTCATGACAAAACAGTGATAGCGCAGGTAACAGGACCTCACCTTAATCAGCGCTTTCAAAGCAGAGGCCCCAACCTGCAGCCTTTGTCTGGCCTGCTGGTAGGTGGGTATTTTTTTTTTTTTTCAGGCTTTCTTTAGGGGCCCAGCATTCTTTAGTCTTGCGGGACATTCTCCTTGGAAATGTCTCACTTTTCAGACAGCCCCCGTGTTGATCGGTAAAACCAGAGAGCCACCGAAGAAATCTGAACTTCTAATGATCGCCTTTTATATTTCTTCACAATAGACAATGACTCTCCCCATGCTAATGGCATGGGTCTGCAGGGAGGCAGCGGTATAGAGAGAGAGGTGGAGCGCGGAGAAAGAGCAGCCACTATCTCTCGGTGTGCTGTGTCATCCTGGTGGAAAAATCCGTTTCTGCAGACAAACTCCCGCTGCTGAGGGTCCCTGTAAATCAAAGCGAGAAAAGGGAGGGTGAGATAGAGGAACCATTTCCTCACTAATGACCATGCAAGGACTAGTTAGATGGTAGCAGGACAGCAGCCGTTTTGTACAGTCCTAATTCTTTCCACCTCTGTTAAAGATATAGAAAACTCACCCATAATAACGTAGCCTATGAACTTTGCAAGGCGGAGGAACTTGAAGGGCCAGGTGTGTGCATACAGATTTGTTGGATCAAGCCCGCCCTCTGCTGATCAATGAAAATATTACCAGACAGGATCCCCCAGGCTACTAAACTCAGAAATGTGTTATAGGGGGTTTAGAAAAAAAGAAAAAGAAAAAGAAAAAGAAAAAAAAAAAAAAAAAAAAAGAAACTGTGCACTGGATCACTGGATTTCATAAAAAGATTACATTTAACTCAAAATTAAAATTTAACTTGTATTGTTAATAGTAATAATTATCTGGGAGAAATTTTTTTGTTATCAGTCAGGTAGTAAGTATTTTAGGTTTTCTTGGAACTTGAGGTCTATTGCAATTACTAACTCTGTCATTTTAGTGAAAAAGTAATAGGAACGATTTATGATATATGGATTATGTGAATAAACACATGTTGCTGTTTCCTAATAAAGATTTATTTATATAACCAGCCCGGTTTGTAAAGCAGTGAACGTGCAACTGGGTTGAGCCAAGAAAAAAAAAAACCTGAAAAATATTGCATTTTTTAAGAAGTAAACTTATTCTAGGGTAGTGACTATAGTTTATGTTTGAAGGCTGCCACCACTTCTGAATATTTTGAGATATTATTATTATTATTATTATTATTATTATTATTATTATTATTATTTTGAATAGCATCTAGACTGAGATTGTAAATGTATCTCAATATGAGAAGTTAGAACCTAATGACAGGTCAGAGACTGTGTATATGTTTCTGACATTTACAATGACAAGACAAAAGCTTGGAAAATCCCTCACAGTCAGTTCAGTAATTCATCATTTACTGAATCAGCTGTCAATGGCTGTGATTACTTTGGTAAGACACTGCATGTCATGGTGTTTTGAAACTTTGAAGAAATAAAGCAAAGATCAATATGTTAAGAATAGGGATCTTTTTGCTTTTCCTCCTTATGGGATCAGATCTATATGAATGATAAAAACTACAAGCCACAAGCATCTTCCTCAAAGAGACCTCAGAAGTTTTAAGGCAAATTAACTCACACATATACTTTAATTATCCTAATTTTATGTTTTTATTTTGTGCTTGGGTTGGTGCTTTTCAGCCCACGGTTAATTTCAGCACTATTCTGATGAGTGAAATGTCTGGAATCACACAAATAAACAGAGAAAATGTGGCATACATGTTCAGTGGAATACTTCTCAAACTATTTTAAGGTCCTTAGAGAGGTTGGGGACATTGTTCATGTTAAGTGAATCTAGGGGCAAAATTCTGACAAAGAAAATATTCTATTTATCTTAATGATTTTAATGAAAAAAGAATTTTACCAAATTTATTTCAATGAGTTCTACTAAACTTGGCTTTAAAAACTTAATTGGATGAACCATTGTATGTTATATTTCATATATGCATTTCATCAACTTTGATTTTACCAATTTTCTCATTATACTCTCTTGTTCCCCTTCTTCCTCCCACTTCTTATTCTTTCCAAAAAGTATCCTTCTACATCTATATTCAACACACACACACACACTCACTCACTATGAATTTAGATAGTGCATTTAAAAGAAAACATTCAATATTTGTCTTTCTGTGACTGGCTCAATTCTTTCATGTTATGATCTGCAGTTCCACCCATTTCCCTGAAAATAATATAATTTCTTTCTTTTTATGGTGGAAAATCCATATGATGCTTTTTCCATCTATTCATCCATTGGTGGGTATCTTGGCTACACCTTGACCATCAAAAAAAATAATAAAGGTGGCTGTACAGGAGGCTCTGTAGTGTGCTAACTCATATTTCTTTCAATAGATACTCCAGGGGGTAGTTCTATGTATAGCCATTTTGTAGACCAGGCTGGCCTCGAACTCATAGAGATCCTTCTGCCTCTGCCTCCCGAGTGGTGAGATTACAGGCGTGTGCCATCATGCTTGGCTCCCTATGTGTAGTCTTTTGAGGGAACTTCACCCTGGTTTTCATAGCAGCTGTATAATTGACGTAACCACTGAAAGTATGGGAGGGCTCCTTCCCACTTTTTGTCAGCACATGGGTTATAATTTCTGTCCTTGAGGTTAGCCGCTCTGATTTCGTTGAAAAGGGGTCTCAGTGTGGTTTTGATTTGCATTTCTGCGAAGACTATCTATTTATTAGCCATTAACAATTTTTCTTTTGACAACCCTCTTTTCAGTTGATCTGAATATTCATTGATTGGAGTATTAATTTTTCAATGTTTCCTTCTTGAGTTTTTCGTATTATGATAGTATTTGTTTTCTTCATATTAATTATTTGTCATGGAAACAACTGGCAGAGATTGCTCTTCAATATGTCAATTGTTTCTTTTGGTGTAGAGAGCTGTTTGACTTCATACAATTCAATTTTTAAAGCCCCAGGGTTATTTTCTGTGCAGTTGGAATCATTTTTAGAAATGCCTTGCCTACATTTATGCCTTGAAGTATTTTCTGGTTAAGTTTCACAGCTTTTGTTGTCAGAGAAAAATGAAGAGAGAGGAAAAGAAAACTATAAGGGCCTAAGTTACGTTCTTCTACACAAGGATTCATCTCTTTCACCCCAGTACTATTGTTGAAAAGATTGTCCTTTTTTCTAATATACATTTACGCATTTGGGGTGCCATTTTTGCAAATAACTTGAGTATATGGTGACTTTAACAATAGGGTTATATCAGGAAGTTATGGAGTGTAGACAAGAACACTGGCTTTTTTCATAGGGCTTTAGTATTATTTATCCCTAGCCATACCTCTTTACCCTCCCATCTGTTTCCACACCATTTAACCATTCTTGCTCCATTAGTCCCCTCCCCATTTATGCCACCTACCTCATATGAACCCTGTTGAACTCATCCTGCTATGGCTTCTTACTGGATTCCTGGTTTCTACAGGTACTCCACCAAAAGCACACATAAAACAAGATTCAAAGCAAGCATCTACATACGAAAGAGAAGATGTAGCATTTGTCCTTCTGGGTCTGGGTCACCTCACTGAGCAGGATTATTTTCAGCTCCATCTATTTATCTACAAACTCTACTTATTTTTTGTTAGAGCTGAATAAATATTGGTTGTGTGTATGTATCACATTTTCATTTTCCATTCATCTTTTGATGTTCTAGACTGTTTCCGTGTTGTTGAGTAGAGTAGCAATAAAACATGGAGGAGCAAGTAACAGGATATAATGTTCTTTGGCTCTTTGCTCAGGAGTGGCTAGATGATGTGATAGATTTCTAGCTTTTTGAGGAAACTCCACATTGCTTTCCATAGTAGCTGAACCAATTTGCTTTCTCACAAACAATGAATATACATCCATACATCCATACACCCTCCGAAATGCATACACTCAATCTTTCTAGTCTGTATGTTACTTGTATATTTTCTGGACCGACCATTTGGTTTGGATATCCCTCCTTAGGGAAGACTTTTTCCTGCTCTCAGCATTCCTTGGTTGTTTGTAGTTCTTTGTGTAGAGTTGAAGCCTCCTGCATCTTTTCCCTGCCCCCTTCCCCCTCTCTTGTTCACATGGGCATGACTATTGTTGTCATTGATGATGTTTACACGGCCGTGTGGGTGAGACTTTAAGGGTGTAGCTTCTGTTATTCCTAGGAGACAGAATGTCGTGGCAAACTCCTTGATACTCTGTCCCTACAATCTTTCTGCCCCCTCTTCCACCATGATCCCTGAGCCTTAGGCGCAGGAGCTGTGTTGTAGATATAACAGTTGGGACTGGGCTCCACAAATGCACTTGATGGTTTTGGTTTTCTGTAACTTGTCGCTGTCAGTTGTAAAGAGAAATTTACATGATGAAACATGAGGAATACAACTGCCCCTGGGTATGAGGACAAATATGAAGAACATATTTATATCTAGCAGCCCAAAAACATCAGGCATGAGAAACTCTCCTTGAGTTACTGGTCAGGGTTTTCAAAGAGACTCCACAAATGTGGTAGGCTATAAAAGCAAAGTTTTAACTTGGCTGCCAAAGAGGTGGAAGCTAAGTCTTTGCACCATGCACTTCAGACACAGGGTCCAGAGACCTCCGAGCTGGAAATACCTGAAGCCTTTTCTCTGAGGACTAGCTTTCATGGTACCAGAAGACACCACGCAAGCTTTCAAAGGAGAGAAACAACTAATGGACCTAGTTAACTATAACACCTATGAGCCACACAAAATCCAGCATGGCATGATAGCCCCAAGGGTGCAGTAGTGGCATAGGTAACTTGGTGATAACCAACAGCTCTCTCATTGGGCTTCAGACAAGAGGAAAACCATACCTGGTACCAGAAAGAAAGCTGACAACCTACGACTAGAGAATCCATGGATCTTGGAGCAGAAACTACAACTTCCACTTGACTGTACCAGCATGTACAGGGTTATTTTTACTGATCAGAATTGTTTTGGCTAAAATGCATCGTTTGTGTTTCCATATTGATGTTAATATAATTTTTTTTCAATTTCTTTGAAGAATTTTCTTGGAATTTTTAGGAATATTGAGGTATATCTGTAGATTGTTTTGTGAAGGCAGTCGTTTTCACAATGATAATCCTATCAATCCATGGACCTAGAGGAATTTTCAACTTTTAGAATCGTCTTCATTCCCACCCCCCCCTTTCAGTGTTTTCATTGTATAGGTCTTTCACTCCCTTGGCTTGGTTTACACCAGTCCCACTGCAAGTCTTAGACTTTTCACATTTTACTGTTACGTAGAGATGCATGTGGTTTCTCTGAGCACTTTAACAAGTTTTGAATCATTTGCATTGATTCATGATATCTAGAAAGAGCTATTGTTCTTTGATGCAAGATATGAAAGACTGATGTGTTTCTATTATGAGATTACTTTTGGCAAAGAATGTAATTATCTTAAGAGAGAGCCCATGATACTATAAATAGTTTTTTTTTGAAACTTAGTTCTTTCTACAACTAATTACTGAACAATAAGTTTTACATATCTTTCAAATGATAAAGAACAGTGAAAGCTAAAGCAAACCTATTTTAAATTATTAAACATTTAAAATAAGTTGACATAGCAGATATTCATGTATCTAAAATTAATTCATAGTAGTTAGTGATGAACATTATGTTTAGTAATGGTAAACCAGTTCTGATAAAAAAGGCCTTAGGTTCTCCAGTCCATGAAGAAATTGTTCTAAAAGTACAGTGGTGCTAGTTTTATATCAAATTAATACAAGCTACAGTCATTTTGCAACTGGGAACCTCAATTGAGAAAATGCCTCCACCTGATTGGCTCATAGGAAAATCTGTCATGCAATTTCTTGATTGATGTTTAATGTGAGAGGGTCCAACCCATTGTGGGCAGTGCCACCCTAAACAAACTGAACAAACCACAGGAAGCAAGTCAGCAAGCAGCACTCCTCTATGGCTTCTGTGTCAGGTCCTGCCTTCAGGTTCCTGCCTTGTATGAGTTCCTGCCATGTTTTCTCTTAGTGATAGACTGTGATATGGAACTGTAAGCGGAAATAAATTCCTCTTCCTTCCAAGTTGCTTTTGGTCATACTATTTCATCATAGCAACAAATGCTTTTTCTTAGTACATTCATATTGCTTTAACAAAACGATATATTTGATTCAAGTTGATTATAAACAATAGATTTTTCTTAAGGCGTACCAACCAAGTGAGGTCATAATAGTTGCAGATTCAGGACTTGGTATAGCTTTTTTTTTTTTAAACAAGTGAAGGCTTCTTTGTATATTTGTCACATTGTAGAAAACTCAGCTTCCTAAGGCATGCCTTTTGAGGGCTCTTGTCTTACCACCTAATAGGTAGGTGAAGGTCCTACCTACTACCACCATCCCCAGCATCATCCCCTCACTCTCACAGCCATCCCTACCACTATTCCCACTGCTGCTGCCATCAGCTGCCTACTGTCTTCAAGTAAACTTTAAGGGGACACACACATTGAGACCACAGCAGACCTTAAGCACCAACATTGAGAACACAAAGATGATTCTGGCACCAAGTTTGTCATCAAGACCTTTGTATTGCAAAACAGAGAAAGTAAAAGCTAGAGTCATGAGACAAAGGTAGAAATGTAATAAATATAAAGGGAGAATAATGATTGGCTGGCATAAAAAGAAAAAAAGGAGATTCTTCTTTATGGAACCTCAAGAAGTGTTTATTTTAATTAGACCTTGAAGGCTGAATGGGATTTTAAGTAAAGTGAAGCAGGAGGAGGATGAATAGACAAATGTTCTTGTCAGGAACAGGAGCAGGATGAAGGGACAGATGTGCTTGTGAGAAGCGGGAGAAGGATGAAGGGACAGATGTGCTTGTGAGAAGCAGGAGAAGGATGAAGGGACAGATGTGCTTGTGAGAAGCAGGAGAAGGATGAAGGGACAGATGTGCTTGTGAGAAGCAGGAGCAGGATGAAGGGACAGATGTGCTTGTGAGAAGCAGGAGAAGGATGAAGGGACAGATGTGCTTGTGAGAAGCGGGAGAAGGATGAAGGGACAGATGTGCTTGTGAGAAGCAGCAGAAGGACTAATAGACAGATGTTCTGGTCAGAAGCAACAGATTATTAAAGACATAAGATGGAGTGTATCGTGGAGAATAAACTGTTGTGAGTCCACTGTGTTTACTTTTGTGGAGTGATGGTATCAGGAAAGTTGTTTGGGATGTGATTATGGCAGACATTTAAAGCAACTAAATAGATTGAGTAGATACAGGGTGAACATTCCTTATCTGAAGTGCCCAGGATGTGATGTGGAGTGTTTTAAATTTTGAGCTTTTCCATTTTGTTAGAGGAATTCTAACTTGACACTTTAATTTCACTTCTCACGATGTTTAATTTTTTCGTTTGCAGAGCAGGAAAAGATTAATAGCTGGTGTGAACATTTCTCATTTGAAATTAGGAACTTAATAATAAGGTTTTAAAGAGGGAAGAATAAAGGCTAATAACAGAGTGGGTTTTTTTTATAGAGCAAAATTTAAGCAGATCTCTCTGAAGGTCACTGAGTCAAAATTAGGGGTGTGTTAAAAATTGACTGGACAAACAAAAACTCATTCAAATTTTCAAAATGAAGAAAAGAAGCCCTGAGTTACTTTTTTTTTCAACACAGAGGTTTTCTGTGTAGCTTTAGCTGCCCTGGACTTGCTTTGTAGATCAAACTGGCTATGAACTCACAGAGCTCTGCCTGCCTCCAGCTTACCTATTTGTTCTTTAGTCTACATTATCATCCCTAGGTAAAATAAAAAGGAGTGAAGGCAACATTGAAAATACTCAATTTTCATTCTTGTTTGCTGAATGAAAGATTCATTTAGGTCTCAGATAACATGGGCAGAACTCAAAGAAAGTCCACACAGGTGTAAATAGAAACCTATATATAATGGGAAAACAATGGGAAGAAATAGAGTTAAAACCATGGGAATTGTTAGGACTGCTGAGAATGTGAAATAAATGTCCTTTCATGGGGATTATGTTCTATAAAGCATGTGAAATGACTATATAGATGAGTATAGAGTTTTAAGGAATATAGGAAACATGAAATAATAGACCAGAGATGAGAAGAGGCTAAGAGAAGAACAGAGAGGGAGAAAGTCTCCCAGGATAGGACCTCCAATGGTGGGTGGGGATACAGCACAATGCTGGTCTCTTAGAAAGAAGGGACTTTCTCAGCCATACAACTCCTGGGCATATACCTGAAAGATGCTCCAACATACAACAAGGACATTTGCTAAACGATGTTCATAGCACCTTTATTTGGATTGCCAGAATTTGGAAACAACCTAGATGGCCCTGAGCTGAAGAATAGATAAAGAAACTGTGGTACATTTATACAATGGAATACTACTCAACTATTAAAAACAAGGAAATATTGAAATTTGCAGGCAAATGGATGGGACTAGAAAAGATCATCCTGGATGAGGTAACCCAGACCCAGAAAGACACGCATGGCATATACTCACTTACAAGCAGACATTAGCCACATATTACAGGATAACCATACTACAATACACAGACTTAAAGAAAATAAATAACAAGAAGGACCTTAAGGAGGATGCTTAATTCTTATTCAGAAGAACAAATAGAATAGACACCAGAAGCAGTTGTAGGAAGGAACAGGAAGGGAGCCTACCATAGAGGTCCTCTGAAAGACTCCACCCAGCAGGGAACTCAAGCAGATGCTGAGACTCAAAACCAAACTTCTGGCTGGAGCACAGGGAGTCTTATAGAAGAGTTGGGGAATAGAAGGACCTGGAGGGGACAGGAGCTCCATAAGGAGACCAGTGGAGTCAACAAATCAGGGTGGAGGAGGCGGGTGATACAGAGACTGATGTACCAACCAAGCACCGTGCATGGTGAGGACCTAGACCCTGTTCTCAGATGTAGTACCTAGGCAGCACAGTTTCCTTGTGGGTCCCCTAATATGGAGAATAGGGACTACTTTTGACATGGACTCTAGTCTTCACACATTGATCACTTCTCCCTGGTGGGGCAGCCTTGTCAGGCCACAGAGGAAGTCCAGATGAAACTTGATAGGCTGAGGTCAGATGTTAGGGGAGGAGGGCTTCCCTTTCTGAGGAGTATGGGAGGGAGGATGGGACCAGGAGGCAATGAGGGAGGGCGCCACAATCGGCATGTAGAGTGAACAAAATAAAAATAAAAATAAAATAAAAATAAAAATAAAAAAGAAGAAAGCAGAAGGGACGGTGGGTTACATATTCTGATAATGGACTCTTTTCTGCTGCTAGCCTGTCTCTAACTTTAATGTAGAGAATGGGACTGCTGCAGGCCATAGGCTATTCTAAGCCCTTCAATATATCTTTAAATGTCTGTATGATAATTCAAAATTCTTACAACGTAACTGGTGGATATGGCACTAACATTATTGATTAGAATATATCTCACAGGATTCATTTCTTGGGATACACATTTTTGGGTTCCTTGGAGGCCTGTGGTACAGTTCTCAGAGAAGAGTGGCAAATGCCCTGATTCATGCACAGAGTCTTCTCCTGGTGGCTCCCGACTGATGAGGTCCCTACACTCTAGCTGCTTTTCTTCATAAAGGTGCACTGCTCATGGGGCTGCAGGCTGGTGAACTTCTAGAACCTCTAGTTCTCTCTTGGGTCATCCATCATGGCCAGAGTGAACTATGGGAGGAACTCTGCCCGCTTCCTGTTCTTGCTTATCTGACACTGCAGGAACCTCACAGGGGAGATTTTTGCACTTCCTCCTCTCACACTCAGGTCATACTCTAGTCTGTAATTCTCACACAACAGGGCACGGACTTTTAGCTCTCCTCCTGTCCTTACAAAGCTTCACTTAGAAGACGCATATCGAGGCATATGGGTAGAAAATGGAATGGTTCCTCAACCTTGATGCATTTCGGTCTCTTCAACTGTATACCAGTGATTACTTATGGCTATGCCTCAAAAGGCAATGCTGAGCATCCTTTTTGATAATTTTGTGGCTTGTGTTTAGGTCTTTTGAAAACTAATCCACTCTGGCACAAAAATTAAGTAAAACAAATAAAACAAAAACAATCCCCTTTCATTTGAATATTCTGGTGCAGTGTCATTCCTCCAAAGAGTAAATGTAGCTTTACCAAAAGTCTCTCTCAGCCATGTTGTCAGCATATGGGCAAAGAGACTGTCTTGGGGTTTCTGTTGCTGTAAGGAAACATTATGGCCAAAACTTGAGAAGGAAGGAGTTTATTTTGCTTACACTTCTATAACTTGAAAGAAGTCAAGACAGGAACTCAAAGAGGGCAGGGACCTGAAAGCAGGAGCTAATGCAGAGGCCACAAAATAGTGCTGCTTACTGGCTTGTTCCTCATGGCTTGCTTGCTCAGTCTGCTTTCTTATTGCACCCAAGACAACAAGCATAGGAGTGGCATTACCCACAATGAGCTGAGCCTTCCCACATTGGTCATTAATTAAGAAAATGGCCTATAGCCATGCACACAGCCCATCTTATTTATGGAGGGATTTTCTCAGTTGAGAGCATCTGCTGCCAAATGACTCTAGCTTGTGTCAAATGAACATAAAACTAGCCAGGACAGAGGCCTAAAATGAAACATAGAGCATATACTACTTGAATAATAAAAGATACTGATTTCTTGTTGGCTCTAACAGAAATCAGTGTGCAGTAGGTTACTAGTTGGCCTATGATATCAGACAGCAGATTTTTAATTCTGACTCAATGAGTTTCATAAACTGTGACCCACAAGTATGAAAATTAATTATACTATAAAAGAATGATCATAATGACCAGCCTTATAGTATTTTCCTAAGGATTTGGTATGAAAATTTAATATATGTTAACCATACAAACAGATAAAAACAGCTTTATACAATCTCTCAAAACTAGTTTTAATTTGCTTTCTGAGGTCAATTTTTCCTTGAAGACCAAACCAGGTAAAAGAAATTTTAAGAAATTTATAAACTGATAGCATACATAAATATAGATGCAGAAATTTTCTAAGAAATTCAATACATTGAAAAATTTAAAAACAGCATTGTGTTCAAATGAGGTTTACTCAATGGTCAAAGTTGGTTTCACATTTGAAAATCATTCCTCATACTATATTATATATATATAGAACATTATATATATATAAATAACAAATAAAAGTCTCAATGGGTACAGAAAAAACTGTGAAAACTCAATGTCTATTACTTAGAAAAACTCATTAGAAGACAAGCAAAAGTGGCACAAACCTGTAATACCAGCACTTAGGACACGGTGTCAGAAGGATTCAAAGCTCAAGTTCAGCCTACTTATTGAGTTCAAGACCAGTTTTGAACTACCTGAGACCATGTCTCAAAACAAAACATAATAAAAGCAACTAAACAGGCAACTACCACTGCCACCACCACGACCACCACTACTAGCAATACCAGGAACACCTCAACCATCACCATCACCATCACCACCATGACTACCTCTACCACCACCACAACCACCACCACCACCATAAACGACCACTACAGCTACTTCCACCATTATTACCTCTACCATCTCCTCCTTCTTTTTCTCCTCCTCTTCATCCACCATCACCTCTACCACCATGCCACCTCACCACCACCACTACCTCCATCTCTACAACCATCACCACCAAATCCAAAAGCCCTCAGAAGGAGAGGACATTTTCTTAATGTAATAAAGTTCATCTTTGAAGAACCCACTGTTAACACCAGTAGTAAAAGGCTCACTGCTTTCCTCCTAAGCTAGGAAGTAAGCAAGGACATCCAAAAATCACTGCATCTCTTCACTATTGTTCTAAATATTCTTACCTGAGGCATTAGTAGACAAAATGAATACATGCATGCATATAAGAAGGAGAGCAGCAAACTGTTTTCAGATCACAGGTAACAGAATTCAAGTTTACTTCTACATATGGGACAATGATCGACCAGAAGTAGAAATTATAAAGTGCATAAAAATGACACTGGAATAATTAGGAATGTAGTTACTAATGATGTGAAATGCTATGCCTGGAAGACTACCAAATGATCCTGAAGTAATTTAAAGACAGCCTAAATAATGGAGAAATATTGTGTTTAGACAGGAATATTTACTGTTGTAGTTATCAGTTCTCTCCAAGTTAAAATTAACACAATCAAAACCACAGAAAGCATTTCTTAGAGATGTACAACACTTCTGATGTTTATTTTTTAATTTAATTTGTTTATTCTTCTCTCATGCAATACATTACAACTGCAGCCTCCTCTCCCTCTCCCTTCCCTCAGATCAACTGCTGTTCTGTTTCCCTTCAAAAAGACCAGGCCTCCCAATGGTATCAGTTGAATTTGTCATAAAAAGATGCAGGAAGACTGGGCATATACCTTTGTATCAAGAGGGGATGAGGCAACCCAGTAGGTGAAAAAGGATCCGATGAGCAGGCTAAAGAGTCAGAGACTTCCCCATTTCCATTGTTAGGAGTCCAACAAAAACCCCAAGCTAAAAAACTACAGCATGTATGCAAAGGACATGGGCAGACACATGCAGGCTCTGTGGTTGCTGTTTCAGTCTCTGTGAGTCCCTACATGCTCTGCTTAGTTGATTCTGTGAACTGTGATCTCTTGGTGTCCTCAACCTCTCTGGCTCCTATAATCCATTCTTCCCCTCTTCTGCAGATATCCCTGATCTCTGCCTAATGTTTGGTTGTGTGTCTCTGTATCTGCTTCCATTAGCTTCTGGAAGACGTTTCTCTGATGAAGACTGGGTTAGGTAAAAGTTCCTATGTCTCTGGAAACAGCCTAAGTGTCCATCAGTAGAAGAATGGATAAAGAAACTGTGGTACATATACACTATGGAATACTACTCAGCTATTAAAAACAAGGAATTCCCGAAATTTGTGGATAAATGGATTGAGCTAGAAATGATCATAATGAGTGAGTTAACCCAGAAGCAGAAAGACTCAAATGGTATATACTCACTTATATCTGCATATTAGCCCAAGGGGCATGTCCCACGAAAGCCTTCACTTACCAGGAAACTGAGACAGAGGGGAGGACATTCTAGTGGGACTCTAGATGAGAGAATCATGGGAGAATGGCAAAGTAGAAGGATCCAGAGGGTCCTAGAAACCTACAAGTAGAACATTATGATAGGCAGATGTGGGCTCAGGGGTCCCGCTCAAACTAAGGCACCAGCCAAGGACAATACAGGAGGTAAACCTTAAGCCCCTACCCAGATCTAGACAATGGACAGAACATTCTCCACAGTAGAGTGGAGAGTGGGATATTACTTTCTCACATACTCTGGTGCCTCAACTTTGACCATGTCCCCTGGAGGGGGAGACCTGGTGGCACTCAGAGGAAGGACAGCAGGTTACCAAGAAGAGACTTGATACCCTATGAACATATACAGGGGGAGGTAATCCCCCTCAGGAACAGTCATAGGGGAGGGGAATAAGGGGAAAATGGGAGGGAGGGAAGAATGGGAGGATACAAGGGATGGGATAACCATTGAGATGTAATAAGAATAAATTAATTAAAAAAAGTTCCTATGTCTCTGAGGCATCCAGCTTCCAGATCCTGGCCATCTAGGCATTGTTGGGCTCCCTCTTATGATGTGGGCCTCAGGTTAGACCAGTCATTGATTGACCACTCCTGAAACACCATTGCCCAGAGCATCTTTTATGTAGGCAAACATAATAAAAACAAAGAGAACAATATAAAGAATGAAACACAGAGTTGATTCTTTGAGAACATAAATGAGATAGATAAACTCTTTCTTTTTTTAAAATATATTTTTTAATTAATCCATTCATAATACATCTCAATTGTTATCCCATCCTTTGTATCCTTCCATTCCTCCCTCCCTCTCCCTAACCCCCTACTCCCCTCCTCTATGACTGTGACTGGGGGGGACCTCCTCCATACTCATAGGGTATCAAGTCTCTTCTTTGTAGCTTCCTGTCCTTCCTCTGAGGGCTACCAGGTCTCCCCATCAAGGGGATGTGGTCAAATATGGTGCACCTGAGTTCGTATGAAAGTCAGTCCCCACTTTCTACTCTCCACTCAACTGTGGAGACTGTCCTGTCCATTGGTTAATCTGGTTCGGGGTTCGAAGTTTACTGTACATATTGTCCTTGGCTAGTACCATAGTTTGAGTAGAACCCCTGGGCCCAAATCCGCCCATCACAATGTTCTTCTTGTAGGTTTCTAGGACCCTCTGGATCTATCTATTTCCCCATTCTCCCATTCTTCTTTCACGGAGAGTCCCAATAGGAAGTCTTCCCCCCTATTCCACTTTCATGATAAGTGAAGACTTTCATGAGATGTGGCCCTTAGGCTAGAGTCCAGATATAAGTGAGTATACACCATTTGAGTCTTTCTGCTTCTGGGCTAACTCACTCACTATGTTCATTTCTAGTTCAATCTATTTGCCCACAATTTTCGAGAATTCCTTGTTTTTAATAGCTGAGTAGTATTCCATAGTGTAAATGTACCACAGTTTCTTTATCCATTCTTCTACTGAGGGACACTTAGGCTGTTTCCAGGTTCTGGCTATTATGAATAAGGCCACTATGAACACGGTTGAGCATATGTCCTTGTTGTATGCTGCAGTATCTTCTGGGTATATTCCAAGGAGTGGAATAGGTGGGTCTTGAGGAAGTCTTATTCCCAGTTTTCTGAGGTAGCACCAGGTAGATTTCCAAAGTGGTTGTACTAGTTTGCATTCCCAACAGCAATGAAGGAGTGTTCTTTCTCTACATCCTTGCCTGCATGTAACGTCACTTGAATTTTTGACCTTCGCCATTCTTATGGGTGTAAGATGGAATTTTAGAGTAATTTTGATTTGCATTTCTCTGATGACTAAAGATGGTGAGCATTTCTTTAAGTGTTTCTCAGCCATTTGATATTCCTCTTTTGAGAATTCTGTTTAATTCTGAAACTCATTTCTCAATTGGTTTGTTTGGTTTTATGGTGTTTAATCTTTTGAGTTCTTTATATATTTTAGATATCAGACCTTTGTCAGATGTAGGGTTGGTGAAAATCTTTTCCCAGCCTGTAGGCTGTCACTTTGTTCTGTTGACAGTGTCTTCTGCCTTGCAGAAGCTTCTTAGCCTCATGAGGTCCCATTTCTTAATTGTTGACCATATGGCCTGGGCTGTTGGAGTTCTGTTCAGGAAGTTGTCACCTGTGCCTATGTGTTCCAGGGTCTTCCCCACTTTTCTTCTAACTGATTTAGTGTCTATGGTTTTATATTGAGGGCTTTAATCCACTTGGACTTGAGTTTTGTGCATGGTGACAAAGATGGGTCTATTTGCATTTTTCTACATGTAGAGATCCAGTTAGACCAGCACCGTTTGTTGAAGATGCTATCCTTTTTCCATTGAATAGATTTGGCCTCTTTGTCAAGAATCAAGTGACTATATGTGTGTGGATTAATTTCTGGGTCTTTAATTCAATTCCATTGATCAACCAGACTATGATTGTGCCAGTACCATGCTGTTTTGATTACTATTGCTCTATAGTACAGCTTGAGATCAGGAATGGAGATTCCTCCTGAGGATCTTTTATTGTATAAGATTGTTTTAGCTATTCTGGTTTTTTTGTTATTCCATATGAAGTTGAGAATTGTTCTTTCAGTGTCTTTAAAATATTGTATAGGTATTTTGATAGGAATTGCATTAATCTGTAAATTGCTTTTGGTAGGATGGCCATTTTTACTGTGTTAATTCTCCTGATCCATGAACAAGGGAGATTCTTCTATCTTCTGATGTCCTCTTCAATCTTTTTCTTCAGAGATATAAAGTTTTTTTCAAACAAGTCCTTCACTTCCTTGGTTTGAGTTACTCCTAGATATTTTATATATTGCTTGTGGCTATTGTGAAGGGTGTAGTTTTTCTAATTTCTTCCTCTGCTTGATTGTCATTTGTATATAGGAAGGCTACTGACTTTTCTGAGTAAATTTTGTATCCAGGCAATTTGCTGAAGGTGTTTATCAGCTGTAGGAGTTCTTTGGTGTAATTTTGGGGGAATAGATAGACTCTTATCCAAACTAATAAATGACACAGAGAGAATCACCAAATTAATAAAATTAGAAACAAAAAGTGGGCATAACAACATACACTGAGAAAAACCAAAAAATCATTAGGTCATACTTCAACAACCCATACTCCACCAAATTGGAAAATTGAAAAGAAATGAATAAGTTTCTTGATCGATACTCATTACCAAAGTAAAATTAAGGCCAGATAAACAGTGTAAACAGACACTTCTGATATTTATAAGAAAACAAAGTAGTGAAATTTTAGTCGACCACAATTTATAACAGAGAAGATAATCCTGTACATTGTATGAGAAACATTAAACTGGTAAAGTGCTTCATAGACTTAGATATGAATGTGAAAACCAGCATTGTTGGAGGATAGAGTAAGAGGACACTGAGTTGAATTTTACCTTGGGAAAATAGTTCTTAAATACAATACTCAAACTATAACTCAGTAGAGAAAAAGATTGTCCATTAGTAGTTTCAAGAGTAGTTAGAAAAACACAGATAAAACTGAAAGAAAATAAAAAAAACATAACACGTACCTGATAAAGGACGTGTACTTAGACACAAAAAGATACCCCAGAAATTAACACAAGGAGAAACATCCAAGAAAACGGGAGAGAAAAGGTATCTTATTTAAAAATCATAAGAGTAGTTGATAAAGCACTCAATACCATTAGTTGTGTGGAAAGTATTTGGCAACCCACATGTTAGCTTTGTACCACGGTGACAAAGGGCTCAAGAAAAATGACTTTAACACAGAGAGAGCACAGATTTACATCGCCATTGGATTCTGAGGTTTCGGTTCCCAGCCTTTGGCTGATTTGATGTTGGGTCTGTGCAAGGCAGGGCACTGCAGGAGCAAGCAACCAGCTGTGGACAGCTGCTCCAGTGAGCTCCATCCTTTCACTAAGCCCTCCAGTGTTCTCCCGCTCGGTTTTATGGTCAACTTGGCACCACCTTGGACCACTTGAGAAGAGTCTACTTAAGGTGTTGCCTAGATCAGGTGGGCCTGCATGCATGATTAGGGGAAAGTTTTCCTAATTGGCTTACTTTCGGTGGGAAAACCTACCGTGTTTGTGAGCCACGCCATCCCAGGAACTGGACACTGAAGTGAAGAAGGCAAGCTGAGTGTGCAAGCATGAGAATATCCATTTCTGTCTGCTCCTAACTGTGGATGTGCACAGCTAGCAACTTCAAGTTTCCACTGTCTGGACTTTTCCTGTGCTCTGGAGTTGTAAATTAAAATGAACCCTTTCTCCTCTAAGTTGTTTTTGTCAGGGCATTTTTTAACACAGAGACAGAAATGAAACTAGGACACCCATTAGTTGTGAGTCCACTTAATTAATAGGTAGTCCTTTGACCAGGGCAGAGCTGATTGCTTTGATCCACCTGCAAAGGTCCCACCTCTGAGTACTGCTGTTAACTTTGACATATGAGCATTTAGAATCTCTCTCATCTATCTGTCTATCTATCTATCTATCTATCTATCTATCTATCATCTATCTATCTAATATATCATCTATCTTTCTATCTGTCATTAATCTCTTATGAATATGTAAATAAAAATATATAATTTACTATTTAAAAATTTTTATTTTTGAGATTATTATTAATTACACTTCTCTCCTTTCTTTCCTTCCCTCAAACCCTCCTATACAACACTCTCCACTGTCCTTCAAATTCTGGTCTTTTTTCATTAGTTGTTACTGCATAAATATATATAGTCCTAAATATAACCTTTGAAGGATGTATAAAGTTACTTGTATGTAAAGTCAAATAATAAAAAAGCACATGTACTACCAGTTACTCCCTGAGTATGTAAAACTTAAGGTCTGACCGTATAAAGAATTAGAAGAATAATCCAGGCACAGTGGCACATTCCTGTAATCCCAGCACTCAGCGAGGCAGAGGCAGGCAGATCTCTGTTAGTTTGAGGCCAGCCTGACTTACAAAGCGAGTCCATAATAGTCAAGACTGCCTAGAGACACCCTATCTCAAAAAACCAAACCAACCAACCAGCCAACCAAACAAACAAAATAGAAGGATGTGAAGCTTTCACTTTTAGAGATGTAAAAGGGTAAACTTACTTTGGAAAATAGTTTGCCTTTTTATTTTTTAAATTGCACAAAAATTTAAAGAATTTCAGATACGAATACTGTATTGACATAATTTCTACCCCTTCCTCCATCCTCGACAACTCCTCTCATGTCCCCTCCAATCTCTCAACTTCACAACATTTTTGTTCACGCTACCTAGAATTACCTGAGAAGAGACCCTCCATGACTGGGTGCCTACATCAGATAATGGATAAAAGAATATTTAATCATTATATACCTGTATATAAAGACGTGGGAGACAGTTCATGATGCCACTACCCTGGTCATAGGAAGCATAGCTAAATGGAGAGCTAATTTAAAGGGCGTGCACGTGAATGTTCATAGTGATCGCATTTGTGATGTCAAAACCTTGAAACAACCACAGTTGTCATCAATTGTGGAAACCATATTCATTGTTGAATGGGTAGAAAATTCAGCAACACTGTAGGAGCACTTTTTTTTATGAAGGTGAAATAGAAGTTTCTAAGATATAGTACCAAGTTAGCGCCATCTCTCTCAAGTGTACTTCTAATAGGAGGTTGGAGTTCACATTTTATATTTAAGTAAGCTTGGCACACAGTGTGCATACTGAACACACATACTTTAGAATATGGCACTATCCTATCCCAGGTAATACCAGCACAACACCATGTGGCTTAAATACCACGAATATGGGTAAAGAAGCCGGCGCCTTCCAGGGAGGGTTCAGTGTAAGGTCAAGTGGAAGTGAAGGCAGAGAGCATTAGATAGAGCTCACACCTTCTAACTGTCACTCCAGTCCTTGTGCTACCATTACATTCAGAATTTCTTGAAAAATAAAGAATAAAAGATGTAAAGGAGAAGAGAAGATACATTTGCTCTTAATGTGCACTTACTTTATATTGTAATGACTTTCTATTTTCATTCAGCAGTTAAGAAAATGGACTTGAGGGTCTGGTTTCCTGCCTCACAGAGATAAGCATTCCCAATCTGTAACAAAGGCCTCATTTTCAACTCCAAGAGAGGTACAACATAGGATTGCTGAAAGGGCTAGAGAAGATTCTTTACACCAAGTCCCCATCAGTGGCTAGAACACAGTGAATCGTCTAGTTTTATTTTTCTTTAACTTCTGTCCTGGGCCCTGGATCCTAATAACAACTACTTTACAGTGCAAATCTAAGTCTCAAGTCCGTCATTCTCTAGAAATTTTAATAAACTCACAATAAAATCTGTACAATTTGCAAGCTGTTTTATACGAGTTTAAGAATGGCGTAATTGTCCCTTGGAAATGATGCAGTTTAGAAACATAATCACTTTTAGTCTTCTGATGGCTGTCGGTGGAAAACACCCCGTCACTAATTTCTTTCATCTGAGTAAAGTCGCTGGGGCAATTCATATGGCATTGGGAATTTATGTTACTTACATGTTTTTAGTCATCTAGCTGAGCATTCTCGACATTTCTAAAAGTTTACTACTTGTCTTCCCTTTCCTGCATTGATGTTTAAATGTCTATATGGTTACTCTATCTTTTCCCATCACCATGCTAAGTCAGATAACTCTTCTTAAGTTCTACTGGGCTTCATGAGTAAATAAAAACTAATCATTAACATTTTCACTTTGTAGATATTCTACACATCTCTTAACACAATTTTGTTGTGTAAATTCCACTTTAGATCTGAAGAGCTAAATTCTCAAATTGTCCACAGGGGGGCGGACTTGACCTTCCACTAAATAGGATTCACTAAAAATAGAAAAATTCAAAGCTGAACGTTTCAGTCTCCAGAACTCTGTTTAACGTCATGGTTATTCGTTGGCTCCTTTGATGTTGACAGTATAGAATTCACTCAAGGAGGAGATAGATCTGTTCATCTGTGAACCCTGTTTGTTTCCTTCCTTCCTTTCTTTTTCTTTGTATTGGATCCCAGCAATAGTATCACATGAAACATTGTTTCTCACAGAAACGCCACAATGTTCAGGAGTCTCTTTTGTGTGCTTTTATAGAGGGGACTCGCTGAAGGACCTCTCTTTGTCACATAACCACGCTGCTTGTTAGTCTTTCATCTCATCAGAACAGACATGTGGTATGAATGCTTCAGTATTTTCCAGAATATTTCCAAACTCATTTATTTATTTTAATTAATTAATTAAATTTACATGCCAACTGCAGGTTTCTCTCCTCCTTCTCCTCTCAGACCTTCCATACCACCACACCACCACACCCACCAAATCCTCCTCCCTTTCTCTTCAGAAAAGAGGAGGCCTCCCATGAAGGTCAAGGAGCCATGGCATATCATTCTGCAGTAAGACTAGGTACATCTTCTTCTATTGAGGCTAGATGATGCAGCCCATTAGGAGGAAAGGATCCCAAAGGCAGGCAACAGAGTCAGAGACAGGCCCTGCTCCCAGGAATCCCACATGAAGACCAAGCTCTACAACTGTAACATGTGTTCAGAGGGCCTAGGTGAGTCCCATGTATGCTCCTTAGTTGGTAGTTTCAGTGTCTATGAGCCCCTATGAGCCCAGGTTAGTTGAATCTGGGGGATTTTTGTGGTGTCATTGACCACTTTGGCTCCTTTCATTCTTGCTCCCCTTCTTCCACGATATTTTCCAAGCTCCCCCTAATGTTTGGCTGTGAGTCTCTGCAGCTGTTTCCATCAGTTTCTGCATGAAGCCTCTCTGATGACAGTTTTGGTAGGCTCCTGTCTGCAAGTATAGCAGAATATTATTAGGAGTGTCAGAGCTCCTCTCTCTCATGGCATAGGTCTCAAGCTAGACCAGTCATTGAGGGCCATTCCTTCAATTTCTGATACGTATTTATCCCAGAACATCTTGTAGGCAGGGCAAATTTTAGGTCAAAGATTTTATAGGAGAGTTTTCGTCCTAATCCATCCACTGGAAGTCTTGCCTGGATGCAGGTGACCAGTTCAGGCTCCGTATCCCCCGTTGCTAGGAGCCTTCGTTAGGGTCACCCTCATAGATTCCTAGGGGTTTCCATTGCTCTGTGTTTCCATTGCTTATCCATCCCAGAAATGCCACCCCCATTCCAGTTTTCTCTCTCAGTACTATTTCCATCCATCCTCCCCAACCTCCTGTTCCCATCCCCATTCCCACCCTACCAGTCCCCTCCCCCATCCACCCATGATGTCTACTTTATTCTCCTTCTCAGTGAGGTTCTCAAGTCCCCTTTGATCCCTTCTTACTTAGCTTTTTTTTTTGGGGGGGGGTGGTCTGTGGATTGTAACACAAATGCATTTAAAAAATAGCTAGTTTATTTAAGTTTTCTGGTGCTTATTCATAAATATGTATATACTTTTAGTAAATATGCAGTTCAACTTTATCAAATAAGATATTACTGTAGCAACATGTAGGATACAATAATATAGTAAAAGCATGGAAGGACATTAAGTGGCAAAGGTTAATAAGCTTTAGTGTCTGGTTTGCTTAGGGGAGCTAGGCTTGTTCAAAGCCCAGTAATCATTGGTAATCTATTTCAGAATTCGCACGTTAACCAGGAGGATGCTGTGATCACATAAACATACCATATAGCAAGCATAGCAATTTAATGTTCCTTATCTACTTATAAGGAATGGAATTACACATTCATACAAAGATTTGTGTGTAAACACCTGTTAGCAGCACTAATCACATAAGTTAGAGAAGGAGGGACAGACCCCAAATGTTAGCCAACAGTCAAAGACAGAAAAAAAAGCAACATATCCATGTGCCCTGGCATTATTACACAATA